>NC_138202.1:48489817-49089817 GCF_964194415.1 Vipera berus
AATAAATTTCTAACTCTCTTATTGAATATTCCAGAAAGGAGGGAAGCTATTTTACTTGAAGGGTTCAAAGCAGCCTTGGCTACAATAAATTCAATAAAAGTTGAAAGAGATTCTCCTTTATATTCTTCCAGAGCTACAGCCCAACCTCATTTACTGTATATTTGAACAGGGACAGGATCTGGTTATGTTTGTACTATGCTTATCTAGTTCTTACAGCAAAGCTGCAAGAGTGCAGGATGCTACAAGGGTTTGTTTATCAGACAGCTTGTTGTAGAGACTAATGCTGATTAAAGCTGCAATGAAGTGATTGGCTCAAAATCACCCAGTGGTTTTGGTGCCTAAGGGAGGACTAGTACCTGGGTCTCTCTGCTGTTTATCCAGCATTTTAACCACTAGATCAGGGGTAGGCAACCTCGGCTCTTTTATGACTCATGGACTTCAACTCCCAGCTAAGGTGGAAATCCTAGTGTTATGTTGTGGGTGCCACGTGTAATGACCAGGAGACAACAATCAGAGTTTACACCTTTATTGATTACAATATGGAACTGAAGAACTTCCCTCCTGTTGCCCTTTTATAGATTCCCCGCATCCCCGCATTCAGCCAACCCGCTGGCTCTATTCTCCCACCGGACAGGTGACACCCAACCTGGTGTCCGACATTTCCCACCGGACAGGTTGACCAATCAGGTCGCCTGACCACTGCCACCTGGTGTTAATGTGGCATACACAACACCTAGAACTCAGAGTTTCCCCAGTTCTAGCCTGGTGCCTTGACTAGTACAGCAAACTGACTGTCAATCATTTTTGTTTAGCCTAGAGCATTACACAACATTAAACAAGCAAGAGAGCAACTATTGCTTATTTTAAGAAAATAATGTGGATAAAAACTTACATCCTGGTGATGTTGGGTAATCTGGAGAATGCTTCACTAGGAATTCTTTTCAGGTATGTATCCATAAACCTCCTGCAGGAACAAAGATTTAAAAAAAATAATATATTTTCAAGATTATTATGCTGTTCAAATTCTTTACAGTAATGGTTTTTAAATTAGAATGGAAATAATAGCAGTGGAAAACATGGATTACATGACAGATGGATAGTTCATTAAGTTTGCTTCCTAACAAGTCTGAATTATTTTCATCAAACTTTATATGTGCATTGAATACTCAAGTAGAAATAGATTTTTTTTCCTGGAGGGTCATAAAATGATTAATAAACAACATTATAAGCAACATAACAACATTAACATCTTGCTATTGTTGGTCTGTCAATGAAATGCTCAGTCACTAACCGTGAAGAAAGAGGAGATACTGATAAATTTCTACCATCAATTGACATAAGTGAAGAAAAAATAGAATTTTTAAGGCAAGATCATAAAGTAATACAAATTTTGTATTATAATTTTTAAGGTAAGAGCATACTCCTTTTTTCAATATATTCAGTCTCCATAAAAGTGATTTTGCAGCATCTAAATATCAAAATAGGCAGAATTTTATGCCAAATGTAAGACTTTCTTTAAAAAAATTTCACTTCAGACATTGATGAAACATTATATGCAGATTCCTACATCTAAGATTTTTAGCTGATATAGCATATTATTAAATGTGTTGTTTCAATAATTTATTTTTTTTTCCTTTTAAAAATAAGCACTGATCACACTGGACAAGAGATTTTTCAAGTTTTATTGGTGATCATGATAGATCCCTTCAAATTAAGCATAAGTTGAGAATGACTATATCACACAGGAATTTTGAAAAACATGAATTAATGTTTAATAACTAATAACTACAGGTATAGTGTATCACATGTTTCTGTTTCAGAGGAGGAGAGGTCCCAGGGCTTACGAAGCGAAGGAACTAGATGAGGCTGTCGCAGGCCCAGAGGATGGGAGAGAGGCTTTTAGAGGAGATGGAGGTGGCAGCAGCAGCGTGCTCCAGGGGCGAAAAGAAGAGAGGCCCCTTTAAGGAAAAGGTGGAAGAGACAAGATCAGAAAAAGGAAAGGAGGCCAGGTTGTTGTTCAGGAATACAAGCTAATTTGAGGGCTAATCCACATAGAGCTCCATTTCCATCTCTCCTGTTTGCCATCGTTCACTCCCTAGAGACTAAAATGGACATTCTGAAACTTGAGCTGGCCACGAACAAAGCGTGTATATCGGAGGTGGTGACCCTTTGAGGGCTGTATGCAATGAAATTTCATTTTGATGTATGCCAATTGGTATACATTCAAAGTGACAATAAAGTTATTATTGTTATTGTTATTATTACTATTATTTGCTGCATGAGTTCAGAGGGCTAAAAGGGTTTTGCTGCTCATTTTCATTTGAACTCAGTGTTCTTGTTGCAGTATCCAACAATAGTCAGCCAGGATTGATTGATTCCAGTTGCTCTGATATATTTTCCCAGTGTGGGAATGTCCTTTCACCACATTCTTCATTGACTGCACCTAAACTTTTGCAAAAAAAAAAAAAGTTCAAGTATGAATGCAGAAAATGAATCTTCAGTGACATGTTGCACTTCATGGTCTTGTATGCTATAGGACAGGGGTGTCAAACTCAATTTCATTGAGGGCCGCATCAGCATTGCGGTTGCCCTCAGGGGGCCGGGTGGGTATGACCAGGGTGGGCATGGCCTACTGGGTGGGCATGGCTAGAGTGCATATGGCCTACTGGGTGGGTGTGGCCAGCTCTACATCATTCACATCAAGGGTGACTATGGGGGCCCAGGCAGGAGTGGGACAGATCTGAGGGTCTCTGGCAGAAGGAGGGTCTCTGGGCCAGGGCGAAGGCAGTGGGGGCCATTCCCTCACTGTTTCCAGGATGGCTTCACGGGCCACATGAAACCACTTTGCGGGCCGCATCTGGCCCCCAGGCCTTGTGTTTGACATGTCTGCTATAGGAAGTTTGTCAACCAGTTGAGTGTACTTTGCTGCTCTGTAGTTGCCAAGAAAATTCTCAACAACGTCCTTGGATGTTTTTCAGGCCATTTTCTCTGGTGCCACTACCAGTTCTTCAACTGGTTGTCATTGATGATGTATCTGACCTGTGGACCATCAAAAATACCTATAATTGGCATCAATTATTTTTGGAAATATCTGTCTCAAATAATGAAAACCTTCACCTTCCTTGTTCATCGCTTTCATATTTTTTTTCATCAGTCCGAGTTTTATGTGAAGTAGAGGCAAAAATATCATTCTTGGTCATCAAGTGATTCAATATGAGCCTTGGTGGAGCAGTGGGCTAATGCCTCCTTAAGTAACACCAGCTGCCTGCAATTAGTGCAGGTTCGAGTCCCACCAGGCTCAAGGTTGACTCAGCCTTCCATCCTTCCGAGGTAGGTAAAATGAAGACCCAGACTGTTGGGGGCAATTAAGCTGACTTTGTAACAATGCCGCTTGGGGGGGGGGCGAAAGTCCTAATAAGCAGGCATATACATAGAATGAAGGCTATTGCTAAGCACATTGATTTGTGCTTTAGATTGTAAGCCGCCCTGAGTCTTCGGAAGGGCGGGATATAAATAGGATTTTTTTTAAAAAATGCCCTGACTGTATGACTGCACTCTACAAAGCTTACATATAAGAAGCACTTGCAAAAACAGATTTCTATAAAACAATACATGATAGGTTAAATTACAGGTTATTTTCTTGATTAGCAGTCAAAACTTTATAAGATACACCCAAAAGTGTTCAGGAAGCAAATTTTTTGTTGCCTAGTGTTATTATGCATTACAATATAAACTTCCAGAAACAGTGACTTTTCGTAGTATGCTATTTGTTCTATGGGCAATCCTCCCTCGAGTTTTCCTTCAGATGAGGATTAATGCAAAAACTCTTAAATTTAAATATTTTCCCATCAGTGTTTTATCAATCTAAATCATACCATAGTCACCCTACTGCTGTTTTCTCTTTCTCAAGTAAGGTAATGATTGCAAAAACAAAATGCTAGAGCTGTTGCTGTAATCATATCTGAAGCTCATCCCAGCTCCTAGGAATCACAGAGCTCTGCTATAAAATATAGGATTGAAGTATTGATGTGTACTAAATGGTTGTCAGTAATGATTTAAGAAAGTTTATTGGTGTATATCTTTGCACATTATTGCATATTACACACGCTCACATTCTGTGGAAGTCATTCTTTGAATACTGAAAGTAATGTAATCAAATCAATACCACCCATACATCAAACAGGGAGGTAAAGGTAAAGTAAAGTTTCCCCCGCACATGCGTGCTAGTCATTTCCAACTCTAGGGGCCGGTGCTCATCTCCGTTTCAAAGCCGAAGAGCCAGCGCTTGTCCGAGGACGTCTCCGTGGTCATGTGGCCGGCATGACTAGACGCCAAAGGCGCACGGAACGCTGTTACCTTCCCACCGTAGTGGTCCCTATTTTTCTACTTGCATTTTTATGTGCTTTCGAACTGCTAGGTTGGCAGAAGCTGGGACAAGTAACAGGCGCTCACTCTGTTACGCGGCACTCGGGATTCGACCCGCCAAACTGCCGACCTTCTGATCGACAAGCTCAGCGTCCTAACCCACTGAGCCACTGAGCGTCCTAACCCACTGAGCGTCCTAACCCACTCAGCGTCCTAACCCACTGAGCAGATCACAAAAAGCTGATGTGGGGGGGGAATGATAGAGAGAAATCTGAAAAATCAATAATAAGAGGGAATCGGATACGTTAGAAAAGAATTATCTGCATTTTTTGCAGTTTTGATTTTTAATTACTGTAAACACAATTCTATACACGCTCTCTCTCTCTCTCTCCTTCTATTCAATCATGTGTAATTCTCTGAGACGGCCTGGAGAAATCTCTTCAACTTTCTTTCTTTTCTTCAAGGTTTTTCATTAGTGGATTTTCATTGCAAGAAAGTGAGTGGCCCAAGGACACCCATCTTACTTTATGTCTATTGTGGGTCCAAAGCTCACAATCTCCATAACAAACACACCAATGTGACTCTGGTGTGAATTCTCGAAATCACTCAAATAACAGCTCAAGCCTATATCTATTATAAATTGTTTTTTTAAAGTTGTTTGCAATGCTTCAGATTACAGCTGTCATGGTATTTCTCCTGTTGTATCAGTCTCTTATGGATATTCCAGGTCTCTGGAATGAATTCAGAAAAAGACATTCAATCCTCTATGATTAGCAGAGAAGAGTGAGTTTCAGGCAAAATCCTATTAATTTTACTCTTATAAAATAAAGAGTAAAAGCTTTTACTCTCTTTCACAAATTCTTTCTAGAGAATCTTAGTTTTAACAAAAATACATGTGGTCTAAAAATCAATTGTTTTAAAGAAGTGTACAGTATTCCAGTTATTCTTAAAAATTTCACAATTATTAATATTGTAGTGGATTTTATACTAGCTGTTTACAAAGAGGTTTGTCTTAGGTTATTTAAGTCAAATATTCCAGATCTTCCCTGTGCCAAAACTGGATATAGTTAATAGAAAATTATTCGTATCAGCTAATAAATTAAAATGATAGAATAGAATAGAATAGAATAGAATAGAATAGAATAGAATAGAATAGAATAGAATAGAATAGAATAGAATAGAATAGAATAGAATAGAATAGAATAGAATAGAATAGAATAGAATAACAGAGTTGGAAGGGACCGTGGAGGTCTTCTAGTCCAGTCCCACGCTCAAGCAGGAGAACCTATAGCCTATAACCTATAACCAATAATAGCATATAAATAATGGAGCCATCTCTGCTTATGGTTTATAACCCAATTTAATCCGAATAAAGCTATAGTCCTGCCTCAAAGATTCTGAGATATTGTGCATATTCCTCTCAATAGACAGAAAGGAAGAAGAAGAAAAAACATTCTTTGTTGTAGCTACAGAAATTTCTAGTCCTAGAAGTTGGAGATCTAGAACAGCCTGCCCTACTTACTGCAGGTATCGACTAGTTAGGCATGAATCATGCAACATTTTTTCCAGGGAAAATTTGACTAAAAATATTTGGTAGCTATTTATTTCTATTCCTAAATCATTTAGGAACAGAAATGTTCATTCATGAAGAATCCATGAAATATCCCACCCACTTGAAACATCTCTGTCTTCCATAAATAACATTACCAAATCATCTTAATTAGAACAGGATTACATACAGAGTTTCAAAAATGAATAGTGGCTAAGTATTGCTTAACAAAGTGGTTTACTTACTGTATATGGCACTCCCCGCCCCCCCCCCCCACACATATTGCAGTTCTTTAATGTTCACTAGGAATAAGTAGCACAGAACTCATTAAGGATTGTGTTTGAGTGGAAACACAAGGCTGAACATTTCCTGCACATCTCTAATTTCCAACAAATTCTGAACAAATTTCTCTACAGAAGATGCAGAGAATTTGTTGAAAGATAGTATTTTCCTCAAATCCGTTAAATATATTTGCACTTGTATTTTGCAGTTCAGTTCACCAAAACTTCCTGACATAATTATTGCTATCTTGATCTCTTTTTACCATGCACTATACTAACCAAATAAATATACTAACCAAATCAATATTACCAAAAAGATTGTATCACTTTTTTGTCCTCTACATGTATTTCAACTCTTTTCTTGTGAAATTTCTCCTTAGCCTGACACAACAGATTCTTGCCACGATACTCTACTACACAACTGTTTGGTTATTAACAGATTTCATACAGATTCTAGATAGCTGTTGCTTTTCAAAACTGAGTAATACAGATAACACAGTGGCATCCTTAAAATGCACTGGGAGTCTGCAACATAACTTTATTAATGAAGTTGTGAAGATAATGCAATGCAAATAGTCCAAGGGGTCATGCTCCTCCTGGAAATTACATTCCACTGATGGACCTGGGATATCACACCCTCTCTCATATGTACAAACACCCCTTAAATGTACATCCATACCCAGTATATCCCAACATTCACACACATCTTCATATCACCCTTTCTTCAATCCCGTCTTTCTTCCTCTCTCTGGTACTTTTTATTAAAGACCATGGGATACTTTTCAAGCTAAGGAGAACTCAGTGGGAATTCTGTGGGAACAGCTGCTGCAGGTGAAAAATCTCCTTCTTGCCTAGCTGATATTGCTATGAAAATCACAGCGATTTCAGGCAGGAAAGCAGGAGAACCAGCTTCTAAAGAACCAGCTTTCTTGGGAGAAGCAGGGAGGGATGCATAACTGGGGAGGAAAAGCTTTGGATTAGATGGCAATGCCAGGTATGCCGGATCATGCCTAGGGCCACCATTTCTCCATCAATACAATAAATAATTCACATATTAAGCAAATATGCTTACATCAAGGATTTTTAACTTTCAGAAAATTGCAGTGAAAGAGAGGAAGTTTCATGTACACGTACTATAAGCTTAATTCCCATGAAACTACCGAGCAAATAATTTTTTAAAGTTGCTCAGCATCATTTTATAGAACATTTGTGAATGTAAGAAGTTTGGAAGGATTGAGAAAGAGCTGGTTGCATGACCAAAAGAGTTTGCCATTTCAGGATTTCAATTTAGGGCTCCATCTCATGGCTTTCTGAGTTTCTGAATTTTACTTACTGAATTTCTGGAAGCCCATCTGATCTTTCCATCAGCTCAAAAGGAAAAGAAACATCAAGGGAAATCAATCAAATCACAAAGCATTAGAACTGAAGGGTCAGGGTTAGACTATATCCAGCCTGCAGTAATCAGTGGGTAATTTATTTTTTTTAAGTAGAAATGCCAGTGGACCTAAGTACCCAATTCAAGAAGTAGGTGGAGGATAGGAATCGTCATGCTTTGAAGAATAGCTAAAATTTAGTTTAACAGATTTGTGCACCAATATGACACAAAGTATCCATTATCCATTCCATCACAGAATCCTTTTTTCTGTTACATCTGACCCTGACATGTTATCCTTACATGAGCCACATGAGCATGTGGAAAGATAAAGGGAAAGTTCACAGCTCCCTAGATTTTATCACAGTATTAATCAGATGATCCATTAAAACAGAATGAAGGAGATAAAAAGAGAATCAAGTCTTCTATAATATCAACCCACTGAATATATACCGAATATAAGCATTAGAAAAATAAGAAACATTGCAGTTTGTTTCTTTCGCTTGATAACAACCAAATAGACTAATTAGTTCATACATCACTTCTTTTGATTCACTGAAGTATTTCATGGTTTCCAGAACCCCAAGATGGTTACAATGTATACTTCATTAAAAAGAGAACAAAAATCTATATGTTGATGTTTATGTCAAAATATAGAGTCAGATTCAGGACCTTATTATAATAAAGGCAGAACAGAAGCACATTTAACTTTAAATATATTTTTAACTTTAAATATATTTTTTCCAACAACCTGTATACTTCACTCTTCACATCATTTATAATTTGATTTGCTGTACAATTTAGTTTTAGTTTAGTTTTATTTAATTTATATACCGCCCTTCTCCCTAGGGACTCAGGGCGGTTCACAGGGCATATATAAATTACGATACAAAAGTTAAAATAAGATTAAACCAATGCCCAAATAAAAACAATAATACAATAATAAAAACAACAATTTTAAAAGCCCATATTCCCCCTTCAGGCCAGACCAGCTAATTCGAATAAGTGGGTCTTCAGGCCGCGACGGAAGGTTCGGAGGTCTAATGTCATCCGGAGCTCCACCGGCAGTTGATTCCATAGTGCCGGAGCGCCCACAGAGAAGGCTCTCCCCCTGGGGGCCACCAGTCGGCATTCCCTTACCGGAGGCACCCTGAGGAGGCCCTCTCTGTGGGAACGCACAGGGCGGAGGGGAGTTGACGCCGGCAGCAGGTGGTCCCTGAGGTAACCCGGACCCATGCCATGTAAGGACTTAAAGATCATAACCAAGACCTTGAACCTCACCCGGAAGACAACTGGTAACCAATGCAGCTCGCGGAGCAAAGGTGTAACATGGGAGTACCGGGAAACTCCCAAGACAACTCTCGCGGCCGCATTCTGTACCAGTTGGAGCCTCCGAGTGGTCTTCAAGGGAAGCCCCATGTAGAGAGCATTACAGTAGTCAAGACGAGAGGTCACGAGCGCATGAGTGACCGTGCACAGGGCATCCCGGTCCAGATAGGGCCGCAGCTGGCGCACCAGGCGAACCTGGGCGAAAGCCCCCCTAGTCACGGCCACTATATGGTCTTCCAGGGTAAGCCGTGAATCTAGGAGGACTCCCAAGTTGCGAGCCCTATCCACGGGGGGTAAGAGCTCACCCCCCATAGAAAGAGATGGAACATTTTGAATGTCCCGGGATGCCGGAATGCACAGCCACTCAGTCTTGTCAGGGTTGAGTTGAAGTCTGTTCCTCCCCATCCAGACCCGAACCGCCTCCAGGCAACGGGACATCACAGCGAGGGCATCACTGGGGTGGTTTGGGGTCGAAAAGAAAAGTTGGGTATCATCGGCATATTGATGATACCCAACTCCAAAACCACGAATGATCTCACCCAGCGGTTTCATGTAGATGTTGAACAGGAGAGGCGAGAGAACCGACCCCTGAGGAACTCCACAAACGAGAGACCTAGGGGCCGATCTCTGCCCCCCTGCCAACACCGACTGCGAGCGTCCCAGGAGATAGGAGGAGAACCACTGAAGAACTGTGCCTCCCACTCCCAATCCCCTGAGACGCCGCAGCAAGATACCATGGTCGATGGTATCGAAAGCCGCCGAGAGGTCTAATAGGACTAGGACAGAGGAATATCCCCTGTCCCGCGCCCTCCAGAGATCATTCACCAGAGCGACCAATGCCGTCTCCGTGCTGTACCCGGGCCTGAAACCCGATTGGTAGGGGTCCAGAAAATCCGCTTCATCCAGGACCAGAGGGAGCTGATGCGCCACCACACTCTCAACAACCTTCGCAAGAAAGCGAAGGTTGGAGACTGGACGAAAGTTGTTCAATACAGCTGGGTCCAAGGCAGGCTTCTTGAGGAGAGGTCTCACCACCGCCTCCTTCAAGACGGTGGGGAAATAACCCTCACTCAAGGAAGCAGATATAACCGCCTGGAGCCAGCCTCGTGTCCTCTCCCTGGCTGCATAAACCAGCCAGGAAGGGCACGGGTCCAACAAACATGTGGAGGAGCTCAGCCTCCCCATAATCCTGTCTACTTCATCAGGGGTCACAGAATCAAACTCTTCCCAGGTAACATTGACAAGACCGCCCGTGTCCTGATCGCCTGACTCTGCCCAGTTGGAGTCCAAACCGGTCCGAATCCGAGCGATTTTATCCGACAGATGTTGACCAAATTCCTCGGCACGACCCTGCAAGGGATCCTCCCTCACCTCCTGATTAAGAAGTGAGCGAGTCACCCTAAACAGGGCGGCCGGGCGATTATCTGCGGACGCGATGAGGGTGGAGAAGTAATTACACCTCGCCACCCTCATCGCTGCGAGATAAGACCTAATATAGGTTCTTAACCGCAACCGGTCGGGTTCGGATCGGCTAGACCTCCAACGACTCTCTAGGCCCCGTTTCCGACGCTTCATCTCCCGGAGCTCCGTGGAGAACCATGGAGCTCGCTGGGATCTGCACCGGGTCAGGGGCCGCAAGGGTACAACCCGGTCAAGTGCCTCAGTGGCTGCCCTTTCCCAGGCTTCCACTAAGGCATCCGCCGAGCTGTGAGCAATGGAGTCAGGTGGGGACCCCAGCGCCGCTTGGAATCTATCAGGATCCATTAGGCGTCTGGGGCGGTACCATCTAATCGGCTCCGTACCCCCACGGCGGGGGGTGGCAAAGCGGAAGACCAGCCGCAGGAGATGATGATCGGTCCATGACAGGGGCATAATAAATGGAGAGCCCCCACCAAGATCATCCAACCACCGTCTAGATAAAAAAATCAGGTCAAGGGTGTGGCCTCCCTCATGAGTTGGTTCAGAAATTACTTGCGTCAGGTCCATGGCCGTCATGGAAGCCATGAACTCCCGAGCTAGCTCAGATGAACCTCCCAGGGATGGTAGATTGAAGTCTCCCAAAACTATAAGTTTGGGAAACTCAACCACCAACCCCGAGAGGATATCGAGCAGCTCGGGCAGGGCTGCCGCTGCGCGACTAGGTGAAATGTACACCAGCAGCAAGCCCAACTGCACCCCAGAACCAAATCTCACAAAGAGAGACTCACACCCGACTATCTGAGAAACGGTGGTCTCCCGCGGACATAAGGTCTCCCTAATAGTGACCGCCACTCCCCCACCCCTACCATGAGCTCGTGGCCGGTGTAGCACCCGGAAGCCTGGTGGGCAGAGGTCAACCAAAGGGACCCCACCTTCTGGGCCCAACCAAGTCTCCGTGATGCAAGCCAGGTCCGCATGCTCACCCTCAACTAAATCCCTGACGAGGGGAGCTTTAGTTAACCACGGACCTGGCATTCAGGTACACCAGCCGGAGCTCAGGAGGCTGCACATCCTCGCTCCCAGGACCTCGGGGAAGAAGCAGAGGGTCGGAGCGCCTCACCGCTTGCAAGTAGCGGAGACGGCCCTCCCGGTAGCGATACGGCCCCCTGTCTATCCGCCTGCTGCCATTCCCCGTCGTGGGAATTGATAGATACAATGATGTATAATGTATAATGTATTATGTATAATGATACATAAAGAAGACTAGATATGAATATTCAGCAGTTCAATTTGTTTTGACTGTGGTATAATAGTTTTTTTGTCTTTCTGTTCAGATTTTAACCTTTATAATATTGGCATATTATTACACTATTTTTAGCACTGTCTATGGCTGGGCTTAACACTGTATCTGCAGTAGCACTTTCTATAAATCCAATTGAAAACAAAAAAAATTGCTTACAATGGCATATGACGACATGTAAATGTTAAGAGATTATATATATATATATATATATATATATATATATATATATATATATATATATATATGTATGTATGTATGTATGTATATATATATATATATATATATATATATATATGTATGTATGTATGTATGTGTATATATATATATATATATATATATATATATATATATATATATATATATATATATATATATATATATATATATATATATATATATATATATATATATATATATATATATATATATATATATATATATATATATATATATATATATATATATATATATATATATATATATATATATATATATATATATATACCTTTTAAAGATTCTGCTGAGTATAATAACATCCTTAGTTGCATCCAGTGCTTTTTTTGTAAAAGAAAAAGGTGCCGGAACTCACACATGTCATACAACCCGCCTTGCCTATCCTACAAGGTTCCATCCAAAAAAAGGTGCCAGAACTCCGTTCTGAGCGTTCTATGAGAAAAAAAGCCCTGGTTGCATCTATAATGTAGTTTTAATATTAGTCTTCTAGCACCAATGGACTGCAAGCTTCAAAAGAAAACCATTCCTACAACCTACATTTCTGTGATTCAGTCTCTGACAACAACCTGTCCCACAGAGATTCTTATTATCCAATTTATTTTTATAAATATAGATATACAGAGATAGAAAATGAAGGCATCTATTTTTAAAGCCATAGCACAGATCACTCCAGGGACCTGAGACATGATATGACTGGAGCAGTGGGAGCAGTGAAACTTCAGAAATCCTATTCTTGCACTGCACACACAGCAATAAAACTGAGAAAATTGGTAAGCGATAAAACAGAGCTTTCAGTTCTGTAGATTTTGGCAAATCACTCCAACGTCACCTCCCTATCTTGTGATCCTTGACTAATTTTGAAACTTGAAAAAAACAGTTGAAAGAGATTTATTCCACTTGCTCGATCCAACCAAGTATCAGTAGTTTACATCTGATTAATTTGCTCAGCCAGAGTCAAGTCTTGGATATTATCTTATTATTCATTTTGCAGATACTAGCCAGCAAAGCCTTCAAATTCAAGGAGTAATTACCAAGTAGTCAATTAATAACAATAGTAACTTACTAATTGACTTTTACTACTACTAATTGACTATCAGTCACTTACTAATTGACTACTAAGTCTGGCAACACAGATGACTAGAGTCTGCTACACTGTTGACATACAGAACAGGACGGTTAATTGCAGGCGGAATTAGTGATTCCAATCAATGGAGCCAATCAAAGTGAAGCCAATAGTCACAAGAGGGTAAAGCAAAGGTGTGTGATCTCTAATTGATACAGAAAAACAAAGCACACCTACAACCTGCATTTCTGTGATTAAGTCTCCTGCAACAACCTGTCCCCATAGGGATGGTAAACCAAATACTAATCCTCTACTTTCAACAGTTCATTTAGTGACTGTTCAAAGTTACAACGGCACTGAAAAAGTGATTTATGACTGTTTTTCACACTTATGACCATTGCAGCATCCCTATGGTCAAGTGACCAAAATCCAGATGCTTGGCAAATGACTCATATTTATGATGGTTACAGGGTCAGTCATGTGATCACTTTTTGCGACCTTCTGACAAGCAAAGTCAATGAAGGAAGTCAGGTTCACTTAACAACCATGTTACTAACTTGACAACTGCAATGATTCACTTAGCGACCATAGCAAGAAAGGTCATAAAATGGGACAAAATTCACTTAACAGTTGCCTCGCTTAGCAACAGAAATTTTGGGCTCAATTGTGGTCGTAAATCAAGGACTATCCGTAACTGTAAAAAGTGCTGTTCTTCCCCCAAGGTTGATATTTACAGTTATATCCCTTCTTAATTTAGTCTATAGAACAATGAAAGGACATCTTAAATCTTTACCTATGTTGAGACCACTATTATCAGAAATTACAAAAGATCAGCACTTTTTTTAAAAAAAAAATGTATGCTTAAACATACATAACCATAAAGGGTAAAAAAAATCAGTAGTATTGAAATGAAATCAAAATCCATAGGGAAAGAAGTAAACCATCCATATAAATCAATTGAAATAAAAAAATCCTAATTTCCAAGCTTCCATTTTTCAGTAAGTCTGAGTCTTGGCAGGCGGCTTCTCAGATCATTCACATTCCAGCCAGCATTTGAGCCTGAGCACATGGTCACATGGATAAAACCAAGGGGGTTGAGCACTGGTGGGATTCAGCCAGTTCAGACTGGTTTGCAAGAACCGGTACCTAATTTATTTTGAGTTTGGAGAACTGGCCCAGAACTGGCCAGAGTAGCATGCATTCATGTGCCTCCAATCCCTTCCTTGCTGCAATCTGGCTTTGCAGCAAGCAAGGCAGTTGGATGCACGTGAATGCATGCTAGTCTGGCGCCTCAAAATAAAAAATCGGATTTTTCCCCCTGCTCCTGACAGTGAAAATCCTCCACCTTACGTGAGACCGCCAAACTTTTTAAACTTCCTTTAACGTTTACTTGCTGCAGAATCCAAATCCTTCCCATTCTGCTACATCAAATAAAACAGTCTGGCAAGAAGCGATATGGAAATATCTTAAATAACAGTTTTATGGTTTTTTTTGTCAAGTATTATTTACCGGTAATATTTTTTCATTAATATTTTAAAACTTTCTTATAACAACCTAGTTCTGTGTACCTCTTTTTATTGTTCTTATTTAAGTATTAAAATGCATTAAATAATAAACTACCTTCTGGCATATCATTTTTTTATACTTAAAACGGTCATTAGGGCAGAGAACTGGTTGTTAAATTATTTGAATCCCACCACTGGTTTTGACCTATAAGCATAGATAGGTCCTCCTCCACCCTTCCTCCCTCCCTTGGAAGGAAAAAGACTGCTTTCTTTAAGTTAGAGACAGATGCTGCTGGATTGAGGCAGGAAAGGAGTGCCACAGCCTCAGCACTAACCGGTTGGAATTTCCAGGGAGAAAGGAAAATTTAGACAGAAATTAGTTTCCAAAAGCCTTGTTTATTTCTGTAGAAAGAGGTAAATGTGTTTAGTCAGGCATCTGTGCTAGACTTTTGATTTATTTTGCTGTGTACGTTAAAAGCCACCTTCTCTCAGGTTCCTGTTTCTCTGGATACTTAAGCTTGGAGGAAGGTTGCACCGAGTTCAAGTTTTACTTTTTCTCAATGAAGTTCTTGACAGCTGATGTATTTTGAAAGTGTGTATTTAACTGTACAGTGCAATTGGTGTTTTTAATAATAGAATGTTTCTTAAATTTTAGGCTTTTGTGAAGTGTTTTGTATTGTTATGCCACCCACAATCATGTTTTGTCAGACGGGCAGCTATATGGTAATTAAATAAAGCCAGATCCTGAATGAAGTTTCTAATTATAATGATCAGTCAGGAGATATTTTTTATAAATCTTTTTTTTAAAATTCACTTTTAAAAAAATAAAATTTGATTTTATTCATTCTTGCGAGACTGATTTATTTCCCAATAGGGAAAGAAAAGGTTAAAATCAGTAGTCACATGCTTTAATGTTATGCCAGGTGGTTTCGTTACAGGTCTTGAAACTTTATTTCCATTTTCCTTTTTTATTAGCCAGATTATGGTGGTCCACTCTCTCCCATACATCAGAGTGAAAAGGCATCTCCAGGAACATAACTGAGAGGAATAATTGTGAAGCAGCTGAAGCCAGGGAGGAAGTCAAGGCCGGTAAAAGTCTTCCAGGAGGGCTTCAGGAAGATAAGATTTCAGACTTCTAGAAGCCATGTTCTTCTAGGTAAAGGTAAAGGTTCCCCGGCACATGTGTGCTAGTCGTTTCCAACTCTAGGGTCCAATGCTCATCTCCGTTTCAAAGCCGAAGAGCCAGCGCTTGTCCGAGGACGTCTCCGTGGTCATGTGGCCGGCATGACTAGACGCCAAAGGCGCACAGAACGCTGTTACCTTCCCACCGTAGTGGTCCCTATTTTTCTACTTGCATTTTTACGTGCTTTTGAACTGCTAGGTTGGCAGAAGCTGGGACGAGTAACAGGCGCTCACTCTGTTACACGGCACTCGGGATTTGACCCGCCAAACTGCCGACCTTCAGATCGACAAGCTCAGCGTACTAACCCACTGAGCCACCGCGTCCCTGTGTTCTTCTACCAACACATAAAGAGCTCATATATTTCATGTTTTGTTTTGTTTTGCATATATGAACAATATTTATAGATTGACTGAGATTGATATTGGTCAATTTTATCTGAATTTGAATTCATAGTTTTGAGCTGTGAAATAATCTTCTTTTAGTGCAAATTTTTCAAGCTGGAACCTTAGTAAAAAAAAATCTCTTATCCCTATCGGGGGCGTATGTCTTCCTCAGTCTTGGGTTCTCTACCAGAGGCCTTGGAGTTGAAGGTTCTGTGTGATATCTCAGCTATTCCTGGTACTGCACTTTTATGAACAGAGAGCTTTGATGTTGTTCCTGGGATCTGTTGGGAGCCACTTTCTCAGTTTACAAGTCACAGCCCCAAGTTTTCCCACCACCACCACGAACACTTTGACCTTTACTTTCCATGTCCTCTCTTCTGCCCTGATGCTTCTCCAGCTTCTCATACTCCTTCCTGGGCTTCCAAAGTTAATTTGAAATTGCAATCAAAACTCTCAATAGATAGGGACCAGTGAGCCCAATGAGCATTCTCGTATTTTCATTAGGGCTAAGAGCTTAGACTCTCTTGGAAAATATGAAGCATTGTCTGTAACCCATGAAAGCAGCAGCATTTATGGAGGTGCATACAAGTTCTAGGTTCTTATTCCCACATTTCACTGTCTGCTTCAAGCTGGCAACTTGCACTGGCTTTAAAATTGAGATGGTGGAGAAGGGATCAATCAGAAAACAAAACAAAGAAGAAAAGATTAACTTCAATGGGATCAAGATCTGGATTGGGAACACTGACATAACTGTTGGTAGACAAAAAGCATGACCGGTTACATGCAACTGATTAAAATTATGCTAAAATTCATAGGTAGCTTAACTTGATGCCTGCTGAAAATTGCAGCAGCCTTAAAATATGGGTCAACAAATCTTGTTTAATACATTCATTAGGCTGGCTTCATACTATGCCGAGTATTGCAATCATGTACTCACAATGTCTGTGTGCTCTGTGGGAATGTAGGGATGAAACTGATCTCCATACAAGTTATTTTATAGTGTCCCCAGTCAGAACAATCACACAAGGATGAAGGGCACACTTCTGTGCCTTGACTTCTCTGGCCCATTTCCAGCAGAAGCAGCAGCAGCTGAAGGAACTTGAGTGGCCACAGCATTTTCTTCTTTCTACTGCTGCAGCAGCTTCATTATCTTATGTAATCTTTTGCAACTGAAAGAAGAGAGGGGCTAATTAAGTTCCTTTTCCTGAAAACAGAAGAAAGCTGGAATAGTAGAGAAATATCCCCTTCACCTAATTATTTCCCACTTTCCCTAAAAACAAAAATAGAAAAAAGCAAAAAAGCTATGTACAAAAATACAGTATGTTATACAATGAGCCGTCAAAACCATGCTGTTTCTTTATTAATTTCAATATGTCTTCATATCAAATGGATATAAAAATAATAAAAAAATATGCCCAAACATTCCAGAGTAAGGTCTGGGTCACCCAAAATAGCACAGTAAGTTTCAACTAGTGGCTTTTGGGAAGCATGTTCCACTTTAATCAATTAAGGACCAGAATGCTGAACAAATCTTCTGTATGTTGTATTAAAAATACTCATACTGCCCAACTATGACTTGAACATTTTCTTTTTTAAACAGTGTGTCTCTTTTGGCACATCTCCCACAAATCTGATCTGAAAGACTTGTTTTTTCAAGAATAAAAAGGGGACGTCAGAATTACAGTATTACATTGTCCATACCTGTATTGATTTGAGATATTATGACATCAGCCATTGAAAACTTATCATATACATAATCAAACAGTTAGAAACTATATAAAGAATACTTGGGATTGTGGATTAAATCCTTTGCTTTGGAAGAAGAAAGCTGATTGACAAATCAATCTGATTGCAAATTAAACAATGCAATAATTTATTTTCAAATATTTTGCAAAACTGAAGCAAGCATTATTTATTTTCAAATTCAAGGCTTTCAGTATTTGATAATCTAAGAAATTCTGAACATTTGAAAATGGCATGGATTGTACCATTTTGAGGAAAAGTGATATATGAAAGGATAATGAAATATAAAACAGAGATCTAAGCTGGTTTGAATATGTGCAGATAAAACATCTAACAACATTGTTAGCAGCATTAGAATAGAACAAAAAAACTATATTCAAAGATGCAGTTGTTTAGAATAAAGCATAAATTTCCAAAATATATAAATAACTATAAACAATTTAAAATTTTATTTGCAAGTTAAAGAAATAAATTATTGAGCGACCTAATTAGTTGTTTAAGCACTTCTGAAAACCAGAAATATTTCTGGAAAGAAAGTCAATTATCAATTTTCTGTATGAAAATTACTATATAGATATTGAATAAATAAATAATATAGGAATGAATACTAAGAGATGAGAGATGTGGGATTTCCAATGAAATAAAAACAATGAATATAAATTATCAATCTACTGAAGATATAAATCTCAGATGGACTTTCCAATTCACTTATAGTGGACATTTCCAAAAATAAAGAATATATTTTGTGATAAATATAAAATTGGATTTTATCATTTTTGAACTAATACTAGATCATGAAACTTCAACATATGGAAACAATTTCTTATATGCCTCTTGTATCTAGAATGACCTTAAAAAGGGAGAATATAACATTTTGAAAATTGCTCAGCTTTTTTAATTTATTCATTATTTGTAAAAACAATCACATTTGTTGGCAATAAAAAGAGAAAAAAAACTGAACATTTTTAATTAGAAACACTATCTTAAATTTTAAAAAAAGGATATGAGTGTAACTTTTTACATTTATAGAGCAGTCCCAAACAATTTCATTTAACTCGTATTACTGAACTGTAAGATTTAAACATAGGTTTGCCACCAAAAGTTATTATTGCATATATAATTTGCATTTCAATGTTAGCAATAATCGGGGGGGGGGAATTCTATATTTTTTCCAAACACAGTTGAGAATGTCAACATTCTTCCCCAATGTATAATACCATCTATCCTATTTTGGCTAGAAATTTTGAAAATGGCATCTTGTATTTGAACAGACCTCATCAAAAATTAAGTTCAATCAGACATATCGCAGCAAGAAATACTCAGAGGCACCTTTTTCTTTCTCCTTATTAAGACTTGCAAACAGCATTCATGCTTACATAACTGTTGGGACGGTCATTAGATGAAACTTCCTGCCCTTGGGGAGATGAAATTGTGAGGACACCTGCCAGGCTGAACTTCCTCTTGCTGCATCTGGGCCCTCTGAAACCACCCTGCTGAAACCACACACACACACACACACACACACAAACTTGCCAGCCTTCAGGAGCTCTACTTTTAAGGGGCAAGAACCTCCCCCAATTTCTCCATCCCTTTAGATCAATGTTTCTCAGTCTTGGTAACTATAAGATGTGTGGACTTCAACTCCCAAAATTCCCCAGTAAGTACAGTGGAGGAGGAATTCTGGGAGTTGAAGTCCACACAACTTAAAGTTGCCAAAGTTGAGAAACCCTGGGTGCACCATCCTGAACACAGCAATTACCAGAAGTTTATTGATTCTCACCGTGACTCGCAACTCAGTGAAGTTGGTCGCTGTCAAGGAGGATGAAGTCCTTTCTCGTCCTCTTCTCCCGCCCAGCGCCTTCTGAACACCCGGCGAGAAGCTGCGGAGAACCCTCCAAAGTCCCATCAGGAATGGACAGCAACGCGCAACTTGCCCGAGCGGCAGGTAGAGAAGGCTCTCCGCTCCGCACTCCGTAGCAACATCAGTGCCAGCAGCGTCTTCAAGGCTGGCGGTCGGTTGCCATCTAGTGGCGACCTGGCCAGATCGCACCGAGTCGAAAGCTTTCCGCCAAGAAATATGTGTTAAAATATAGGCTTACCGGTTTGCATTAGTTCAAAATTAATTATTGCTCAAACCCACTTGTTTATATTCCACTTTTAAACTTCTTCTTAGTGCTGAAGGTGGCCAATAATACTAGGGGGGAAAAAGCCTGTGTTAAACCCAAGACCTCCGCTAAATGTAATTAGTGATTCATTGGAAGCATTTGCATGATGTACTTACAGTGATTTATCCAACTAGTCCATTTTCGGGGCTGTCCCAACCCATTAACCATAATCTAACTATATAGGCTGAATCTGACAAGCTAGCTTGAAGTGAAGTTCAGTTCAATCTCCAGAGTTATAAACTAGCCAACCATATGAACTGTGCTGACCCAGTCCAGGTAATCAGTCTGTGTTTCTCAGGAGCCCAATAAATTGAATGAAGCTCAATTAGTGTAGTGAGTCCACAGCCATTGCCATGCTCTCTGAATCATATGTGATCCTTGTAAGCTGTCTGACAATGCCCCAGTAGCAGCCTCCTGTAAACAGCAAAGATTTTTCACCTATGTTCCCATGGTTCTCTCCTGATCCATCCAAGTTACAATTTAAGTTACAGCAATGATGCCTACAGGTGAAACTTGAAAAATTAGAATTTATTTTTATTTTATTTTATTTTAATTCCATTTATATCCCGCCCTTCTCCGAAGACTCAGGGCGGCTTACAAGCTTAGCAGTAGCCTTCATTCTATGTATATGCCTGCTTATTAGGGCTTTCTCACACACCCCAAGCGGCATTATTACAAAGTCAGCTTAATTGCCCCCAACAATCTGGGTCCTCATTTTACCTACCTCGGAAGGATGGAAGGCTGAGTCAACCTCGTGCAAAAGCTCATTTATTTCAGTAATGCAACTTAAAAGGGGAAACTAATATATGAGATAGACTCATTACATGCAAAGCAAGATAGTTCAATCCATGATTTGTCATAATTGTGATGATTATGGCGTACAGCTCATGAAAACCCCAAATCCACAATCTCAGAAAATTAGAATATTACATGCAATCAATAAAACAAGGAGTGTACATAGAACAATGTCAGACCTCTGAAAAGTATAAGCATGCATATGTACTCAGTACTTGGTTTGGGCCCCTTTTGCAGCAATTACTGCCTCAATGTGGCGTGGCATGGAAGCTATCAGCCTGTGGCACTGCTGAGGTGTTATGGAAGACCAGGATTTATTTATTTATTTATTTAATTCCATTTATATCCCGCCCTTCTCCGAAGACTCAGGGCGGCTTACAAGCTTAGCAGTAGCCTTCATTCTATGTATATGCCTCCTTATTAGGGCTTTCAATAGCTTTCAATATGCTTCAATAGCGGCCTTCAGCTCTTCTGCATTGTTCCGTCTCATGTCTCTCATCTTTCTCTTGGCAATGCTCCATAGATTCTCTATGGGGTTCAGGTCAGGCGAGTTTGCTGGCCAATCAAGCACAGTAATCCCAGAGTCATTAAACCAGGTTTTGGTGCTTTTGGCAGTGTGGGCAGGTGCCAAGTCCTGCTGGAAAATGAAGTCAGCATCCACATAAAGCTCGTCTGTGGAAGGAAGTATGAAGTGCTCCAAAATCTACTGGTAGACAGCTGCATTGACCCTGGACTTAATGAAGCACAGTGGACCAACACCAGCAGATGACATGGCTCCCCAAATCAACACAGACTGTGGAAACTTCACACTGGACTTCAAGCATCTTGCAGTGTGTGCCTCTCCATTCTTCCTCCAGACTCTGGGTCCTTGGTTTCCAAATGAGATGCAAAAGTTGCTTTCATCAGAAAAGAGGACTTTGGACCACTGAGCAACAGACCAGGTCTGTTTTTCTTTAGCCCAGGTAAGATGCTTCTGACGTTGTTTGTTGTTCAGGAGCGGCTTGACAAGAGGAATACGACATTTGAAGCCCATGTCCAGGATCCGTCTGTGTGTGGTGGCTCTTGATGTACTGACTCCAGCCTCAGTCCACTCCTTGTGAAAGTCCCCAACACTTTTGAATGGCCTTTTCCTGACAATCCTCTCCAGGCTGTGGTCATCCCTGCTGCTTGTGCACCTTTTTCTTCCACACTTTTCCCTTCCACATAACTTTCTATTAATGTGCTTTGATACAGCACTTTGGGAACATCCAACTTCTTTTGCAATTACCTTTTGAGGCTTTCCCTCCCTATGGAGGGTGTCAATGATGGTTTTCTGCACAACTGTCAGGTCAGCAGTTTTCCCCATGATTGTGATTCCTACTGAACCAGACTGAGAGACCATTTAAAGGCTCAGGAACCCTTTGCAGGTGTTATGGCTTAATTAGCTGATTAGAGTGGGACACTTTGAGCCTAGAATATTGCACCTTTTCACAATATTCTAATTTTCTGAGATTGTGGATTTGGGGTTTTTATGAGCTGTATGCCATAATCATCACAATTATGACAAATCATGGCTTGAACTATCTTGCTTTGCATGTAATGAGCATGTAATGAGCAGTGGGCTAATGCCTCCTGAAGTAACACCAGCTGCCTGCAATTAGTGCAGGTTCGCATCCCACCAGGCTCAAGGTTGACTCAGCCTTCCATCCTTCCGAGGTAGGTAAAATGAGGACCCAGATTGTTGGGGGCAATTAAGCTGACTTTGTAATAATGCCGCTTGGGGTGTGTGAGAAAGCCCTAATAAGCAGGCATATACATAGAATGAAGGCTACTGCTAAGCTTGTAAGCCGCCCTGAGTCTTCGGAGAAGGGCGGGATATAAATGTAATAAAAATAAAAATAAAATAAATAAATAAATATTAGTTTCCCCTTTTAAGTTGCATTACTGAAATGAACTTTTGCACGATATTCTAATTTTTTGAGTTTCACCTGTAATCTGGGTATCCATTTTTAGAAAAATTTAGAGAAATTAAACAGATTCGAAGAAATCAACAGAGGATTGAAAATTAAAAAATAACTGAAGGAGACTGAAGCAACTGTGCAGGCCTGGACCTAATGGATTCTAGTTACAGGATGGCACATTTCCTCTGAATATCAGGGGGGTGGGGAAAGGCCTTTGTTCCTTTTTTGGTCTCCAGTGGGAGTTTATGCCCATTTATTTCATCTGTTTTGGTCTCACAGCCAAATAAGGTTACGGTTAGTGGTTGATAAATAGAAATTTATGTGCCCGTGCTGTAGTTACAACAACATCACACCAATTGTGTCCACTTCAACAATTATGTAAGACAAGGTGTTCTGGTCTTCACTGAGTGCATTTAAGGAAGGCTGGCCAGCCAATTGTCTGGGATGCTTTAGGAATTTGGATTCCCAGACTTCATTACTCAAATTATCTGCTTGTAAGATTCTAAGTTTCCTTCTTTGTCTTATTGAAATGCTAGCAATTGCTGAAAAAGTCTAAGAGTTACAAACATTCCAGCATCATCCATCGCCCGTCCCACCCATTTTCCAGGTAAAGTTTTAAAACAAAAACATCATCTTTTATGATGCGGTTGTGTATTTCAGTCTTCTCCTACCCAGTGTGTTCCAAGCAGGCCGAGATAAAATCCCGGTCATCCCTTTTCAGCTTTTGGGACAGCTCATTGTAATCCAACATAAGCGGAAGGAATCTGACTGGGAAATACCGCGCAGAGCTGAAATTAAGCGCCTACGCCTTTAAGAAACAGGCGCAGCCTGTCTCTCCCTATTACCGCTTGATGTACTGGTTCTTCGGCAACGAGGAACGGCGCTTCTGACTGTTCCTTAGACTGCTGGTCGCGGGGCATTCTGGTAGCTGTAGTTTTCTTTCGATTCTAAACAATGGGTGCCTCGGGACATTCGAACTACGATTCCTAGGATCCTAGGCGCCCGAGGGGGCACTGGCGCCTTGCGAGGCCGCTCTCGCTCGGTGGCAGGGCGGCTAGTTCAAGTTGCCATAGCGGCAGTCGGGCGGGTGTTGGGACAGTTGAAGCCGGAGGCGTCTGGGAGTCATGCTTCTTTCCTGACAACGATTCTCACGTGAGAAGGCGCGGGTTAGTCCTGGGATCAGAGAAGTGTCTGGGGCCCAGTGTGGAAATAAGCGTGGGGATGTATGACAGCGAGTGTGAATGAGAGAATCAGAGAGGGTACATCCGCCCGTGTCTTCGTCGCAGGCGTGGGGTGGAGAGATCCATTGCCTTGGATCGTGCGACCGCGATTGATCGTGATCTTATATTGTTTCGGGTGATTGAGATTCGGCCAGGAAAGCGTCTTTATAATATCCGGCCAAAAGAAACTTTGCAACACTTTAAAAAGAGAACAATTATGCAGCCCGATTGCGTGCATCAGAAGTAAAGGTGATTCATGTTTTACCCAGCCTCTTCCTTCTGTCATCCTTTTTAATGTTATCTTAATTGTGGGCTGTATTAATTTAATTTAATTTTATTCTCTCTTTTGTATTGTTTTTAACTTGCCCTGTGAACCGCCCTGAGTCCTTCAGGAATAGGGCGGTATATAAATTCAACTAATAAATAAATAAATAAATAAATCCTTATCTGGTAGGGCTCAAGAGGTGATCCATAATTTGACCACGATGACTCGTAACAAATCCTGTTGATTTCAGCAACCTTACCCTGGGGAAGGCGGCAATGCTGTACAGTATCTGTCGAGTTAGGAGGAAGAGCCATTGAGCAAAATGGGGTGCCCAGATTGGGGTGCATTTAGAATAAACACACAGCTCTCTTGGTATTTACTTGAGCTTCAGGCAATGTAGGACCGATTCCAAGTGAAATGAAAATGAAAAGTGTCTCCAGATTATGTATGTGCACATGAACTTCATACAGGATGTATTTTTGGAATAACTGGCTTATAAACTAAAGCTTTTTTTAATTGCCTGATTTGGAAGAGGTTTGGCACTTGCTCTTATTCATTTTATTTAAGACTACGCATATGATGTGATTCTATATTAGCTCTTTGTGACAGTTCCTAAGCGTGTCTGCTTTCAGTTGTATATTCCATCCATGTGGTTATATGAGCCTGCAAACTGATTTATGTTAAAGAGGTGATACTGTTGAAACCTATGTGTTCTTGATTTTGAAAAGAGGTAATTTTTTGTATTATTTAACAGTATGCTGGGTGAGACGGGTTAATCCTGCTTTCTGGAAAAATTGTACTCTAGCACAGGGGTCCCCAACCCCCAGTCCGTGGACCAGTATCGGGCCGCGGCATGCCAGCAACCGGTCCGCACAAACAAGCAAAGCCTCATCCATGAGATGCAGGCAGCACATAAAACCACGCACTCTTCGGTCCTCAGAAAAACCTCTCTTCATGGAGCCGGTCCCTGGTGCCCAAAAGGTTGGGGACCTCTGCTCTAGCCGTACCTTAAAGTATATGTTCATATTTGTCTAAGGCATATCACCACTGAATTAAATATATTTTAAATTCCTTCCTTCCCTCCCTTCCTCCCCCTCCTCCCTCCCGAGGCAGATGAGACAGTTTGATAACCTTTATAGTACTTGGTGTTGTACTGGGATGGAAATGGGAACTATGCCTATAGGCTGATGATATTCTACATTTAATAGGTAAAAATGGGTGTGATCCATTCCTCCTGAATCACAATATAGTATGGTCCTAGTTACTGTAACAAAGCTTTCCCTTGCTCCCTTTCAACCTACTTTTTCAACAATTGTATTCTGTTTAATTTTATACTGACTGAAATAAAAGTGGTTCAGCACATATAAATATTCCCCTAAGTTCCTAGTTTGACTCAACTTCCTTTTTCCTGTTGACTGAAGTTTGAAGAAGTTGTACTTGAAGTTTCCTAAGTGTCTTTTTGCTAATAGTCTGCTAGGGTGTGGCTTTTTTCCTATGATTGTGTCTATATTTTATTTGTAATTGTGACATTCTGTGCTTAAGTAGGGGGGGTAAACTGTGTTCTGGAGGATTGTGAAGTTCATTAACAGCTTACTTGAGCTTCTTCACCCTGAAAATTTGTAATGGTGCATGTATTTTTTTTATACTATCCTTTTCGCTAATTTGTTTTACTAATTTATCAAAGGTAGGGGTTATTGTATTGAACAATAGATTTAAGAAACAGGAAAGGAAATTTCTGGCTGGATGTTAATGAAAATTTTATTAACAGAAGGAGCATTCTGGCTTTGACAGATTGGTGAGAGAGCTGCTAAACTCTCCTTTACTGGGTACTCAAATAGAGACTAGCAACCATCTTTCAGAGAGGCTTTAATTTGAATTTCTACATGGAGAAGGAATTGAGTGAGGGGCCAAAATGATCCCTTCTATCTCTGTGAATCTATAAACTAATGTAAACTGTAGAATAATGTTGTATTAAATGGAAGAATCAGTCCAATTCTGTTTCAGAAAAAAAAAGATACTGTAAACACTCTTAACCGGGTTGCCTTGTTTTTGGATGAATGAGATCGATTCAGGCAACTTTCCTTTTTTCTTTTAATACTGCTCCTGGCAGTGAAGTAATGAGACTTTATTTTGCTGTTTAGTAATGTGGGTTCTGAATGAAGCTTTTGTTTTTGGAGTTGTTGTACTAAAAATAGTAGTTTTTAGAAATTACCCTTCTTGGTTAGTGTCGTGATTATCAGGCATTTAGGACAAGTTGCTATTTGCTATACCATAATAATATGTGAATATAAGCTTTTCATGTATGTGCATAATGATATTAAATGTCTGGACAATTGCAGATGTTTACATATGTAAGATTCTTCAAAACTGCTGTAAGAGGAAGTATAGTATGTCTTTGAAAACTTGAGAGTCATAACGATAACAGTCTGGAAACAATCGGTTACTACGATATTTCTTTAAAACATTCCCACCCCCAACAAGATCAGGCAAAAAGAACACAGGTGACCACAACTGAGCCTAAACTTTCTGTTGTTAAATGAGACAGCTACAGTGAGTGAATTTTGCCCCATTTTACAATATTTCTTGCCACAGCTGTTTAAGTGAATCACTGTAGCTGTTAAGGTAGTAACACGGTTGTTAAGGGAAACTGGATTCCCTATTGACTTTGCTCGTCAGAAGGTCACAAAAGGTGATCACATGAATCCCTGCAGCCATCTTAAATATGAACCACTTGCTAAGCATCCAAATTTTGATCAAGTGACCATGGGGGATGCTGCAGTGGTTGGAAATGTGAAAAATGGCCATAAGTCACTTTTTTCTGTAACATTGTATATAAAATAAATCCCTTGTACTTCTTATTCATTTATTCTGTGTAACGTCTTTGCGTTACTTACAGGTATTGCTCAACTTAACAATGACAATTGGAATAGGAATTTTTGTTACTAAGGGATGTGGTCATAAAGCCCAGCCATATTGCTTAGTGATACCTGCAGTTCTGGTTGTTGTTGTTAATTGAATCCCAGGGTTTGTTGGCTTCCCACACCATGAATTGGAGAGGGTGCATGGGATTGGATAAGGGTGCAAGGGGGTATGTGAGAGGCACTTCCTAGGTTGGATGGGTGAGTGAGAATGCTCAAGAGGTGTTGCATGGGTTGGGGAAAGTGTGTGCTAAGGAGCAATGGGTTAGGGAGTGTGCAGAGTATACAAGAGGTTGAGGAGGGTCAAGGAGGTTGAGGGGTACCCAGGAGGTGCTGTGCAGGGAGGGTGTGGTTGCAAAGGGGTTGGGAGAGGGTACACATGTGGAGGAGAATTATTTCAGCAACGTGTGATCTTCCCTGCTAGCTTCTTCTTTGCATACTGGAGAAGTGGAATGGAAGTTGCAAATGGTGATCATGTGACTGCGAGAAGCTTGGCAACTGGTTGTAACTGTAAATGGATTGCCAAGCACCCAGATTGTGATCATATAACTGGGAAGGTTTGGGCCAGCCAGAACTCAAAGGACTGGTCCCCCATTCATTTAGTATCCTTGCATCTTTAAGTGGTTGCTGAATGAATGGTCGAACCTTCATTTATATACAGGGGCAATTTGGAAATAAACCTCCGTTTGGTTTATTTATCAATGACAGACACTCGCAGATAAATAACTTGTATTATACACATTAGAAAACCACAACATTACATTACTTTTCAACATAATCGCTATTCAGATTGAGGGACTTGTCATAACATCTTACAAGGTTTGAAATTCCTTCTGCAAAAAAATCTACCCGGGAATGAAGCCACCCTGTAACAGCACTGTGAAGCGCATTGTCATCATCGAAGCGGTGCGACACAAGCCACTGTTTCATTTAAAAAACTGGTTCATTTTCAGTTGATCTAGTGGACAACAGCAACACAACCTTCTTTCACTCCTCACTGCCTACTGAACTACTGCTCATGGCGCCCATAGGAAGGGCATCACTATCCCTGCCTATTTCTTGCACATGCTCTAACAGAGATTTATTTCTGAATTGCCCTCGTATAACTGAAGGCAATTCAGTTATACCTTGTCTTTGTATTTGACAACTTTCCCCCTTCATTTTTTTTACTTTCTGCTTTTTTCAGATATATTTTTTTTACTTAATTTGGGTGGGGGTTTTTTGTATATTGAGATATTTTTCTTGCTTCATCTTTAATGACGTCTGTTTCAGTACCATTCTGATGCCAGAGTACAAACTTAATGAATTCAAATTTTAAGAGTCCAATACTGAAGTGGCAAATTTGCAGGAAAGAAAAGCAATGCCAGGGCTGTGTTATTTTTTAAGGCAAAAGTTTGATTTGAGGAAGTCAGAAAAATACTAGTAACAGAATAGCTTGATAGGGATTTTAAAAAAAGAGAGAAACAAACTTACAAAAAATTCTTCTATAGTATCTTCTATAACCTTGCTACAGTATAGAGCTTTGAAGATGATTGTTCTAGAATCCTGTGAACATGAAGAATAATGGTCAAAATTCAGACATTTCAGTGTAAATATTCAGTCAGTTTGTTCAGCGGCGTAGTGGTCTAGTGGTGAAGATGCTTGCCTCCCACTCCAATGATTGAGAGTTCAATCCTAGGTAGCAGCAGATGTTTCTTACTTAGTGCACAAAGAAAAAAAAATCTACTGCGAACTCAACGCTGGTGTCAGGAAGGGCATCTGGTCAGTAAATGCTCAGCTTCATCCAGTCACCCTGACTTTATTCTGAATTAAGGGCCTATAGCAGGTGTGTCAAACTGCTGGCCCATGGGCCGGACGCGTCATCCGGAAGCCGCACCCACCCCATTGCCGGCAATGGCAAAACCATCCCGATATGTTGCACGACGTCACATGACGTTGCGAGTTTGACATGTCTGGCCTATTGGGTCATAAAAAGAAGAAAAATTCAGTTTGTTAGAAAACCTTGCACTTTCAAACACAAGACAAAACAAATACCGGTATAACTTTTCATTCTGAGTTATACAATGTACAGGCTTTATAGTGTTGAGCCTTGTGATTGATCACCATCTTTTCAACATTGAGGCATGCCTCAGATCTGTGCTTTTTAGTACTTTACAAATTTTGGGTAGGGTTTGTCATCATTATTAATGCAAGCCCAGATTAGTGAGATTGTGATATATTAAGGAAATGGCAAAGTCTAGGCTATGCATAAACAGTAGATCTGTACATATTGTTTGCTGAATCTACCTGTCCTTCAAAATCTTTTTCAAGTGTCCTCGTTGTCAAAGTGAGAAGGTTGCTAATTGGGAATGTGTGTAAGTATGTATGTTTGTTTCGTGGTGATATGATACTGCAATTGGTAAAATGTAATAAAATTTACTAATATGAGTCTTTTTCACCCTTAAGATTCCAATGGCAGATTCATCCAGCGACTCTGATAATATCCGTCGTAGAATTGGAAGAAGGGGTCCTATAAGAGCAACCAGAATCCGAAATCATGAAACCGAAGATGTTGCAGAGAAGATTCACACTTTAGCAAATACTTTGCAGGTTGCTATGAACTGTCTACTTTATAGAACAATTTTGTAGAATTACAAAGAAGTGCTCTAATTCTATATGGTCAGATAATTGTCTTGATTTGTAACATTGAGCCCGGGAAAAGTTTGTTTGTTTAGTCAGATTCTTAGTAATTTACTTAATAGTAGTTGAGCACTCCTTCCCAGACCTTAGCCTTTATCCATCCATAAAACAGTGGCTATAAATCCAGGAAGATCATCAGGTTTTGGCTCTGCTCTTTCAGAAGCAGTGGCATGCCATGAAAAGACTAGTCTGGAACAGAGTGACTTAATGAGTATTTAGAAACTCTATTTTGTTTGGCTTTAATCTAGCCTTTGTTTCAATGTTCTTCTCAGAAGGGCTAAGTTGGAGACAAAACACTAGTTATCAAGGATGGCTGAGTTTATGGAGGGCCTCTTAAGGAAGGGGTGCACTACCAATGGCAATCCCATGACTGAGGGACACTGCGATGGTTGAAATGCCTGCTGGTTGCAAAATGCCCATTTCACAATCGTGAGTGTGGGGAATGTTGTGATGGTCATAAGTGTGAGCACCAATTATAAAATTACGTTTTCAGTGCTGTCACAACTTTGAACAGTCATTAAACAGGGCAGTTGTTAAATGAGAATTATTTATTTAGTCAAACTATAAATAACTACATAGCTTGTCTATTAAAATGGCCAAGATGATTTATAATGTACTAAAACCCACATTTTGTTTTTTTAAAAAAAGACAGTTTGAATATAAAATGGAAAGTCTGACTGATTATATGCTTTATATCCCTCCATATTTAGATATAGTTCAATATCTGTTTGTAAGTAAAGAAAGAAAATAGGTCATAACACGGAACAAAGTGCTGAGAAGTCATCAGTTTTTATGCTTGGATTTAACATAGTCATAGTGCCTATACTTTACATGCAAAACATTCCAGGTGCAGTCATTGGTAAATCTGAGAAATTTTGAGACAGGATTTTATTTATTTATTTATTTATTTATTTATTTATTTATTTATGTATTTATTTATTTATTTATGTATTTATGTATTTATTTATTTATTTAATTTTTATACCGCCCTATTCCCGTAGGACTCAGGGCGGTTTACAGGGCAGTTAAAACCATAAAATACAAAAATTAAAATAAATTAAAACAATTAACTTGAAGAGCCAAGTTTTCAGGTCCTGCCGAAATGAGCAAAGGTCGGGGGCAGTCCTAAGTTCCGTACGTAGTTGGTTCCATAAGGCCAGCGCACCCACAGAGAATGCCCTTCCCCTCGGAATAACCCGTCGGCATTCATTAACTGGCGGTACCCTGAGGAGGCCCTCTCTGTGGGAGTGCACAGGACGATGGGAAGATGATGCCGGCAGCAGGTGTTCCCTTATAGTCCGGACCCAAACCATTTAGGGCTTTATAGGTCATTACCAGCACCTTGAATCTCACCCGGAGGGCAACCGGAAGCTCTAATAGTTTAGTTAATTGTCTTAATAGTTTCTGTTAAATAGTTTCTTCTAGATAGTTTCTACTGATACACAGGTAAGTGGTTTAACTCCATACAAGTTCACTCCCTATAGTCTTTTTGGTTCATTATGTTTTAATATTCCTAAATTACCTACGATCAAGGAAACAGTAAGATATGCAGGTTTCTGAATACTGCCACATTATTCAACACGATGATAGCTTTAGGCAGACTATGAGGTTAATTGATTGGAGCAGCATTTCTCAATAGTGACAAGTTTATGTGTGGACTTCAACTCCCAGAATTCTCTAGCCATTGCTGACTGAGGAATTCTGGGAACTACCCCACACATTATAAAGTTGCCAAGGTCAAGAAACATTAGAGCAAATACAAATTTAATACACTTTTGACAGCTGTATTGAAGTGGATCTCTTAGAATTCCAGGAGGAGGCATTGCATTAATAATTGTAAGAAAGTTTAATAAATAAGTACAACACAAATATCAGAGGGCACTAAACTGGTTGTGACTTAAGGATACACATTTGGTAAGAAAAGCACACAAACTACGTATTTTGAATATTGACCTCCCCCACTTAACTCTCATTTCATATTCAGTATTTATAGGTTGGATTATAGTTTAATTATGTTTTCCTCTCATATTTAAAGGATGCAAATTGGAATTTAAGACATGTGGATCAGATGTTGGGCCAATATCGAGAGTATAACAATGAGCAGGCAGAAACAATTGCAAATGTAAGCAGCTATTGATTGAATTTAATAATTAGAATCTGTAAAAGTATAAAATTCCTGTTTCTGTTCTATTCTTTAGTGCTTTTGGAAGGAAAATTGTTTTCTACCTAACAAGTTGCCATTTTCATATAGCTTAAAGAAACTCTGGAAGAGTCCCTGGGCCAATTAAAGAACCAACGACTATTGAGAAATTCTGGAGTAAGAAGCGCATCTCTTTCAAGCTTGTATGCAAGTGACCTGGATGGTGGAACTCCAGGTATTATTTAATGAACCTCATGCTGAAATCATACACTCATTTATCTGTGGGTGAATAGACATTTTAAATAGAATGTTTGAATAGACCTTTGTAGTTTCATGAATATAGCAAAATCTCTATTGATTAGTTTTGCTATGATGTAGCTATGTGTGAATAATGTATACCTGTAAGTATGGTGGAAAATATAATGTTTGAGCAGATTAATACTAGTATCTTGGCAGACTCATAGAAGAATAGACAGCCCTTCAGATATGAATTATATTTCAGGAGAAATTTGTGCTGATTTTCCTATCTTTTTTCTGTGAAGAAGGTCATCATTTCAAGCCTACCTCTCCTCTCAGAGATTACAGTGCAACACTAGGTACCAGGCAACGACGGTCTAGGTCTGCTGTTCGATTTGTTGATCAGCGAGGTAACTTGAACCAGGTGAGTAGGTATTCTTAAGAGCATATTTATTTATTTATTTATTATTTAAACTTATATACCGCCCTTCTCCCGTAGGACCCAGGGCAGTTCACAAGGCAATTAAAACAATATGACAATACAAAAGTTAATAACAAATTAAAATAAATTAAATTATCCTTAATTAAAATCAACTTCCGTCCTGTCTCCAACCTTCGCTTCCTTGCGAAGGTCGTTGAGAGCGTGGTGGCACGACAGCTCCCTTTGAACCTGGAGGAAGCTAAATATCTAGATCCGTACCAATCGGGTTTCAGACCCGGGCATAGCACGGAGACGGCATTGGTCGCACTGGTGAATGATCTCTGGCGGGCCTGAGATAGAGGTTATTCCTCTGTCCTGGTCCTATTAGATTTCTCAGCGGCTTTTGATACCATCGACCACGGTATCTTACTGCGTCGTCTTGAGGGGCTGGGAGTGGGAGGCACCGTTCTGCGGTGGTTCTCCTCCTACCTCTCGGACCGTTCGCAGACAGTGTTGGCAGGAGGGCAGAGGTCAAGCCCTAGGCTTCTTAGTTGTGGAGTGCCTCAGGGATCGGTGCTCTCGCCCCTCCTGTTCAACATCTATATGAAGCCGCTGGGAGAGATCACTCGTGGCTTCGGGGTGAAATATCAATATGCTGATGATACCCAGCTATTCATCTCCACCCCGAACCAACCCAGTGATGCCCTCGATGTGATGTCCCGTTGCCTGGAAGCGGTACGGATTTGGATGTGAGAAAACAGGCTTCGACTCAACCCGGCCAAGACTGAGTGGCTGTACATATCGTCATCTCGTTTAGTCCAAGAGGTTCCATCTTTGACTATAGGAGGAGAGATGTTACCTCCCATTGATAAAGCACGCAATCTGGGCGTCCTCCTAGATTCACGACTCAGTTTTGAAGATCATATTGGAGTCGTGGCTAGGGGGGCATTTGCCCAGATTCGCCTTATATACCAATTGCGCCCCTTTTTGGACCGAGATGCCCTACGTACAGTCACCCACGCACTCGTTACCTCCCGTATAGATTACTGTAATGCTCTCTACATGGGGCTGCCCTTGAAGACCACCCGGAGGCTTCAGCTGGTGCAGAATGCAGCTGCACGGGTTGTGATGGGAGCACCCCGATACTCCCATATTACACCCCTCCTGCCAGTTGCCCTCCGGGTGAGATTTAAGGTGCTGGTACTTGCCTTTAAAGCCCTACATGGCTTAGGCCCGGGATACTTGCAGGACCATCTGCTGCCGGGAACAAATTCCCATCGTCCAGTACGCTCACACAGGGAAGGCCTCCTCTGGGTACCGTCAGCTAGGCAATGTCGGCTGGCGACCCCCAGGGGGAGGGCCTTCTCTGTGGGAGCGCCAGCCCTATGGAATCAGCTCCCCCCTGAGCTTCGGACGGCCCAAAATCTCCAATCCTTTCGCCGCGGCCTCAAAACACTCCTGTTCCACCAGGCTGACCTGGACTGACAGGCATTTTAATTAATTATATTTAGAATTTTTAATTTATTTTTAATTTTAATTTATTGAACAGATGATTTTAATTTCATTTTTATCTTGATTTCTGTACTATTATATGTTTTGTTGTTAGCCGCCCTGAGTCCTTCGGGAGATAGGGCGGGATATAAATCCCATCAATAAATAAATAAATAAATAAATAAATAAATAAATAAATAAATAAAACCCTTAACTAATTAAAAACCCAATTGCAATAGGTTAAAAATTAAAAGTTCTCAGTCCTGGCCGGAAAGCTCAAAGAGCCAGGTCTTCAGGTCCCGGCGGAACGAACGAAAATCTGGGGCAGTCCTGAGCTCTACGGGTAACTGGTTCCAAAGGGCAGGCGCACCCACAGAGAAGGCCCTCCCCCTGAGTGTCGCCCTCCGGCAATCCTTTGCCGGCGGCACCCTGAGAAGGCCCTCCCTGTGGGAGCACACAGGACGAAGGGAACTTGATGCCGGCAGCAGGTGTTCCCTCAGATATAGGTTCATGTTTTTCTGTAACCACTTCTTCCAAATCCTTTTACTTAGTGAAGTTATAATTCAGCTATTAAGTTGTTGATGTAGACTTTGAGAATTATTGTATATCTGTGAAGTTCTTGGTTGTTTGCTTGCAGATGTTTCATTACCCAACTAGGTAACATCCGTGTGAGTTATGTAGCTTGCCTCAGCAGTTTTGGTGGGGAAGTGGTGTCCTCTTTGGTGGTTCTTTGATTGGATCATTGTTTTCTGCATGACGTTTATCTGATGTTAATCCTTGCTTATCTGAGTGTTGCTTGCTGAAGGGGATATGCTCTAGTTGATTTGTTTCATTCCTAATTTTATATTATCTCATTTCAATGGTATATAAAACTATTTATCTAAATTTGTCTGTTGATGGCTGACTTGTCTGAGTGCCAGGCTTCTAGGAATTCCCTAGCGTTTTGAATTTGGCTAGATTTAAGATGGTAATATTAACTCGGTTGACACTATGGCTGAGTCTATTCATGTGTTGAGAAATGAAGGTTTTTTTCTCTCTCATCTAACTGCTATTTGCTGTTTGTGTTGCACTCTGTTAATCTTTTGACTGTCTCTCCTATATGGTAACTGTTAGAAGGTTTCAATTGTATGTTGTAGATCAGGGCTCCTCAACCTTGTCAACTTTAAGACTTGTGGATTTCAACTCCCAGAATTCCTCAGCCAGCTTTGCTGCCTGAAGAATTCTGGGAGTTGAAGGCCACAAATCTTAAAGTTGACAAGGCTGAGGAGCCCTGTTGTAGATGACTCCTGTTTGCTTTTTTCTTCCTGGGCTAGTGGGACTTTGTATATGTTTTTCAGGACAATTGCTCCGTGTTACTAATCACAATCATATGAAGAAAAGAAAGCAAACTTAAACTGCACTAAAGCATCAACATTTTAAAATTTGTCCTTTTGCATTTCAAAATAAAACAGCTTATGCCAATTAGTACTTTTAAGCTTATGTGGAATTGATGCAGTATTTTCTAATATGTTGCTATTATTACTGTGTTTTAAAAATGTACCATCTTCCTTTGAGGAGAGAACACAAATTCTTCTCAGAGATGAACCATTAAAACAGTTTTTCTATGTTGTGTAATACTACACATACCCAATAACACATTTGTACCCAGTATGTTTTTAATTTTAGTGCTTTGTCCTAAGCTTATTAAAAATAATTGCTTAAGTGTAGTTTTTCAGAATGCAAGTGGTGAAATGTTTAGATAATAACTAAGCAAACCACAATTAATAGTAATTTTAAAGCTTTTAAATGTGACACTACATTTTATCAGTGCAATCCAATACATTTATTATGTAGTATATAGAAATAATTGTGTATAAAACTACTATAATCTAAGAATTACTTGTGCTACTATTTTGAGTAATGTTTACTGCTGTTACTATTTGCAAGTTCTTTTGTTAGAGAGTAAAACAGATTTTGGCTAATGGCTTTTCATTAATTGAGCTGTGGAATAGCTAGTGTATTTTAAAATGTTTAAAACAATGCTAATATGATAAGATTCTTTTGAGATTTATCAATCTAAGAATAAGATAACAAGACAGTTGGACAGAGATGAGAGAAATGTACAACAGTAAGCAACAAAAATATAATAAAATATGGTTTAAGAAGAGTGTTTTAAGACACTCTTGAGTGAATAATATTTACTACGTTAAATCTCAGCTAGCAGATATTCAAAAGGTAGTGCCAGTAATTGGAAAAAGAATAACATGTTTAAAAAAAATAATGCATTTTTTTAGAGTAAAGGAAAAACTTGAGTGTAAAAAATCTGTAGGATATTAAGTAATTCCAAAAGAAAACTAAATACTAAAATATTTCAATAAATTTTGCCCTGAAATAGTTACATAGGATTGACCCAGGTCCTTTGGTCTAATTTGAATGGATCTTAATTTATAAAGTTGCAAAAAATCTAATAATTATGTCCTTTCTATTGATTGTTATTATAGCTGTTTTGTAGCTTTCAGTATTTTGAAAGTGTACTGGAAAATATACTGAATATATCTATACCAAATGATGGAACAGCTAATTATGTACTGTATGTGTTCATACTGCAGCTGCATTCTTTACATCAGTCACTTAGAGATCTCAGCAGTGAACAAATTCGCTTAGGGGAAGACCTCACCAGAGAACTTTCAAGAAGAAATCGGTATGAAATGAAAGCTTGTCTCTGGTTGGTGGAGAATCTTGAATATTTAACACTGAGAACAAATATTTGATGTTTGAAGGTTCTGTTAAGTCACTGCATTGTATTACATTATGTGTTAATTTTATTGCATCTGTCTAATAACAGAGGTTCTCTGGCACATTACAAAAGTTATGGAAATATTTAAAAATCCAATAAAAGCAATAAAATGATATACATCAAAGCCATTTTCCCAATGTAATGTGGGCACTTTTTATTAAAATAAAGCATACAAAAGTTGTTGAAGAGGAATAATGTAGCAAGGTATGGAAAAATACTAAGTGGCTGCAAAGTTACCTTCCTTGGGAAGGCATTTTTTAAATTGGAACTATACAGCTTGAAAACCCTTTCCCTTGTCCTTTATAAAACTCCTCCATAACTTCACTTGACAGTTTGGGGAAGAGCCATTAATATAGTGCATGGATAGATGCATATGAGAGATATTCCTTGCTATACTCTGATCCCAAAATTTTGAGAGTTTTATTTATTTATTAGATTTCTATACCGCCCTATTCCCGAAGGCCTCAGGGCGGTTTACAGGGCAAAGTAAACAGTCATCACAGCTCTCTTGAATATAGAGTCTATAAACAAATTGTAGAAATCAATCACTAAAAAAACTAGTCTTGCTTCAGTACTGGTGCCATGACTATAAATACCATTTTCTGGCCTTAGTCACTTTAGTTCATGAAAATGGGACACTACTAGTAATTTCTCCCAGGTGGACTTTGCTTGGAAAAGGCAGTCTTGTGTGTATCCAAGCACCAAGCCATAAAATGGGTATCCAGGCGCCAAGCCATAAAGAACTTGGAAGTTAAAACTAAGACTTTGTACTGTACCCAAACCTATTAGCAATTAATACAGGGCACATATTACAAGTGTAATATACAAATGATGATTAGCACCTTCTAACACAGGGGTCCCCAACCCTCGGTCCGTGGACCAGTACTGGGCTGTGGCATGCCAGCAGCTGGTCTGCACAAACAAGCAAAGCCCCATCCGTGGCAGCACACAAAATCATGCACCCTCTGGTCCATGGAAAAACCTCTCTCCACGGAACTGGTCCCTGGTGCCCAACTGTTAGACCTCTGTTCTAACAGTTCTAGGTAGTTCAAAACAGAGTTAAGCCACCTATCTGCTTCTTCACCTAGTTTATACTATAAACTTCAATTGTTTGTTGTACTATTGTTTGTTGAACTCTACTAGAGTTCCTTCTCATTAGAGGAAAGAAAAAACAACCCTGTTCTAAAACAATAACATATTCTGAAAATAAGAAGTTACTACAATTTTGTAATAAAAATAGAAACTAGTTTGCTTAATGTAGTACATGGTATAATTTCTTTGTTTTATTCTAAGAAGTGATGCTGAAATGAAAAAAAGATTAGAAGACATATCTGGCAGACTTGATGAATCACAAAGACAGGAATTGGTGAGTATATTGAAAAACCAAAAATATTTGTTAAATAGGTTTTGGATTTGGATTTTTACAATCTATCTGCCTGCCTGCCTGCCTGCCTGCCTGCCTGCCTGCCTGCCTGCCTGCCTATCTATCTATCTATCTATCTATCTATCTATCTATCTATCTATCTATCTATCTATCTATCTATCTATCTATCTATCATCTATTATGGATTGCTAGGAAAAAAATTCAGGGACTACTGTATTTCTGAGCTGAAACCTCTTAGACTTTAGGAAGAATTTAATGTGGTTGTATATTTTCCTATATAAAAATACTACCTCCTTTTCTACTTGTTACTTTGAATTTCTTGAATTTTATCTAAATTAAATTTGGGAGCTATTTTCTAATGTTTGCATTAACTCTTTAAATATCTGAGGAGGAGTCAAGTCCCATATAAATATAGATGCTTAAATCTTTAGATGTCTTCTGTTTTCAGAAGGTTCGTATTATACAGTAGCTGTCCTTCAGATTCCTATCTGAAATTAAATTCCAAAGCAGATTAGAATATTTCAGAATAGAAATCTACCCTGTTTTGAATCTGGATTCCATCTGACAGTGGTGGCACTGTAACAGTCATAGCAAAAGACAAAGTTTTTTTTAAACTTTTATAAATCAATAGGGCAAGGGAATATGAGATTTAGGTTGAGAAGTTCCAGTGACACTGGAATCAGACAACTTTTATGATCCTGATACTTCAGTTACTTTGTTGTGGAAGTTGGTAGAGAGATATTGAAAGAAACATAATTACATTTACTGTATATTGCAATTGTCATTATCTATTTTCTTCTCTGGAGTTGTTGGATGCTAATGTACTAGATTTATTATTGAATAAACATTTATTATTTTAGGATATTATTAGAAGATAATACTGTTAATAATCATTTGTATATCATTTTGTATTAATCTATATGAAGTCCAAGAATCAATTCTACAGGAAAGGAGGTACACTTCTTATGACCATACCTTTCCTTGCACAATATTTTCTGAGCCTGAGTTTTTGATTGTGTTCTCATTATATGAGCTATTACCATTTCAACATTTATACTAGTCTGTCCCCATGTACAAATAATGTAGGCATTTAAAAATAACTAGACAACCCATGACTTTTTGGGTCATCCTTTCATATTTCCTTACTAGATTCTTCAGTGCTTTCAACAGGGATTGAACTTTTAATGTGCTGCCTTCAAAAGAAAAGCTGGGACAAATTCAGATGTATCTACCTTGAAAAGCCTATATTGAACTGTATAGCACAATCAGATGTATCTACCTTGAAAAGCCTATATTGAACTGTATAGCACAATCAAACATCAGTACAGGAAATGTTTTATGGCATCTTGTATTATGTCACAACATATTATGTTTTAATTTTTGTCTCATAAAAAGTTTGTAAAATTTGCCAAATTTCAATTCATGGGTCCCAGATTTTGAACACATTCTCTAAGTCCATTTAAAGTGCCTTGGTTCAAAAATTATTGCCCCATGATGCACATTGTTGCCCAGTGAAAGGTCACAGAAACAGGAGTTTTAGTAATAAACAGATTTTTTTAAAGCTCGACATTTATTGCACTATGTGAAGTTCAGCACATGTTGTCCCTTCATTACAATCAAATTTTCATCTGTTTCTGGTCAAATATAGCCATCTACACTTTTCCCTATTGTACTTATGGAGTTATATAAGTTTCTTTTTCTGAGTGGGGGATTTAGTCAGATGAGTAGATCAAGTAGATCAAGATATTGTAGTGCTACATCCAGCCCTTGGAGAAAGCAAACCCATTCTGTTAGTGGGCATCACTTGTGGCAAGGGAAGGCTGACTCTTATTGCTAGTTTTACTATGGCTGGAATCCTATCGACCCATTATTAGTTATCAGTAATTGTTTTTTGTTCTTATAGTAGTTGAAGAGCATTGTGAACACACAAGAACCAGCTTCATTTTTTCCCTGTTATTTGTAATTTAGGAAAGGGACTAGTTTCTTTTTCATCCATGCAAGACTAATTATGCAAGTGTCATTCAGCTAAAGCATACAAACTGATCCCTCTCCCTTTTTGCTGATTTCAGAAGAAAGTGGAATACAGTCCATTGATATACAGCCAGGTTGCTTTATTATTCAGTTACTATTACTGTTGACTCTTTTTCCTGCAGTATTAATATTTCTATTCTTCAACTATTCCTAAGAGTGTAGTTAAGGGACGCGGTGGCTCAGTGGCTTAGGACGCTGAGCTTGTCGATCAGAAGGTCGGCAGTTTGGCGGGTCGAATCCCGAGTGCCGCGTAACAGAGTGAGCGCCTGTTACTCATCCCAGCTTCTGCCAACCTAGCAGTTCGAAAGCATGTAAAAAAAATACAAGTAGAAAAATAGGGACCACTACGGTGGGAAGGTAACAGCGTTCCGTGCGCCTTTGGTGTCTAGTCATGCCAGCCACATGACCATGGAGACGTCCTCGGACAAGCGCTGGCTCTTCGGCTTTGAAACGGAGATGAGCACCGGCCCCTACAGTCAGAAAACGACTAGCACGCATGTGCGGGGGAACCTTTACCTTTACCTAAGAGTGTAGTTACTATTAAATTCCCCATAGGGTTAATCAAGAGCTTCAGTTAGAATGTGGCTGTCAGTCTTTGACAATTTTCATGGACCTTATGGTCCTCTTCTCTATCTTTGGGCACCTGTGCTTGGTGGATTGATCTCACTCTTTGATGATTTTAAATCACCAAGGAACTAATATTTTGTCAGGTGTCTGCAACCGTATAATTCCTCCTCCTGCCAGTCCGACAACTCTTTTCCTGCCAGCTTCTTAGTCCATTTCAATTTCCTTTCCTTTCTCATTAGAAATATTGCATACTGTATGTGGGGGGAAAAAAACCCACCTTCTGTTTCGTCTCACCTCTTTTCCATCCTCAGGTTGACAACTGCAAGTATACAGTATATATATATATATATGACAGAATGGCAGACAGAGTTTAACATCTTCTTCATGAGTATCTTAGTTTAATTTATTTTAACAATTTATTGGGCTGCTATCTTGCAAATGAGCATGTGAGAGACTAACAGCAAGTTAAAACCTTTCACAAGTAACAACCCGAAATAGTTTGAACAATGCTAGCAACACAATATGCCTAAGATTCAAGCAACCCGTTCCCTCTTGCAAATCAATAGCAGTCAGAACAACAAACCAACCAACTGACTTTGCCTCACGTCCAGGCTCCAATTTTTAAAGGAAAGGCCAAGTCTTTAAAGAGTTATAAAAGGTTATAACAGGGTTGGGATCGCTTGGATCTTTGGGGGAGGGGGAGAGAGATGCTTTTTCAGAAGGCAGGTGTTTCAAGCAGGTGTTTCGACCTGCTTTCTAGGTCCTGTTAAATAATATTACTTTATAGAAGGGACTCAGAGCATACCTACCTTGTTAGATCTCATACGGTGAGCAGAAAGAATTGGAACAAGCGGACCTGCAAATAATTGGCCTTGGGCCAAACAGGGCTTTGATTTGCCCCCAACTGGAAGCCTGTGGAATTCACAGGCCACTGATGCTATAGAAGCATATTATGGTATATCCTAAATTGCCTATGTCCCAGCATTCTAGATCAGTTGCAGCTTTTGAATGCTCTTCAAAGGCAGCCTCAATGCATTAATGTAATCAGGAGGTGACTACAGTGCGTTCATGAACAAGGCTTCTCAATTGAGAAATGAGTGCAATTGGCACACAAGATAGATTTGTGCAAAGGCCCTCTAGCGTTGGATCAGGAGCTTGAGACCAAGAGGGTACTCCAGCTTGAGTGCCAACTCTGCCAGGGAATGTGCAACTCTATTCAGAGTTATAAACAGAAAATTTCCAGCACCAGGAGGCCTCAAAAGTCACAGCTGTTTGGTTTTACCAAGGTTGAGCTATAATCTGTTTTTCCCCATTCAAATCCCCCAAGCCTATTTGGTTATCACAGGGTGGAGATATAAATTGGATATCGTCACTATACTGATGACGCATCACTCTTTGTCAATGAATGACCTCATTAACTTCATATAGATGTTGAATATTGAATAGAATAAAGCCCTGAAGCATCTTGAAAAGTAGGAATTGGAAGCTAGATTTTTCTTCCCATCACCAGCCCTGAAGAATAAATGTAATAAATAAATGTAAATTGTTCCTCCTTTCCTAATATGGTCTAGAAGTATCCATGTTGGGAGTCATGGAGGTCAAAATAACTGTGTTTCCCCCACATTTCAGATCTGAAAGCCATCATCTGTAAGTGTGACTAATGCAGTGCTATAACAAGTCCAAAACATGAGTGAAAAGGATCCAGATAATACATTAACTTGAAGGCCTTCTGGAGCTAGAAGTCAATCATCTATCTTCTCAATAACCTATTCTAAAATGAGAAGGTGAAGACTAGACAAAAATTGTTCAATTTCATGGGATCCAGTGATGATTTCTTAAGGGAAGAGCAGACCAACTTCCTTTTTCAGAACAGGTGAACTATCCCCTCCCTCAAAGTTTGAAAAGTAATACTTTTCAGTACATTGGAAATTAAGTTTTAGTAACCATGGATTAATTATCCACCCCTTGATATGATTTAAATGACTTTTCCCACAAAAAAGAAAAAAATACTTTCTTATTTGAATGAATTTATATGGGAAACAGGGTAGACTAGGCAGCAGAGTATCATTTTTAGACATGCTAAACATGTAAATGTTATTTGACACTAGAGGGTAGTGTCTGCAAATAAATAAAGGAAAGAATTCAGCTTTATCAAACATGAGTGCTCCCTCTATCTTGCAAAGTTAGAAAATTGAAGCAAGCAATTGCAATTAAAATAAAATTCCTGATTCATTCCATCACATTTTATTATTTAAAAATTAGAAGTTATTCTAATTCAGTTCTTCATTTGTTGTTCAGGAAAGTTTTAATAACAATTTAAAAAACCTGGCACCGATATATGGAAATATACTGGCATTGATATATGGAAATACAACCTTTTCACATTACTGGCCTGATCTAATTCTACATGTGCACAGCTAGCATCCCTGGGAGGAGATGTACGTTCCTGCCAATATCAAAAGGCTTTTCCTGCTAATTTAACAGGATCCAGATGTGAATGTTGGAATACAGATTCAGCCTTGTGTCTGAAGTAGCTACATAACCCAGCTTTAGCATGGGAATCTCCTTTGCTGGATTGGTTGCAGCAGTGTTTTGACTGATGAGTATTACTTTCCAAACTCCATGCTATATACTGATGCGATGCAGAGGAAAACAATAGCCAGTTTTTATGTCTCAGGATATAACGTGGAAGCCAATGGTTGTAATAAACTTGCTGAATTTAAGCTGATCAGGATCTCATCAATGCCTTAACAGTAGAGAACATCTGAAGTTTCAGAGGATATAGATGTAATTTTCCAAGGGGAGAATGAGTGGAGATTAAAAATAAATGAAGTGGACAACGAATACAAACTTACATATCTGGATTCATTTTATTTTACATAATTTGTTTTGATTTTATTATATGGGAAATGACAAAGTATTAGGCAGGATGTAAAGCTCCACCAGTGAACATAATTCTTATGCTTGATTTGTTTTCTAAGATTTCTTCTGGCTTAAAATAATTTTCACAGTCTTAGGTCATCAAATAAACAAATGCAGAACTTGGTATAAACAATTAGAATAGCCCAATCCATCTATTCTTAGCTTTCATATCCACTGTGTTATTAATGCAAATAGTGATAGGGAGGAAAGTTAATTGGTAGCAGTGGACAAGAGATATTTTCTCAGTAAAAACTTTTGCTTAAGCAGCTGCAGCTTAATTGTAAGATTGCAAGTTATTTCTAAATTGTGTTCTTCCACTGATGGACATCTAGTTAGCAGTATAAAAGCTGTCTCATATAAATATGACTTATTAGTGGTTTATGGATCTTTTTGATGACTTTAGATTTTAAAACAGGCTAAATCATGGTAGTATGGGATATTCATTGCTTGTAGAACATTGCAGATTCAAACTCCTGTGTTTCTAAATAGAGATGGAGAAGTCTTGTTTCATAATGTTAAGATCTTCTGCTGTCTGGTACCAAAACTAGCTGAACGAATGGTCTTATTCAAGGTAAGGAGGTTTCTATCGTCCAGTAGAGGATTCTATCAGCACGATGCAAAAGAATAATTCGCAGCAATTTCCTTATACCTGAAGCCTCTCCGTGCTAGTTCCCTTTTTGTGCTGAAAGATAGTAGACCAACTGTGGCAAAGGGAATAAACCAAGGCAAAGGGAATAAATGCTGATAGTCTCTTTCCCCATTCTGCTGGTGAAAAAAAATGCATCTGATAATAAACAGATTCCAATCAGATATAACTCTATTGGTTTCATTTTGCTCCGCTTATTATTTGGTTCATATTTCTACAATAAGCACATCTTATAATAGTATTAGGGACACGGTGGCTCAGTGGGTTAGGATGCTGAGCTTGTCGATCAGAAGGTCGGCAGTTTGGCGGGTCGAATCCCGAGTGCCGCGTAACAGAGTGAGCGCCTGTTACTTGTCCCAGCTTCTGCCAACCTAGCAGTTCGAAAGCACATAAAAATGCAAGTAGAAAAATAGGGACCACTACGGTGGGAAGGTAACAGCGTTCCATGCGCCTTTGGCGTCTAGTCATGCCGGCCACATGACCACGGAGACGTCCTCGGACAAGCGCTGGCTCTGGCTTTGAAACGGAGATGAGCACCGGCCCCCAGAGTCGGAAACGACTAGCACACATGTGCGGGGGAACCTTTACCTTTACCTTTTATAATAGTATTAATGTTTGGAATAAATTAAATAGGCCATTATGTTTTGGTACTTTCCTTCTGTTATAAATTTGGAACATTTCTGTTTGCTTTCTTAACATCTTAACAAAAGTTTCTTCTCTGAAATCTGCATGCTTATATAGGTATCAGAGCGGGTAGAGAGAAGACTTCAAGAGATCGAACGAGAAATCCGATCAGAAAGGCAGTTGGTAGAAAGACGCCAAGACCAACTGGGACACATGTCTGTGCACCTGCAGGAAGTATGCATAAAGGCCTTGGTATACGTTTAAAACTACAAAAGTGCTTCATGCTGGCAATCTAGCCTGTGTTAATTATTTAAAGGGATGAATTCCTCCCCCCCCTCCATGATAGAGGTCATGCACACTGACAAGATAGTGGTGAAGTGTGGCTCCCAGATTTCAGCTACAAAATCCAAATAATTGCCAGTTGACAGCACAGCAGTAGAGGAAATCTCACTGCTGCTATCTAGTGTAATTTCAAATCCAGATCTGGTAACTTTTCTTCTATAAAAAAAAAGACTTCTCATGCTGGAAGCAGGCAGTATTGGTTCCCATTATACAATAGTTGAAAGGATGCTGCCTTAAAACAATTTCAGGTACATTTAAGATTTAAACTATGGAAGGTATTATTAACAGCCACCAGCACATACTTTTCTTTTGAAGAGAAAATGTAATGTAATGGGTAGCCAGTTTCCTGGTGCCGTATAATCAGCTGTGTTTGAATGAAAATGCATCCAGGAGAACAAGAGTCTGTGCTGTGAAGGCAAACTGAGCTATTGTTTGCTTCAGAACAAATAAAGCCTTTCCCACCTTTTCTTTGAAAAGAATGCATAAAGTGCATATGGGAGAGGTAGTTAATTTCCTCCACCCCTGTACTTGAGAGGCCAGGGTTCTTAAATATATAGCTTATAATTTTGGAATTAATGTAAATGTCTGGGCAATTAGTGGCAGTCGTTTTTCAATTGACTTTACTCTGGTGTCTCGCCGAGTCTATGAAAAGTTTAATATCATATTTGGTTGCTTTAATAAATGTAGTGACCTGGGTGCATTTTTCTGAAAAGCAATTGTAGATTATATAGAGAAGTATAAATCACTAGGGATTAATTTAGATTGATGCTTTCAGTTTTGAAAAAAGTGGCTTTCTCTTTAGAGGGGGGGAAAAAAAGCTACCACACAAGTTTAGTAAAAGTAATAGCTTTTCAACTTCACGTGCTCTTATTAGGTCAGGGATTTTTTTTTCTGGTGTTCTCCTTCGTTTTTAAATTACCTTGAATGATTGTGAAAGATTGTGATTGATTAGAGCAAAGAGGAAATGAAAGCGGTTAAGTTCCACAGTGAAGATTCTCATGATGTCTAGCATTTTCTTTCCATTGCTTTTGGGCTTCTGCTTATTTTGGATTTAGGAAGTTGATGTATAATTTAATATCATACTATACCTTGCAAACCCAAATATGCACGTTTACAAGGGTTTTTTTAAAAAAACACATTTATTTATTATCAAATATATATGCTCGGTAGTGAATATTTTGTTAACGTTCTTCATGCAAATTTTACCTTTACCTTTTACTATAGTGGGAAGTGGTCTCACTTGACATGCTTCCCTAATTGATGGGATACCTTGCCTTCCAATCTTGGTGGGCCAGATGGGTGTAATGGGCAGCCTTCAAATAGCCTGGCCCTAGGCCATGTAGGACTTTAAAGATGTTAACTAGCACCTTAAATTGTATCCGTGAGCAAATTTTGCACAATTTATAAATTTTCTCAACATCAAGGAACCCAAGCAGCATATCGGAACAATGGAGTTACAGGGACTGCAGTACAATAGTATTGCTCTGACCAGAACATGATCATAAATGATGATAACCATAATCAATTCAAAAAATCTTCCGGTATAACCATATATTTATAAGCTTCCATAAAGTCATAAGAGTGAGGGGCTACAGTAGTACAAACTCAGCTGTTTGTTGAGTTCAACCTGTGTATATGAAAATTAAAGGTTTGGCAGGGCGGGGTTATACATGAAGACCTTATATTAGTATGTTGCAAGTCACCAAGATCTGAGCATTAAGGTTTAATACATTATTGTAAGAACTTGTGTAGCTCTTCCAGTTGGATATGGTTTTTCTTGTCTCCCAAAATTTTAAGATTTTTGACTAAACAACTGAAAAAGCTATGAAGTAGAACCATAAATTATGTGGCAATTTTGTAGTTCTTCTCTCCTGTGGCATATGTAGCAATGGTAAGTGGCTTAAACCTGAATGTCAGGGTTGGACACCTTTTGCACAATTGGCAAGATTATCTCTCTCTCTCTGCTATTTTCTTCAGGAATATCAGCTATATAGGGATCTATCACTTGTGTGTTTTGGAAAGAAGAACAATGGATTAAAAGGATGATTTTGAATGTACAAATAGCTGAGAAAGAAAGAGTTAGTGCCTTATCTTCTCTATCTGCCTTGGGTCTGAAATTGAAAAGGGTTTCTGTTGAAGTTAAAGCTTCTACCTGCAGAAAGGCTCATGAGAAAACTAGAGCCACGAGGGATCTCCTTATGATAGGCATTGAGTTACACTTCCTCATTGCCTGATTTAAGTTTACCTATTATCCTCTGATGGAAACAATATCTGTGCAATCCCTTGCAGTTCATACCCCTTTACAAAGAAGTGTAGTTCCGTGCATGAAGCATATATATATATATATATATATATATATATATATATATATATATATATATATATATATATATATATATATATATATATATATATATATATATATATATATATATATATATATATATATATATATATATATATATATATATATATATATATATATATATATATATTTGTTTACATTTATATACCGCCCTTTTCCCGAGGGACTCAGGGCGGTTTACAGGGCAAATTAAAACAGTGCAATGTACAAATTAAAATAAAATAAAATTAATAGCCCCCAAAGAGTTTAAAATTTAAAATTTAAAACCTTAAAATCCCTCAGTCCAGGCTAACTCAAATAGCCAGGTTTTTAGGTCCTGGCGAAACGAGCGAAGGTCAGGGGTGATCCGGAGTTCCACAGGCAGTTGATTCCATAGGGCAGGCGCGCCCACCGAGAACGCTCTCCCCCTGGGGATTGACCGCCGGTACTCCCTGACTGGCGGGACCCTGAGGAGGCCCTCCCTGTGGGAGCGCACAGGACGATGGGAAGTTGATGCTGGCAGCAGGTGCTCCCTAAGATAATCTAAGATATACTGTACTTCCAGCAAGCAATCTGGAAATCTTACTTTCTGACAAGACTTTTTGTGTCTGTCCATTAGAGTTGTGCAATGTGTGTGTGTGTGTGTGTGTGTGTGCATGTGTATATGTATATGTATGGGACGCGGTGGCTCAGTGGGTTAGGACGCTGAGCTTGTCGATCAGATGGTCGGCAGTTTGGCAGGTCAAATCCCGAGTGCCGTGTAACAGAGTGAGCGCCTGTTACTTGTCCCAGCTTCTGCCAACCTAGTGGTTTGAAAGCACGTAAAAATGCAAGTAGAAAAATAGGGACCACTATGGTGGGAAGGTAACAGCGTTCCGTGCCCCTTTGGCATCTAGTCATGCCAGCCACATGACCATGGAGATGTCCTCAGACAAGCGCTGGCTCTGGCTTTGAAACGGAGATGAGCACCGGCCCCTAGAGTTGGAAACGACTAGCACTCATGTGCGGGGGAACCTTTACCTTTTATGTATATGTATATGTGTGTATATGTGTGTGTGTATATATGTATGTGTGTATGTATACACACACACACACACACACACACACTACTGATAGTCCTCATTTAACAGTGCTAATAGAGACTGGAAGCTCCATCAATAAGTAACAGTTGTAAATTTGAAAACCATGTGACTGTGTTACTTAACAGTGGCAGTCCTGGTTGCCATTGTTAAATGAGGACCATGCCAGATGTTAAGCAGGGATGTCATATGACTACCACTTCTAACTATCTGCTGACTTCCCTATTGAGTTTTCTTGTGGGAAACTGGCAGGGAAGATCACAAATCATGATCAGGTGATTGCAATGGCCATAAATACAAAGTCCCATAGTAATTACAATTCATTCAATATTTTCATAAGCTTGAATGGTTGCTGAACGAGTGGTTGCTAAATGAGGACTTCCTGCATATGGAAAATCAGTGACTTCTGAATTCTTTTAATATACAACCTTTCTTGCTTTGTCTGTACCGTACAATATGGTGGGTGGTACTCTCTGATTAAAAAAAACAGGTCTTCAGTGAAATTTAGTTCAATGTTTGGACCAGAGATATTCACAGATTAGGATATGTCAGTGTCAGCTTTTATTTTTGAACAGTATGCACCTATAATATGTACATATAGTTTATATGGTATCATCAGACAAAAGACACCAAAGTCAATATTGTTTAGCATATTTATACATTAATTATTCCCTTGAACCCCACATCTCTCTTTTTCTTTCAAGGCTTTAAAGCAACAAGATTCTAAAGCCAATGGAGCAGAAATTATCTTGAAAAATAAAATTGCAAAAGTGGAAGATGAAAAAAGCAAAGTAAGATTTAAAAATTCTATTGTAGTGATGTGGTGTCTTGTACTGGCTTTTCCCTATGTGATTAAGGAAAAAGGTGCTTGAACTTTTTCCCAGCTATCAGATGGCATAGTTGTGGTTTATTTTTTCATGTTAAGATTGCAAAATATAGAAAAGAAAGGGGAGGGAAGCTGATCTGAACCATTCCTCATCATATGCTGGTTTTCTGTATGGAAGGCATTTTTGCACATGTTGGAATGTTAAGCCAAGTGTTCAGCCTGATGAGGATAGTATGCATGGAGCATCTGTTCTACTAATGTAAGCTCCCCATAGAACTCTGGACGATCATAATTTTAAATTACATGGGGAGATCTCTCCAAGTAGAATAATTATCCCCTGGCAAGCATTCACCAATCAGCTAATGAAGTGTAGTCAGAATTATGGCGGATCTTGCTGTTTGTTGCCCCATCTTCCTCATGTAATTCTGCTTCTAAAGGGGATTTGAACTGAGAAATTGGGCTTCAAACTGAAATTGTCTCTGAAGTCTAGTTCACAATATTTTCATGAAAAGCACCCTAAACAGGACAAAATATACTTCTTTTCTCATTAGTTTTCAATCCTAAATATTGGATTTTTTTTAAAGAAAATGCTCTGTTTATTGTCTATACCAGGGGTAGGCAACCTCGGCTCTTTTATGACTCATGGACTTCAACTCCCAGAATTCCTGAGCCAGCCAAGCTGGCTCAGGAATTCTGGGAGTTGAAGTCCATGAGTCATAAAAGAGCCGAGGTTGCCTACCCCTGGTCTATACTAATAGGCTCTGAATGTGGCACAAGGGAAACAACATTAATAATTATCTGTACCTTCAAATAAAGGAGGTTCCACAGTTTTTGGCCCCATACAAAGAAATTTAAGTTGTGGTGGGTAGGCTGTAAACGGGATATGACTTGAACATCAGTGGAACTTAAGTCTGGTTTAAACCAGTTACATCTCATTAAAACCAAGAGAACTTGAATAATTGAAATTTTTGTATAGACATGCAAGAATTAAAGTTGGTGGAAGAAAGTAGACCAAATATCCTTGTTGGAGAAAACTACAAAGTGCCGTCACCAAAAATACTATTCTTCATCTTTCTGCTATACTCTTTGGGCAATGGTATATAGCAGGGGTCCTCAACCCCCAGTCTGTGGACCAGTACCGGGCCGCGGCATGCCAGAAACCAGTCCGCACAAACAAGCAAAGCCCCATCCGCGGGATGCAGGCAGTACATGAAACGATGCCCCCTCCGGTCCGCAGAAAAACCTTTCTCCATGGAACTGGTTCCTGGTGGCCAAAAGGTTGGGGACCTCTGGTATATAGAATAGTGCCTCTGAAGATGAATGCAGTTGATGGTCAGGTTTATGTATGACGATATCCTGGTTGATAATATATAGTATTTTGCACTTGATCTGTAAATGAACTGCCAGGCAAAGCAGTTTAAATGTGAAGTGATATAATTAGAAAAAAATAAGTGGTATTATTTTGGCTGCCACATGTTTGCACCAATTATTATTTCCAGATACTCTTCAAAGGGAATATTGGAAGAGGACATTTTGTTCTTAGTGGTTACAATAAGATCCAAGCTATTCAAAGTTTTGGTTTAAGCATCTTGAATTGTACCTTGAAAATCATAGAAGACGAATCCTGAGGCACTGATACTTTTTTAAAAATATCAGTCATTTTATAAGAGCATTGCACTTTCTTTCTGTTTTGTATTGCTGGTAGATATATTTTTATTTATTTATTTATTAGTTGAATTTATATACCGCCCTATTCCCGAAGGACTGCAGTGTTCTTTTCTATTTTACGTTCTGGGTTGAAATTTAGGCTGTTCGTATCCTACACTCCTATCCGGCAGCCCAAGAGATTTCTAGGAACTAAATCACCTTTAAAAATGCATTGGACTCAGTAGCAGGGGAAGCTCTAAAGCACGGGTGTCAAACTTGCCACGTCACATGACGTGCTGCGACATACCGCAACTCTTTTTGCATTGCTGGCAATGGGGTGGGCGCGGCTTCAGTATGATGAAACCGGCCCGCGGGCCGGCAGTTTGACACCCCTGCTCTAAAGCTTAATTGTAACAGAATGTTAAAGAAAATTCAATGCTCCTCAGAATTTCCCATACCACAAGATAGGCAGCAAATAGATAGATAGATAGATACTTAGACATATAGATACTAGATAGATAGATAGATTTGTCTGTAAACAGATCATTTGCTTTAAGATACCACTGAGATGAAAAGCATTTTTGAATTTACATATAGCATTGCTTAATAAATAGCACTTTCAAAATACTTTGAATTATTTAGGTATGGTACTTAATATAACCCAAACCCAAAAGTGAAATTGTTTCTTATTCTAATAAGCTTGAACAGGTTTTGGAGGATTCCCAGAGGAAACTTGATCATTCAGAAAGTAGTAGAGAAATTCTTCTCCACCAGGTAATTTCTTTAACATTTAATATTTGGGTTTAACATTTAATATTTGGGTTTCATAAAGTTTGTACCGGCTATCTCAGCAGACAATTGGGAGAAGATGTGCTGAGGATGTTCTCAGAAGTCTGTGTCCTATGTTAGATTACAAAATTAAATATGCCAAAAAAGCCTAGAAATATATAACAGAAGACAGTAGTCTTGTTTTGCCTTATGAGATGGTACCAACCTACCAAAGATGTTCTCCAGGTTTTTTAAGAAAGGGATTGAGTTTATTGTTTTACATTTTGTATCTTTGTCCTTCAGCATGGGACACTTTAAAAGGAGATTTGATTTGAGATCAGTAAATTGGTTTCATGACTACATGGAGATTTGAACCAGCTCTCTGTATTCCATTTTCAATAGTTTTCTGTTGTTACATTTTTGGACTAGAATGGAGTGCAGAGGGAACCCTTTCCTACATAATGCAGAAAACTATCATACAGAATACCAATGCATGTTTCATTTACATATTTAATTTCTTATATTTTAGTTTGCTGCAATTCAAAGCATTTGTTTCCTGGCGTTATTGTACATTTCAATTCTTCTTTGCTGTAACCGATACTGTTAATACAAGCTGTGTTTTTAGGAAGGTGGGCTGTCTCTGGTCATATAAAAGCTTTCATAATCTTAATTGGTTTGAGTTTTCGATTTGGTTTTGTTTGTTCACTTGTTTTTTGCATTTTCTCAAACCAATTCACAGTATCTATTATATAAGTGGTAGATTAATGTGTTTGAAAATAAAGTAGCATAATAAATAGTACAGGTTGAAATGTTCTATTTATTGCTCAAGATGCATTAATGTGATGTGCTAATTCAAAACTTCAGGCTTCCTAATATAGACATTCTGATATGTTTTAAAAGAATGCAAAAGGTCATGATTAAATAAATTAACACATTGGACATTTTTGCCATGTGTGGTGAAGTTGTAATACTTTGCTGCATTTTTCATAAAGAAATGATAGTTTGAAAATGAATTCCTTATAATATCTAATTTCTTTCTGATATGTTTTTGTTTTTCCAGCAACACAATTAAACCTCTGCCTCCATTTTCCATTCAAAATCTTGTGTATTTTGCTTATAATAATTTGATATGTATTTTCCACCTTCAAGGAAAACAGTAGCTAGATGAGAATTATTTATCTAATGAGAATTAGGAAAATGGCTTAGGCAGGAAGAGTCAATCCCAATCAGCAACTCTGTGGCTGATTTATTTTAGTATAATATACAAACCCAAAAGATCCAGTCAAGATCTTCCATATGTATGGTTTTGAACATGCCTTTCTGTATCTGAGGTATGCCTGCATGACAAGTGTATATTCATATATACCCATCACACTATTCCCTTTTTAGGTCAAACAACATTTCAAAGCATCCATTCTTTCTTCACATGCTTGTTTTGCAATTTGATCTTCATCCATTTTGTCTGTATAACTGAGCCATCTCAATAGTCTTCTTTCATACAGGTAGTCCTCAACTTACATCAGTTCATTTAGAGACTGTTGAAAGTACACAACGGCACTGAAAAAAGTTACCATTTTTCATGGTTACAACCTTTGTACCATCCCCATGATCATGTGATCAAAATTCAGATGCTTGGCAAATGGTTCATATTTATGACCACTGCTGTGTTCCAGTGTCATGTGGTCCACCTTTGCTACCTTTTGACAAGCAAAGTCAATGGAGAAGACAAATTAACTTAACAACTAGGGTTACTAACTTATTAACTGCAGTGATTCACTTAACAACTGTAGTAAGATAGGCAAATGAGGCAAAAATCACTTAACAAATGTCTCACTTAACAATGGAAATGTTCGGCTCAATTGTGATTGTAAGGTGAGGACTACCTGTAGTGTATTTTTCCCACATTTTTTATTATTCACTCATCCATTCTTGATTCTGACTCTTCTTGGTTTACCATATATAGTGACCGATTTCCATTGTGTTCAGATGTTTAATTTTCTCCTGTGATATCCCACAGTTATTTCTGTATATATTTAAATTTTGTCATCTTAACATTTCATTTAAAATATTCCTTTCAACAAGAATCTGAATATTCTTCCATGTCCACATTTTCCCCAACTTCCATTCTTGCACTCTGAACCCTGGAACTTTTTCTTTACTCTTTCATCTTGTCCCCACCATGCATTCATGTAATGTGGAACAAATTTGTTCTCTGGATTGCATTCATTCAGACTGTGGTGTAATTTTTCCCCCAAACTCATCAATTTTTCCGTAATTACTGTTAATGGCAGCATAATATATACAAATATTACTAATGTATGCGTTTTTACTTTCATATGTACCAGAACAATCTGGATGATATGAAATCATACTTTCTGACATACATAGTATTTTAGTCCTTTCAATGATAATTAAACCTACACCTTCATGTCTATGGAGATTCTCAATCATTCAGGTCATGGTTGTCCCAAAGGTGCTTTTTCCAAAAGGAAGTTGGACATGGTTTTTTCTTTGAAAATGTTTTCAAGGGAAAAACCAAATCCAGTTGCCTTTTGGAAAAAGCAGCTTTAGGATACCTACACCTTCAGTTTCTCCACTCTGTAACATTATACCATTGTCTTTCAAATCTATTATATCCATCCCCTTTTTCTTAGGTGCACAAACATACAGAAATATTACTTTCATTTGAGTTCATTCATTAATTTAATTCAAAATCAGATGCTATAGCTACAGCAGAGTTCAATTTCTAATGAGATCGTGACGTATTATTATCGTATTGAAGTATTCTGATTGTGTTCTTTTTTATTGTTTATTTTATGGTTCTATTATTTTACTTCTGTTTACATTCCTTTCATTTTCTTCCTTTTTATTATTGTAAGCTGCCTACAGTACAGTGGCGTAGCGTGGGGGGTGCAGGGGGGGCCGGCCGCACTGGGCGCAACATCTGTGGGGGCGCGCTCGCACTGAGCTGCTCAGGGAGCCCCAAGGGCTGCACAGAGTCGGCTTGGCTCCGCTCTCGAGCTGCTCTTTCTTGCAAAGCGAAACGAGTCCGGCAGGTGAGATGGGCGGCCACATAAACTGAATAAAATAAATAGAAGCGCCCAACTCTCCGCCCAGGCTCAGGCCAACCGCAAGCGCCCCGCAGGCGCCCCGGCAGGCTTGGCCAAGCGAAGATGGACCCGCCGGCCGGCTGGCCTAGCTTCGTGCGCATGCGTGGCTTTATTTAGCGGGGCTCACGTGCGAGCTTGAATGCAGCGGCTCTTGCAGGTCGGAGCCCTACCCAGCCGCCCTCGAGAGGGACTCGGAAGCATCCCGCATGCGCGCGACTCTTCTTGGAAAGTCTACGCCGCTGCGGGGCGCGTCTTTTCGGCGGTGCCATGACGTCACCGGGTTAGGGGGCGCAAATTGCCCCGGGTGCTGACAACCCACGCTACGCCACTGCTACAGTAGCCCCACAGCAAGATAGGTGGCAAATAAATATAATGGCAGATATCAATATTTCATGTTATTTGATTTATTACTAATTATACTTCATGGATAATAGACAAGAATCTCATTTTGCTTGTGCTTTTGTGTTCTTTAAAGATTTAATAACATCCATGAAGATACAATTCCAGATTTGATTGACATCATTTTCTAGCTTGTTTAAAAAGCTGGCACTTGTCTGTGTATATGTATGTGTGTGTGTTAGATTGAAGATCTTCGTTCCCAACTTCTTAGAGCAGAAGAGGACCGTTTGACTATGCAACATCAAATAACTCAGGTTGCTAAGCATCACCAAAGCCATCTAGATGAGCAAAAGGATGACAGGAGGAAGCAAAGAGGTAGGACTTTTCCTTCTACTTTTGGTATCCATTACTGTGAAAAGAACTTAGTATTTGGATTGGTAAGCCATATTTTGCCAAGGGGCAGAGATAAATAAGGCTAAGGTCATATCACATAGACAAAAGCATTTTTTATAAACAAGCATGTAAATGCTCACCATCTCAACTTATTTTACATATTACTCCATAGGGGTGTTGTGGAATTATGACACTGATGTAAAAATAGTTACTGGGAGTTAAAGAAAACACAATTTTAAGTTATGGAAAATGTATTGCATAACGTTTTGAGATTAAAAAATGAGTGGAAAGTGCTAATTTCATATAGACTGTTGAAGGATTATGGGACCTGCTAGTGTCTCATAATCTATTCTCCACTCTGCATCTCCTGTTGTATGAATAGAATAAAAGCTGAGAGGCAAGCAAAAGTGTATGTGTGAGCTACGGAAGAGACTCTAGCAACTTTCTGTTTGCTATTCATGTCAGGAATTGTTGTATGGTTACATTCTAAGATCTCATACAGCAGTAGATGGAAGTAATAAATCATCTATGCTTGGTAGATTTTAGCCTTTGTTTCATTTGGCATTGAACAGATCAGTATGGTTAGATTTCCTAAATTTTCAGGGTTGCTGTGAGGATATATTCTAGGCCTCTGAAGTCACTTAGATCTGCTGAAACTGTGACTATCCAATTCAGGTGGGAGAGTTTAATTCCAGCTGCTAAGCTTAAAAACCATGCTTGGTTCTGGCACTTAGTTAACAGCTACAAGAGAGGCATGGAAATACTATTACCAGAATATTTTCACAGTGGAATCACTAGATGATCCTTTTATGGCTGACTCTTGAAGTGGTCTTCCTGATTAGCTTGCTGAGGTCAAGATCCTTATACAGCTAAAATCTGAAAGAGCTCTGGCAGAAAACTTTACCCCGAGAATTACTAAAGGGAAAACAAGGTTGGTGGCTCCTGTGCTGGCTGTCTTATTTACCCATCTTAGCAGTTTAGCACATTTTTATATTGATTAGAACCATTATAAAAACAAAGAAATAGGCCAGATCGTGCCAACCATAGACCCATTTGTTTGCTTAATACAATCAGCAAGTTATGTGTTGCGTGTACTTTTCTGAACTGCAGACGATCAGATTGACCAAGACTCATCACAAAAGGACTAGAAACTGGTACAGTTGGTTTGTTTTTGTATCTCCCTTCATGGCTAGGGTAGACTTTCTTTCTTTTCTTTTCTTTTTTTAAAAAAAAACAAGAATAGTGAACAAAAAGGGAATTGTAAATTACAAATGCCTTCAGCTAATACCTTACTACTAGTATTCTATCTACATTGATGCTTTATTTATATTCTTATCTTATATGAATTCCTTATTCGTACATCAGTATTCCTGGTGCTAAAGCTATGTTGTAATTCTACCATCTATTTTCTGTAGGCTGTCTCTCTGTCTCTATCTCTATCTCTATCTCTATCTCTATCTCTATCATCTCTATCTCTATCTCTATCTCTATCTCTATCTCTATCTCTATCTCTATCTCTATCTCTATCTACGTAGCTGTCTATGTCTATGTCTGTCTGTCTGTCTATCTATCTATATATCATCTATCTATCTCTGTCTCTGTCTCTGTCTGTCTCTATCTCTATCTATCTATCTATCTCTATCTACACACACACACACACACACACAGAGAGAGAGAGAGACAATATAAAGAGACTGGACAGCCATTTGTCTGAAATGGTCTAGGGTCTCCTGCTTGAGCAGGGGGTTGAACTAGAAGACCTTCAAGGTCCCTTCCAACTCCGTTATTCAGTTATTCCTGTATTGCTGATCTCTCTCCATATATAATTATATATGTACTGGCACTCCTTCTAGATCTATATTCCGTTTTTACAGAGTTCATTTGGTTCTTTATCTTTTGGTTCCTTTTTCTATTTCTGCTTCTTTGCCTTTTCTGCTGAGTTGTTCCTTTTCTCCTCCTTCAAGGGAGGGTTACAGCTGAGGGAAAAAGAGATCTCAGATCAGGTCTGAGGAAAGAAAGAAAGATGCCCCGCGCAGCCCAGTTTTTGCAGCTACTGTCTCCTTTCCTGCGGCCTTCTTTGCAGCAGGGCTTTGGAGCTTCTGTTTCTTCTGTTGGCTCCTCGTGAGGCCTCTGGCTGCAGGGCTCTCGCCTTCTGCCCGGCTTCCCCACTGTCCAACATTGTAGTTTTGGCAGCTATGCCTTCCTGGCATTGAGAAGGGAGGAGCGTGGAGATATTTTGATAAAAAAACTACTGGTTTATCAAAAAATTATCTGCGCTATATCTTAAAATCCTATTTCTTTATCTTACTCTGTTCTATATCTGTACTGTATATTTTTTATAAATGAAAATGAAAACATCCTCATTGAGAAATGGAGCAGCTTTAGAGGGGCTAATCAGCTCTGGACCCTTATTTGTCCTTTGCTATTGAGCTGAAAAGGATTCTCACAGCCCAAAAGCTCCCTTCTTGCATCCTTTGAAGATTTCAGTTCAGTTGTTGATTTAATCTCAAGCAGAAACTGTGGAAAAAACCTAAAATTATCCTTAATTAATAAAAGCTTGATCTTTCTCATCCAATCTTCGATGCCTCTTTCATATTTGATTTAAAAATATCCTTCCTTGGGAATATCTCTCTGGTGCTGTCTCCACCTAGGGAAAAATAAAGCAGAGACGTGTTTTAGCTCTCTGCTTTTGCTAATGTTTTACCTCTTTCTCTTTTTTTCTCACTTAGAAATAGGTGAATGTGAATATTTAAAAAGCTAATTGTTATCCTGGAGTTAGAGATGGTTTCTGAGGAAGGCAGCTCCCCCATCTGCAGTGTCCCAAATCAGTTTTTCCATTACTCTTCAACATGTCATTCAAAGGAGGCAATAGCATGGAACTAAAAGGAAATCAAGTTGATGGAGTATAGACATGCATATGTTGAAACATATGTTTGAATGTTCCATTAACTATATTGCTCCATAAAAAAATCCTGCTTAGAAGGAACCTTGATTTCCCTTTTGGTTTGGTCTTATCCTAAATTGTATCATGTGTTCCAGTTGTTGACAGGTCTGATCCAGAGAAGCAAGAGATGGAGAAACAGATCTGGGAATTAAGAGCACAATTAAACCACAGTGCTGTATTGTCAGAGAAAGAGGAGTTGCAGCGATGTGTTGAACGCAAAGAAAAAGAGAAATTGCAGCTTGTGATGCATATGGAGGTAAACTTTTTCTTACATTATAATTTTAGGGGCTTTTACTTTGCAAATGGGAGGTATGTGTGCTAAAGTTTGCCTCACAAACATTGTCAGGTGAGAGGTGCTGCTGAAGTTCAAATGTACCTTTGTTTCCCTTGTAAAGAAACAAACAGAAAAAAAAATTTTGTAGATGATACCAGTATATTGTCTTTTTTTCTTTTCCATGTTATTTATTTTAATATCTCTAGGGAATTTGGACGGTAGTACAAGAAGTAATATTGAGCAACATTCATTCATACAGGTCCTGGTTTGTAGTCTTGTCACAGTCTTGAGTTGCATAGTGCATTGTTCTTATGCAAAACTGTCTTTTCCACCTGTACTGAAAGCAGTGGTTCCCATCAGTACCAAATATGAAGGCTTTTATTTGTGAAAAATACAGCTGACATAGCATCAACCTGATCCTGAAAAAGAAGAGTAAGGTCAGATCTAGTTGGTACTTGAATGGGAGGCTACTTGGGGTTATAGACTAGGCTAGAAGATTAAAAAAGCAATCATGGAAAAAGACAGTGGGAAACCAGTTCTATATTATTGTTTTTTAAAAAAGCAATCATGGGAAAAAGATGGATGTGTCCAAGTAGTAACTATTTGAACATGACTTAATGGAAATTTTATTTTCAATTTAAGCATTTCCAGTAACTCCAAGTATAACCTATCTCTTGTTGGGTATAATTTCTGGAATTACAAAACTATTAACCATAAAGACATAATTCTTCCATTATCTGATCAATACAGTTTAAGACATATGTTTAGCCAGTTGATATCTATGACAGATATAGTTTTGACCCAGTATTGGTCAAGCCTCTGACTAGCAGTGACCTAAAGTCAAAATTAAAAAAATGTCCAATGCAATTCTGTAGAAAATACATAGTGACAGAACAGTTTTCTGTTTGTCAAGCCACATGTGCAGAAAATTAACTTTCTTTTCCTGGCAACTGTGAGCAATTTCTTTTGAATCTGAGCAAGATTAACTAAAACTAACTGGAGAATCAGCTGAAAGTGACAACATCATCTGTTACAATGGAATTGACCAACAAAAATAAATTATAAGATTTTCTCATCAACTCCCTCTTTTTTGCCCAGACTGTGTCCCTTTCTTGAGATTTGAAAGGGAAGGTTGCCTAATTTAAATACTTGGTATAACATGATGATCAGTGAGATAATGTTGGCTAACATCATTTGGGTAAACCAGAGGTTAGTGCCACAATATTTTATAAAAATAAAAAATTTTATAAATAAAAATTGGGAGAGGAGCAGTGGACTGTGGACATTATAATTTCAGGCAAATGGATACGGTCAGATTGGAAAAGTTGTTTTAAAATTATTTTATGACCATAAGGCCAATTGGAATATTTATAAGCTGCTTTGCCAGAATATAGAAAAATAGGGAATTGTTACTTCATAAGGTAACTCTTGTTGCTCACTGAGAGAGGCCAGTATGGTTTCAGAAAAGATTTCAGGGTCTGCAGATGGCTTTGAATTCCCAGCCACAGAATGGATGTTAACCTAAGTGCAGAATATGACAATAGACTGGTAGATAGTTGAGTCAATATTAAATGATAAGTGCATATTATTGTTTGGCACTAAATTTGCATTAAGCAATAACATGTTATAGCAGTCTGCCACCATTGAATGGGTTATTCTTTTTGCATTGTATGTAGTCCTCTTGTCAGTTTTGTTCTAGAAAACAAAACTATTTAAATGGTCTTAGTTTTTTTGTAAAGCATTACTTCTAGCAATTATCGAGTGGGTAACTCTTTGGCCACTCATGTATTTTAAAAGAATGCTTCAAATTCCAAAATAGATTTATATTTTTATTCAGTTGACATAGAGCATATATGGGCTTTACATGGCCCATGGACCACATCTGGTTCTTTGACTGTCCCTGTTTGGCCTATGGTGGGAGGGGCAGCAGGGGGAATGGCAGCCCTCTACAACAGTCCTAGTTTCTCATGGGGCCCCTTGGGAAAATTAATTGCCCAGCCCTGACATAGAGAATACATTATTTTAGAATACATGCCTGAAATAATAGATAAATTGAAATGATTGCTGTTTTGATTTCTTACTATGATTGTCAATTAGTATAAATCTCATATAATATTCATGTCATACTTATAAAATTATTAAATTTGATTATAATTTTAAGCACATATTTGGTCATAGCTATTATTTCATGAGGGATTTAAGTTGAACACATTTGAAGAGGATATAGAAATAGAATATGAAGATAATATCTCATTTCCTTGATACCAGTTTGGTCTAATGGTTAAGGCAACAGACTAGCAACCAGGAGACTGGGAGTTCTACTCCCATCTTAGGCACAAACACTTGGTGGATGACTGTAGGCCAGTCACTCTCTCTCAACCCAACTCACCTTGCATAGTTGCTGTTGTGGGCAATAACAGCAGGAGGAAGGAATATTAGGTATTTTGCTACCTTAAGTTATATATAAAAACAATAAAGGCAGAATTAAAATAAAATAAAATACTCTTATAATCACAATTGTATCAGTAGCTATGAATACTTCAGAAGACAAATTTAATAGTAATTTTTATTGAATACAATTGTAATAAAGACAACTGTGAAATAAGTATGTAGGAAAGCAGTTAAGATATAACATATCAGGTGCTTAAAATCTTACTTCCCATTAAAGGAATAAAATTGAATATGATGAAATGTTTATTTTCTCTCAAACATTTGAAGATTTAACAAGAAATTTGAAGATACAACAACTATCTGAAACAACTTGTCTCATTTTCTATTGCATCCTATTTAACAAGAGTGTCAAGCTATAGTGGTATCTAGGTATCATTGTTAATTGGTCCAGATTTTTCCCATAAGGAATAATGTAGTGACCCACAATGCGGCCAACATGACAAGTTCTAGCTTGTGTGTTGAGTACCAAGCAAACAATGAGTATTGGGGCAAAATGTTTGTGTCAAAATGTGTTGAGTACCAAATTCCATGAGTTTCAAAGCAGTTGAATATCAAGATACCACTGTATTTTATGAGAGGAAAACAAATTTTATTTTTAGGAATATAATTTGGGCACTGATCATTTTTTACATTTGCAACCCTAAAGAATTTCTGGGAATTTGACTTTACGATTTGATGATAAAAATATTCATAGCAGGTAGCCTTTTGTAAATTTTAATTCATAGGCCTAGTTCCTTGTACCCATTATGCAATTCACATTTTGCTTCCTGCTGTTATCCTTTGAGGATAATTTCATTCTTGATGCAACATTAAGCCATAAAAGACTGCAAATTTGAAAACTACAACAGTAAAACAGCATCCCATCAAATCTGTTTCCCTATGCAAATGTAATATGTTCTTTGCTTTTTCCAGATGGAGTTGATGAGCAAGATGAGCAAACATGCTCTATGGATGATTGGGAAAGTTTAGGATTTGCCTCAGAATGGCTTGATCAGTTTATTTTATATGATACTCAAAGTAATCAAGCTGATCAGATTCTGTAGACTGGATCTCTCAGCTTGCTCCAGGCAAAAGCAGCCATCATTGATTGTGTATTTGCAGTTTGTACAAAACCTCCAATGGGAATTGGGCTGATCTTGTTAGAGACTTTTTAATTAGATAGGATTGTTCAGCCCATTTCATTTGTAGTTTTGTAGTTTATGCAATTCTGAATTATAATAGGAATGGGCAGACTTAATTCATCTTAGCCATCTATACTCTAAAATATAAATGGGGCAAATTCCTGGAGGAAAAGATGTAATAACAGTAGTAAAATCAGAATGCATGCACAGGCTAGATTGGATGCAAACTTTCTTAAAGCCCTGTAGAAAAATTGTATATTTTGGTTAAAGTCTTTATTTTTCTTTATAAAAAGCAAAGACTGATATTTCTGATGAGGTAGTCACTTTTGTCTACTTTATTGAGTGAACTTTTCTTGAATGGAACTAAGGATATGTGATAGTTAATTGGGGAAGAAAGAGAAATTTTATAATTGACAATAAAAAAAGTCAATTTAGCTTACACTAATGTACCTTTGAAAAGTTATCTGAACAAATTGGAGAATGTTCTGTACATACCAAATATATTCATTCTATTCTTTTAAACTCATGTTGAAACTCATTAACCTTCGTGAGTCATTTGTATTCATCTGGATTCCAAGTATTCCCTCATCAATGGTTGTTACTGATTTAATCTGTTTCTTTTTCATCATCTGAAAGTGTTCAGAGCTGACTTTTACATAATTCAAGGCAACATTAAGAGTGAATTAACAACATTTCTATTTTTAAATAAAATAGAGATTGTAACCTCTCTTAATTGTGCTTCATCAAAAAATCCTTGACTGTCTTGCTGAGCTACCATGTACAGTATATGGGCCCTATCAACAGTTAGTTTATAGTATGAGTGAATAAATTAGCTGTTAGTAATTACACTGTATAGTAACATATGATGGGAGCTTAACATTAGTTTTAATAAGTGATATATATCATCAAAGTAAATAATTGAAACCCACATAGCGCAGATGTCATCTGATTACAAACTCAACTGTATATGATATAGTGCCTAACCCCATCAGAAAAGACCATGCTGAAAAACTGTATTTTGAAGCAAAGCCTAGTTTTGAACATGTTTCAGTTTAAAAATGCTATAATAATTATATTAAATACATTAAACAGATAATAAAAGCTGGTACAAAACTGTTAAATGCCTAAGTGCACAGTCTACAACTGCATAGAGATGTTACCCTCACAATGATTGCAGCTTTGTGCAAAGAAAGGTTATTATGTGTCTTTGTACGTTTCTATGCAATGATAGGATTCTGCACATCTGCAAAGCATATCCAGAAGTATTTCTCTGGACATGTGCTAAGCATGCCTTGCAAGAAGAAATTGGTTATATATCCCGACACATTTTGATTAATTTGCCTATGCAGAAGCAAGCATGTACAAGGATTCACTTAATAAAAGGGGTGCTGGATATGTGTCCAGGCATGTCTGAACAGAAGCCAAATTTCAGTTTGACTTTTTTTTTTAGAAATGCTCTGTATGCTTTTAAAAAAATAAAGCCCTATGGTTTGAAAATGGTAACTTCTGACATCAAAGAGAAGCTTAAATATTCTGCAAATAGTTTTATATCATTGGAGTTACTCTTCAGCAACCAATAACTAAGGGTTATGTTTTTCAGGGCTTCTCAAGGAGTACAGAATGGTTGAGCCTCCTGGGAGAGGGTGGTTTAATAAGTTTCATTTTATCTGGTCAGGAACCTCTGCAGCATATATTGTAGACTTCAATCTTGTTTTCATATGTGCTCAAAGAATGGTATTCATCTCATTGTCCATTTGATTGGTGGCCATAGTCTCAGTAGTAAGCGTCCTGTTTCACAGAACTATCTGATAAAATACGGATGCAGAAATGCTTTAAATTTGACATTATTTATTTCTGTGAATTTGATTAACTTTATAGACTTTCAGACATTGTGAGTCTGATGCTTCATTCTGCTAAAGGAAAGAATAGAGAGTTCATAAATATTATTTTGCCTCTAAAGTCATAAAATCCATTTACATTAAATCTATTCTCGAAAAGGTCTTAGCTGGGGAAACAGTACAAACAGTTGGATAATTTATAAAAGTTATAAAACCTCATACTGAAACAGTCACATATGCTTCTGACTTTATGCCTATCACCTCATTTTGATATCAAAAACTAATGGCATTAGTTCTAAATTCTTAACACTCTTAACACAAACCGGTCAGACTCAGGACAACTGATTTGGATAATACTTTTGTTATATATATATAGAGAGAGATCATAAGTAAACTAAACTTACAGCCCTGTGACCTACTTGTGAGCTTCGATGTCATATCCCTCTTCACCCAAGTGCCAATCAAAGAAGCCTTGACAGCTATCCTAAAGAAATACAACCCCCCCAAAACACATCCTAGATCTGACCAACCACTGCCTATCAAACACATACTTCATCTACAATGGACAAATATACAAACAAATGGAAGGAGCACCCATGGGATCACCCCTTTCACCTGTCATCACAAACCTCTACATGGAACACTTTGAAACCCTCGCTCTAGAAAAATCCAACCACAAACCCAAACTCTGGCTCAGATACGTAGATGACACCTTCGTAATCTGGCCACATGGCAAAGAAAAACTGGATGACTTCCTCACACACCTCAATAGCCTACACCCCAAAATACAATTCACCATGGAAACAGAAGCTAACAATCAACTTCCCTTCCTTGATGTCTTAGTCTACAAGAAATCCAACGGCTCCCTAGGACACACTATCTACCATAAAAAAACACACACAAACCGCTATCTGAACGCACTCTCACACCACCACCCAGCACAGATCAACTCCGTAGCCAAGACACTCATCTCCAGAACAAAACACCTAGCCGACGAACAACACCTAAAAACCGAACTACACACTCTCACTAATATACTAACAGCCAATGGATTCCAAAGAAACATGATTACCAATTTAATCCGAAGAGAGACACCCACAAAAACCCAAGACAGAGAACAAGAAAATGGCAAAGCCCTCCTCCCATACTTAAAAGGGACCACAGACAGAATCAGCAAGAGCCTCCAAAAACACAACATCAAAACAGCATTCTACACAGAAAGAAAAATATCCACCATCCTAAGAAACCCCAAGGACATAATTGGGTTAGAAAACCAAGGAGTATACGAAATCCCATGCACCACCTGCCCCACCACATACATCGGACAGACCAACAGAAGAATAAGTGCACGCATTGAAGAGCACAGGAACTCACTCAGAAAGGGAGAACAAACTTCATCCCTGTTCCAACACTTTAAAGCAGGGGTGTCAAACTCAATTTCATTGAGGGCCGCATCAGCATTGCGGTTGCCCTCAGGGGGCAGGGGTGGGTGTGGCCGGGGTGGGTGTGGCCTACTGGGTGGGCATGGCTAAAGTGTGTATGGCCTACTGGGTGGGCATGGCCAGCTCTACATCGTTCGCATCAAGGGTGCCTATGGGGGCCCGGGCAGGAGTGGGACAGATCTGGGGGTTTCTGGCAGAAGGAGGGTCTCTGGGCCAGGGCCAAGGCAGCGGGGGCCGTGCACTCACTGTTTCCAGGATGGCTTCGCGGGCCACATGAAACCACTTTGCAGGCCGGATCCGGCCCCCGGGCCTTGTGTTTGACATGTCTGCTTTAAAGCCACGGGACATGAAATTGATTTTAAAAAAACCAAAACTATCGCCAAAATTGAACATTTTAACAACAGAATAATCAGAGAAGCCATTGAGATAGAAAAACGCCCCCACAGCATGAACAAATGAGATGATACCTCTCGCCTACCAGCCATTTGGAAACCCGCCTTGATTGACAGACGAGTCCCAACCACCAAGAATGATACCAGACCCAAACTCATGATAACATCACATGACATCACCACCACACAACCATTCAAAAAGCAAATCTGAACCCACAACGATAACGACACACAACCACAAAACAGAAACCTAACCACAGCTGCAACATCAGCCACTTTAAACCCCTCCAAACCACACAATAAGCAAACTGACACCCACTATAAAAACATGGCACCACCACAAACATGGAGCCGAACAAAAGCAGCACAACTCACCAGTTCAGGCTGGCAGCTGAGACCAGCCCATCCACTCAAAACACACCCCCACCCAATCAGAACACATCCCCCATTCAAAACACACCCCCACCCAATCAGAACACAGCTAAACCCCCACCCAATCAGAGCACACCTCCACCCACAGAACACACCCCCTCTGGCAGTTTAAAAAAGAGGAACAAACAGCCACTACCACACACTTCTCCCAGAAGAACGAAGCTGAAGCCACCAGCCTGAGGATGACGGATGAGATTTCGTCGAAACGTTGCTCTTATACCTTCAATTCTACATGGGGAAAAACCCGAATGACCAAAGATCTACATACAAACACCCGTGAAAACCTCAGAAAACATATATATGATGGAGCTATCACAACTCCTGGAAACAAGCTGTTCCATTGATTAATTGTTTGTAGTGTTAGGAAATTTATCCTTAGTTCCAGATTGGACATTTCTTAAATGCACTTCCACCCATTGCTTTTTGTTCTGCCCTCAGGTGCTTTGGACCCCCTCTTCTTTGCGACAGTCCCTCAACTACTGGAAGATAGCTATCATGTCATCCTTATTATTTCTTTTCATTAGGCTACACTTGAGGTAGTTCACTACATACTTCCCTCCATATAATGTACTTCCATTGAAGACTACATGCTGAGTGTGGTTGGTCAGCCAACTGTGAATCCATCTGATGGTGATACTGTCTATCCTACGTTGTTCTATCTTGCCAAGAAATAGGCTGTGGTCTACTTTCTCAAATGCCTAAAGTCCAAGTAGACTATATCTACAGTATTTCTCTAATTCACTAATTTAGTCACTTTATCAAAGAAGATATTAGAGTTTGTGATTTTTTTAATCCATTACTTAAGAGTGAGTTTACCATCTGTTCTTGGTTTTTGACATAACAATTATTATGTTGAAGTAAGGACACATCCATGCATCATTTTATTTTGTAAATTTTTTGACATATTCTGTCATGTTCTTAAGTTTGTCCTGAATTTCTTTCTCTTTGTAATTGCAATGATATGGAAAATAGTGGCTGTGCAAAACAATTAGGGATGGTTGCAATTAGTTGATTTGTTTCAGATTTAACTTTCATTTTATAAATTGGATACATTGGATATTGCTTAACAAAATGCTTTGATTTTCCTTAGATTCCTGGGAATTCTGTGTGTGGTCCTATATTATGTAATTCTGTGTTTGCACACTATGTTTAATGTTCTGCATGTTAAAAATAGAGTCTTAATGTCTGTAGGTTTGCGTCAAAACAAGATTTTTATGTTTAGTTTTAGATTGCTGCATTTTCGGTATATAGTTACTGAGCAATACTGAAATTTGTTTATAATTTTTAACATTTGAAAGTACAATATTTTATGTTGTTGTTGCAAAAGCTGAAGGTTTTTCTAGATTTCTTTATTGTGAAAGAAATTACAAGAAACAAACTGGTGGTAGTGAGGCAGCTTATCTGCGCAGACAGTTCTAAAATAAGCCAACTAGGTTCTGTCTGATTTTATGAAAGATTCATATTGTAGCAATGACTTCTTTGAGGATTGCTAGGCAATCTTAGCCTCATCCTAAAACCATCAAACTGTTCAAATAGATGGTAGTCTGAACATCTTCAGTCTAAGCAATTTGAACATCTTCAGTCCATATAGCATTAGCTGCTTTTCATTTCTCTTGCTTTGCCATTGTCCTGCTTTTTTTTTATTTAAAAAGTTTTACAGTACATTTTAACTTTAATCCCCCCTCCCCCACCCCTATCTAACCCTCCCTATCCCTCTCCCCCATTCCCTCCTCCCCCCCCCGACTTCCCAGAGCTAAATACAGGGTATAAAAAAGAAAAACAAACATAAGCATCCATATGCTATCACGATAAACTATTAATTCTATCACCCTCTAGCTCATGTAAAATGATTACAAACAATATTACTATTACAGATAAGAAAAAAAAGGAAAAAAAAACAGAAAAGGAACTTTACTCAAATACTAAATAAAATTTCTTAATCCCAATCCTTATTCATATTAATTTCAAAAAAGAAAAAAAAAATTCCATCTACGATTTACATTCTCCCACATTTCTCTAAATTCTAAACAAATTCTCAATTACGCGCCAAAAGCGCCTATCTCTATTAACCTTGTTAATCTCCAACCAAACTGAACTATGATCAAAAATAGTTCTTGCATATATCACACCAAATGTCTCACAGTTCCAGATCATCCATCTATACGTCTAGGACATCATTCCAATCTCCAATGAAAATAAAATAAAAAATTTAAAAAATTAATGTCTCACAGTTCCAGATCATCCATCTATACGTCTAGGACATCATTTCAATCTCCAATGAAAATAAAATAAAAAATTTAAAAAATTTATAATCCAATTAAGTAACCTTTATATATAGTAAGTTAAGAAAAATCAACTTGTTATTGATTAGGAGCTTGCATACCCAATCTTAAATTCAATAAATACTTTTAGTCCATAACCCTAATATACGTTTCTTGCAAACAAATAGCATCAGTCTTAAATTATTTTAAATATTGAAAAACTTTCTTTCTCCTCTATGATGAATTTAATCCATTGAGATTCTAAATTAGAGATTTAGTCACCAATCTTGACGCTCCAAAGCTTTTGGAGCATGTCTGAAATGACCCCTGTATCTTCTTTGGACCGCGCCCTTCCCACAGCTTCACTATAAGTACGCTTTGGAGGTTCCATAGCTTTCTGCTTGTCTTGCTCTTGCTCTCGTCTCGCTCGTCTTAGGGCGGCACGCGTCATCCTCTGCTCTCCAGCAGCAACCGATGAGGCTGTAACTTGATCCCCTCCAGCACCGTTCTCCTCTGTCTGTCTATCTGCAACATCTTGAGGCTTTCCCTCGCCATGTCCCTTTGCAGCTTCCAGAAGTAATAGGGGGGTTGCTTTTAACACATTACTATAAAAATCACGTGCCTGGGCCACAGTAACCAAACGATGTCTTTTACCTTCGTGCATCACCACCAGTCCAACTGGAATCTCCCATCTAAACTTGACATCACATTTCTTAAGTTCCTGTACAAGAAATGCAAAATCTTTCCTTCTCCTTAAAATCTTTGGAGGAATCTCTTTTAAAACCAAAACTTCTTGCTCAGCAACTACCAATTTAGTATCATAAGCAGCTTGAATGACTTCATCTCTAATTACTCTCTTTGTAAAATAGACCACCACATCTCTGGGTAACTTCCTCTGTCTTGCAATCCATGAATTTACACGAAAAATTTTATCCATACTTCCCTCAATTTCAGATGCTGGCTGGCCCAATACCGGTTCCAAAGCCTCAGAGATCAGCTGCTTTAAATCTTCTTTAGAATTCTCCTTTAAACCCCTAATTCTAATAGCATACTGCATCTGTTGGTACTGAACAAGGCTCAATTCTCCGTCCATTTTGTCCCTTATATTTTCATTCTCTAATACCTTTGCTTCTAATATAGAGTTCTTTTGACTGAGATCCTCCACTTTTTCACCCAGCTGTTGCACACATTCAGCTACACTTTCAATCATAGACAACATGTCTACCCTCATTGCTCTAAACTTCTCTTCCATCTTCTTCTCCAATTTCTCCTCCAGCTTTTTCAACTTTTCATCCATCATATCAGACATTAACTGTGAATGCTTTTCAAGGGCATCTTGTAAATCCTTAAGCGTCAGTGCCGGAGGAAATGCAGGAGGAAGCAGAGCTTGCAACGAGGTCTGTTGCACCGGGGAAGACCCCGCACTCCGAAGAGCTTTAGAAGTCTTGGCCGCCATCTTTCCCCACTTTCACTTATTGCGCACTTTCACTTTAAAGCTATAAAATCCATTGAGCTAGAGAGTAAAGCTAAAAGTCCACATCACCTTGACCTCCTGTACCGCTCTGCCTGCATCTTGATACTCAAAAGTATTTCCTTTTGGCAGGGGTGGTTGCTAACGCCTGGCTCTGCTCCAAAAATCACGGAGCAGAGACGCTGCGCAGCTCGGAGCAACCCAGGCTTCGGGGGGGCTCAATCCTTCAGCCGCCCAAACTCTCAGCTCAGGCGACCACGGAGAGCTCAACCCCTACCTGGGGCCTCACCCCCTCCTCTTCTCCCGAGGAGGGGGCTTCAAATCCATCTAAACAGCTGATCGGCGCTGTTTACGATGGAAAAAACACAGCTGCGGAGCGGGCAGCCCGGAGGCGACTGTCTTCGGCGTCGCGTCGCCACTGGAAGTCCCGTCCTGCTTTTTGTACTGATGCATAACTGAGCAATCACAGCTATTTATTTATTTGATTTATATAACTACCTCACATAAGTTGTTTGAGGAGTCTTACAAGACTAAAATATACAAATCCACCAAACATAATTGCTGAGCACCCAAAGATAAACAACAATCTCATTCCCCATCAGCAGTAACAGAGTTTATCTACCTGTCTGATCCAAAGGCCTAGCAAAACAGCCAAGTCTTTAATGCCTCGCAAAAGACTAAAAGAGATGCGACATCAAAATCTTTTTCAAAATCCATCAGAATCTAACGCCTTGCCATAACTTCTACCCAGCCAAGCCACAGCTGAGAATAAGATCTGACAATCATAACTTTAGTAGTTTGTGCATGTCTGCAAGATGGATGTAACACTCTTGCCTAAGTGATTGCTGGAAAGGAAACATTCATCTGGTTGGAGAGAAAAAAAAGAAAAAAATTCCCTTCAAAAAAATATGGATCAGCTGATAGAACAGCTGAAGTATAGCAGTTGTACTCTAATGTCACAGAATTTATAGCATCTGCTTAGGACTGAGAACATTGAAAAGGTATCTGCAAGGTATTAGCCGTGGTGTGACATCTTACAGTTTACAAGGCCATCCACACAAATTAAGCTTTTAATAATAGAAATATAAAGCTATCTGATGATATTAAAAAGTCACGTAGTTTACCTCTTTTTAAAATTAGTCTATGCCATGGTTGTTTCTAGTTGGACCCACAGAGTGATCTTTGATGCCTTTCATTGCTTTGATTAATGGCATAACTCTTTTACTAATATTGAAAAGAAGAAAACTGGTTGCCACCCTTTGTCATATCTGTGGTACAGATAATATCAGTATTCCCTGATAATATTAAAGATAGTTCCAGTTACTTTGGCAGATTTGGGTCATTACGTCACTTGTGCAGGCAAAGCTCACAATATTTTATGCACCCAAAGTTGTCTAATCTAAACCTTCCTTCCAATCCAACATACTGTTTCTTATATGACATCAGCTAGTGAACTATGTAATATACAGGATGCTATATTAAAGATGTCTATAAAGAATAAAAGACAATGTGTTGGGTATGGACATAGTAGAATAAGTATAGAAATGTATGAGTTCTTGATGTAAATGTTTAGTAAATATAAATTAGTGTGATAAAGATATTGTTCTAATATGGATTGTGGAATATTTCATAACTAATACAGATACCATTCCATAATAGCTTCAAAGTCAGCAAAAAATACTTTTTAAAAATTGCATTGAAACAGGTATCCATCTCAAAAAGGAGGAGGCAGGTAGAGCTCCTCATCCTCATGTTCATTTTTCATATCTTTCTTTTCAAAATAGTCACTGCATTACAGCTGCATTACAGATAATGAGAAAAAAGTTGTAGGTTTCTCAGGGAAAACTTTCTGTTGAATAGGGTTGTTCCCAATCCTGAGGTATAACTTTTTCTGGGCAGTCAGTGGCTTGTACAGAAAGAAAGTTATAGGAAAATTTGTTTTTGTTTCTTTTCTTCTTTAGTATGCCATCTACACTCAGCCTCTCAAAACAATACGGAATAGAACAAGACTATAGTATTAAAACATGTAGTTGTTAAGCTGTTGGAATAGGAGAGATAAGATCCATATTCTAGTTTACTCTTGTTGTTTGAAGCACACTGGGTATCTTTGGACCTGTCAGTTTCTCTCAGTCCAACCTATTTCACACAATGGTTGTTACAGGGGAAAAAAATGGAGGGCAGAGCACTATTTGCTGAATGAAAGACAGAATATCCCTCAATATACATGCATGCATACAAACATACATACATACATTGAGTCAGTCAATCAATTAAATCATTAGTTAGTCATAGACCAGCAAATAAAACACAAAAGTCATAATTAATTAAGATAAAAGGAAAAATATAATTTTAAAATATCTAAAAAGGGTTTGTGTTAATAGGGGTGACATGATAGCAGTATTCCAGTATTTGAGGAGCTGCCACAAAGAAGAGGGGGCCAAATTATTCTCCAAAGCACCAGAGGGCAGGACAAAAAACAATGGTTGGAAACTGACCAAAGAGAGAAGCAACCTGGAATTAAGGAGAAACTTCCTAACAGTGAGGACAATTAACTAGTGAAACAGCTTGCCTTCAGAAATTGTGGACGCTCCATCACTGGAGTTTTTTTTAAAGAAGACTAGACAGAAATGGCATAGGTTCTCCTGCTTGAGCAGGGGGTTGGACTAGAAGATCTCCAAGCTCCCTTCCAACTCTATTCTAATACTGTGGCATACTGTGCAGATTATAGAAGAGTACTTGGCTGTGGTCAAGGAAATAAAATCAGATTGATGTGATAGATTGTTGGGGGCAATTAAGCTGACTTTGTAATAATGCCGCTTGGGGGTGTGTGTGAAAGCCCTAATAAGCAGGCATATACATAGAATGAAGGCTACTGCTAAGCTTGTAAGCCGCCCTGAGTCTTTGGAGAAGGGCGGGATATAAATGGAATTAAAATAAATAAAAATAAATAAATAATCATCTCTTGGGTTAAAACAGATTGGAATGACCAGGATATTTAGTAAACAATAATTCCTGTAATCCCCTTCATGGATTACTGCCTTGTCGTGGCGAAGGGGCTTGCGTAATTCAATGAAGCTATGAGCTATGCCGTGCAGGGCCACCCAAGACGGAAAGGTCATAGCAGAGAGTTCTGACAAAACGTGATCCACTGGAGAAGGAAATGGCAACCCACTCCAGTATCTTTGCCATGAAAACCCTATGGACAGTACCAAAAGGCAAAACGATATGACGCTGGAAGATGAGCCCCTCAGGTCGGAAGGCGTCCAATATGCTACTGGGGAAGAGCAGAGGGCTAGTACTAGTAGCGCCAGAAAGAATGAAGCGACTGGGCCAAAGCCGAAAGGACGCTCAGCTGTGGATGTGTCTGGTGGTGAAAGGAAAGTCCGATGCTGTAAAGATTTTTTCTCCATAGGAACCTGGAATGTAAGATCCATGAATCAAGGAAAGCTGGACGTGGTCAAACAAGAGATGACAAGACTGAACATCGACATCTTAGGTATCAGCGAACTAAAATGGACAGGAATGGGTGAATTTAATTCAGATGACCATCAGGTATACTACTGCGGGCAAGAATCCCTCAGAAGAAATGGAGTAGCCTTCATAGTCAATAAAAGAGTAGGAAAAGCAATACTGGGATACAATCCTCAAAATGACAGAATGATCTCAGTTCGAATCCAAGGCAAACCATTCAATATCACAGTAGTCCAAGTCTATGCCCCAACCACCAGTGCTGAAGAGGATGAAATTGACCGGTTCTATGAAGCCCTACAGCACCTTATAGAACTAACACCAAAAAACGATGTCCTTATCATCATGGGGGATTGGAATGCTAAAGTAGGAAGCCAAAAGATAACTGGAATAACAGGCAAGTTTGGCCTTGGAGTACAAAATGAAGCAGGGCACAGGCTGATAGAATTTTGTCAAGAGAATACGATGGTCATAGCAAACACTCTTTTCCAACAACCCAAGAGACGGCTCTACACATGGACATCACCAGACGGTCAACACAGAAATCAGATTGACTATATGCTCTGCAGCCAAAGATGGAGAAGCTCTATACAGTCAGTAAAAACAAGACCAGGAGCTGACTGTGGCTCAGACCATGAGCTTCTCCTTGCAAAGTTTAGGCTTAAACTGAAGAAAGTAGGGAAAAGCACTAGGCCACTCAGGTATGAATTAAATCATATCCCTGTCGAATATACAGTAGAGGTGACAAATAGATTTAAGGAATTAGATCTGATAGAGTGCCTGAAGAACTATGGACAGAGGTTCGCGACATTGTACAACAGGTAGCAACCAAAACCATCCCAAAGAAAAAGAAATGCAAGAAAGCAAAATGGCTGTCTGAGGAAGCTTTGCAAATAGCTGAGAAAAGGAGGGAAGCGAAAGGCAAGGGAGAAAAAGAAAGATACGCCCAATTGAATGCAGAATTCCAGAGAATAGCTAGAAGAGATAAGAATGCCTTCTTAAATGAACAGTGCAAAGAAATAGAAGAAAACAATAGAATAGGGAGGACCAGAGATCTTTTCAAGAAAATTGGAGAGATGAAGGGAACGTTTAATGCAAAAATGGGCATGATAAAGGACCAAAATGGCAGGGACCTAACAGAGGCAGAAGAGATTAAGAAGAGGTGGCAAAATTACACAGAAGAACTATACAAGAATGAGCTTAACGTCCCTGATAATCACAATGAGGTGGTCACTGACCTCGAGCCAGACATCCTAGAATGTGAAGTGAAGTGGGCCTTAGAAAAGCTGAGCAACAACAAAGCTAGTGGAGGTGACAGTATTCCAGCTGAGCTATTCAAAATCTTAAAAGACAATGCAGTAAAAGTGCTACACTCAATTTGCCAGCAAATTTGGAAAACTCAACAGTGGCCACAGGATTGGAAAAGATCAGTTTACATTCCAATTCCAAAAAAAGGCAATGCCAAAGAATGTTCAAACTATCGCACCATTGCACTCATTTCTCATGCTAACAAAGTCATGCTTAAAATCCTACAAGCTAGACTTCAGCAGTATGTGGATCGAGAACTACCAGAAGTACAGGCAGGATTTCGAAGAGGCAGAGGAACTAGAGATCAAATTGCCAACATACGCTGGATCATGGAGAAAGCTAGAGAGTTCCAGAAAAACATCTACTTCTGCTTCATTGACTATGCTAAAGCCTTTGATTGTGTGGATCATAACAAACTGTGGCAAGTTCTTAAAGAGATGGGAGTACCAGACCATCTTATTTGTCTCTTGAGAAACCTATATGCGGGTCAAGAAGCAACAGTGAGAACTGGACACGGAACCACTGATTGGTTCAAAATTGGGAAAGGAGTCCGGCAAGGCTGTATACTGTCGCCCTGCCTATTTAACTTATATGCAGAGCACATCATGAGAAAGGCAGGGCTAGATGAATCAAAAGTTGGAATTAAGATTGCCGGAAGAAATATCAACAACCTAAGATACGCAGATGATACCACTCTAATGGCAGAAAGTGAAGAAGAACTAAAGAGCCTCTTGTTGCAGGTGAAGAAGGAGAGTGCAAAACTTGGGTTGAAACTTAACATTAAGAAAACCAAGATCATGGCATCTGGCCCTCTCAATTCCTGGCAAATAGATGGGGAAGAAATGGAGGTAGTGACAGATTTTATTTTCCTGGGCTCCAAGATCACTGCAGATGGGGACTGTAGCCAAGAAATTAAAAGACGCTTGCTCCTTGGGAGGAAAGCCATGGCAAATCTAGACAGCACACTAAAAAGCAGAGACATCACCCTGTCAACAAAAGTGCGTATAGTCAAGGCTATGGTCTTCCCAGTTGCAATGTATGGCTGTGAAAGCTGGACCATAAGAAAGGCTGAGCGCCAAAGAATTGAGGCCTTTGAACTATGGTGCTGGAGAAGACTCCTGCGAGTCCCTTGGACTGCAAGGCGATCAAACCGGTCAGTCCTAGAGGAGATCAATCCTGACTGCTCTTTAGAAGGCCAGATCCTGAAGCTAAAACTCAAATACTTTGGCCACCTAATGAGAAGGAAGGACTCACTGGAGAAGAGCCTAATGCTGGGAAAGATCGAGGGCAATAGAAGAAGGGGACGACAGAGAATGAGGTGGCTGGATGGAGTCACTGAAGCAGTAGGCGTGAGCTTAAATGGACTCCAGAAGATGGTAGAGGACAGGAGGGCCTGGAGGAATGTTGTCCATAGGGTCGCGATGGGTCGGACACGACTTCGCAGCTAACAACAACAACAACAATTCCTGTTGAGCACCTGCATGGAAAGGGCAATAGAGAATAACATGTTCCATGAATTCAGTAATTTCTCCATGGCATGGACACAATTTCTGTTCAAAGGGGATTTTTTGGTATCTCCCTTCAATAACAGCTGTTAGGAGGGCATTGAATCTGACAAAGGAAAAGACCCTTCTGATTCTGGGGATCATTATGTCTCTGAGATATCTAGCTGATTGGGAAAGATGTAAAAAGAGGTTCAAGAAGGTGCTTCTGGGTAGAGCTAGAAAGTCTAATTGCAGCTCTAAATCAATGAGCTGCTGTTTGAGATCAGCTACTGAGCATTCATAGCGCATCACGGTAATGGCTGATCATGAATAGCCATAAAATTGCAATTTGGCATGTATTGTCTGTTGTGTACCTTGTTGACCAGGGAGATGGCTGATTTGGTATAGGTTTCCTTTTGTTTTGTTTTCTTACCAGATAGGTTGGTGGATAATGGTAAAATGTATGACTTGTACATTTTGCATAAATATAACAAGAAGAAGGAGGAGGAGGAGGACGATGATGATGATGTTGGAAGGGACCTTGGAGGTCTTCCAGTCCAACCCTTTGCTCAGGCAGGAAACCCTTATACCATTTCAGACAAATGGCTGTCCAGTCTCTTCTTTAAACTTCCAGTGTTGGAACATTCATAGCTTCTGGAGGCAGGTTGTTTCACTGATTAATTGTTTTAACTGTCAGGAAATTTCTCCTTAGTTTTAGGTTGCTTCTCTCCTTGATTAGTTTCCATCCGTTGCTTCTTGTATCATTGGAAGATAACAGAATCATGTATCCTTGTGCTTTAAAGAAAATAATCTCAGTTAAAAAAAAGTTTGCCTTGTTTATGAAAAATGTGAATTGCTAATAAAATACAGTAGAAGTCACTTTTTCAGATAAGATAAAGGTTTCCAATTAATTTAACAATATTTTCTGTACATTGCTTAAAGGTTGAATCTTGTTTTATTAAATACTGCATAGAAACTATAGTTGTATATACAAAATCTTTTCCCTAAGGCTTTGTGCAGAAATAATTATTTTTAATGACTCAGAAAAGTTGAAGATGCCATTATTTAGGACTGTGTCTTTTAATACTATCACCAGATGGGAAGCAATTACAACTGTTGAAAGGGAAAAAATTAGCACAAAGGTGAGAGACTTTATAACATTATTGAAGTTTAAATGTAACCATTTCAGTGTTTTTAAGTATCTCTTCACATCTGTCAGTGAATTTGAATCCATGGATCTCACAGGTTATGTTTAACTAATACAAACCTTCCTTTGTTACTGAATTCAGCTGAGCATATAAAACACCACTTTAAAGGTATATGAATAAGGTTTTCTAGTGTGCTTGATGGTCTAAAAACATCCACATGTATTAGAGTATGAAAGTCTTTTGCATTGTAGAGAAATGCTCAATTACAAAGTCTACTTTAATTTCAGTTATAATGATCACAGTGTCCAAAATCATTTATTTAGAATAATGATATTTAATGGTTGACATTAAATCTTTCTAGGTCTCTTGTTTGATGACAAGCTTTGAGATGTCTTCTTATCGTATTGTCTCTCTCTCTGTATGTGTGTGTGTGTGTGTGTGTGTGTGTGTGTGTGTATATATATATGTATATATGTGTATATATATATATATATATATATATATATATATATATATATATATATATATATACATATACATATACATATACATATACATATACATATACATATACATATACATATATATATATATATATATTTTCTTTGAGGTTTTCGCGGGTGTTTGTATGTGGATCTTTGGTCATTCGGGTTTTTTCCCGAGAGAGAGAGAGAGAGAGAGAGAGAGAGAGAGAGAGAGAGAGAGAGAGAGAGAGAGAGAGGTTTTCGCGGGTGTTTGTATGTAGATCTTTGGTCATTCGGGTTTTTTCCCACGTAGAATTGAAGGTATAAGAGCAACGTTTCGACGAAATCTCATCCGTCATCCTCAGGCTGGTGGCTTCAGCTTCGTTCTTCTGGGAGAAGTGTGTGGTAGTGGCTGTTTGTTCCTCTTTTTTAAACTGCCAGAGGGGGTGTGTTCTGTGGGTGGAGGTGTGCTCTGATTGGGTGGGGGTTTAGCTGTGTTCTGATTGGGTGAGGGTGTGTTTTGAGTGGATGGGCTGGTCTCAGCTGCCAGCCTTAGACCTGAGCTGGTGAGTTGTGCTGCTTTTGTTCGGCTTCGTGTTTGTGGTGGTGCCATGTATATATATATATACACACTTCTGTTTTATTCCTAGTCTGTAGTGATCCAGCTAATTTTTGTAAATAAATTGTCTAGTATAGGTAGAACTTTGTATATTTGAACATGGTCCAGCTACAAATTGCCCTTTTTGGGAATAGGATTTTTATTTTTACATTCTTAGAGGATAGCCAAGTTATAAGAATTTGTTGGCAGATGTCATTTTAAGTTGGATGTATGTATAGTGTAAGATTCTTTTTGTTTGCCATTTCCTGGTAGCAAATAGATGCATTCTAGAGATACATTCCAGGTATGTCAATGTATGTGAGTGGAAAGTATTTTGTTCATTGCAAACAATAAAGAATAAACAATATTTATTCTTTTGGCCTTTAATTAGTGCAGCTTAATGGGACCTAAGAGACACATATTAGGCTTTTGGTTGCTTATAAATAATTGTAATGGATTTAACTGCTTTGTGTTTTTGACCTTGCTGTACCTTGCCAAGAATCTTTTTGGTTTGGAACGGGCTGTAAATATTGTAAATGAACAAATAATAGTGTCATGAATAGGCATAATTGCAGAAAACTGAATAATTGCTATGATGCTTTTCATGTATTGAAAGAAATTTGCTTTCTTTATATGTAAAAGTTATGTTTATATGTGCCTGTCTGTAAGCATAGTCCTTAATATGTTGTGCTGGCTTTTAGGCGTTAACAGCTGACTTGGAAAAGAGGGACAACCAGCAGCAAAGGATGATGAGCCAACTGAAAGAGATACAGAACAACTACAAAATCTGTGAAAATGAGTGCAGAGCTGCTGAATTACAGGTTACAGAGCTTGGTCAGCAATTAGAAGAATCGATCAAGGAAGCAGAGAAATACCTAGCTGAATTCAAACAATCTGAAGTACTAAGGCTAGAGACTGAGAAGAAAAAGGAAGAATTAAAACTCAAAGCTCAGGAATCAATTCGATACTGGAAGCTAAGGTGTAAAAAACTAGAACATGAAAAAGAAAAACAAACTGAACTTCATAGCCAGTTGATGGAGAAGAACAATTTGGTATGGTATATACATATATATATATTTCATTTCCTTCAAACAATAATTTTGCATCATGTAAATATTTGTAGTTCTTCCAATACAGTTTACAACAGTGCTTTCTAAACCTGGATAAATTACCAAAATTGAGTAAAACTGCTTTTTCGTTGGGTAATGTCACACAAACCCATTACCCAATCAAACAGTGTCACTTAAATAGGACTTTTGGATAAGCTGTAAAAACGATTTTCTGATAAGCGGTTTTGGGTAATGACGGAAAAAGTTTGAAAAGGACTGGTTTAAAACTGTTGAAATTAATTTGTGTGACAGTTATGAACTGTTACTAAAACACATTACACTAGTAGTGAGGAGGAGTGATGAGATAGGACTTTCAGTAGAAAATACTGAAATAAAAAAGTATAATTTAATCAAAACAAGGTAATTTTTTAACATTTAAAACTGATCACAGATGGAAACTGGGTGAAGTCCAAATCTAGTCCATCTTAGATTATACTTACTTAAATCACTAAAATCAATTAGTCATGACTAATTTATCTTGAGTTAATATCAGTGGGCTTATGCTCATTAGACTCACATTTTTCAGTCTTTGATTAGCACAGCTATTCTCACATTTCTCTTATAAGAAATGTTATAAATTAAGAAGGTAATGATATAGAATTGTTGTCTCTCCCCCCTCCCCCCCGCCTTGCCTCACCAAATTTGGAATCTTTGTAATGTACTTTAAAACCTTTACGGAAGAATTTTAAAAAAAATAATTTCTAGGATTGAAGTCTTAAAACATGATGATTGTCAAGTATATTTTTTAGAAATCTGGTTTTGATCATCCAATTAAATAAAACACATTCTGAGCACTTTGTTTTAGGGATAACTGTATTCTGTCTGTGATACTGTCTTCTGTCAAAGCTCGTCCTGCAGCAAGCAGGGCAGAATGCCGAAAACAGGAACGAGAGACTTCCGATGCGATCTGCAAGCACTTTAATTTTCAAGGCAACAGCCGCAACAAGAAACAAAGCCAGCGTTGGCCGCTATCTGCAGCCAACGCTATTATATACACACTCAAAACCCCCACCCATACTCCACCCAAACACGCCCACGCCCTCCCATTCCCTATAACTGCCCCACCCCACCCCTATAAGTCCCTTTGCTCGCCGCCCAACCAGGTAAGCCTCCTCCCGTGCGTTGCCCTCACCGTGCTCCACCCCCTCACCAACTCCCTGCCGCGCCCAACCCCGCAACCCCCTGTGGTCGTTCACACCCGAAGCTCCTAGCCACCCAGGCACCGCGGCGGGAAGGAGCTTGTCTCCAAACGAATCCCCCGTAGGTCCCGCACCCCCCCCGGCCGCCGTGAGTGGACCCGAACCTCCGCCGATCAGCCGGGCGGAGGCAGATGACCGGGGCGGCGGCGCGGCCTCCCGGGCCCTCCGAGCCGCCGACGCGCCGCCAGTCAAAGTCAGCTGTTGCGCGGCGGAGAAGGAGGACAGCTGGAGCGACGGCGCAGCCTCCCGAACCTTCCGAGCTGCCGCCGCGCCGCCAAGCCCAGTCAGCTGTCGTGCGGCGGGGGAGGAGGACGGCTGAAGCGGCGGCGCGGCCTCCCGAGCCTCCCGGGCCGCCGACGCGCCGCCAGGCGTTGTCAGCTGGTGCGCGGCGTCGGGCGAGGGCGGCGGAAACGGCGACGCGGCCCCTAGAGTCTCCCAGGCCGCTACGGAGCCGCGGTTCCCGGAGGAGGCAGGCTGGTCCAGCGGGCGGTAGGCGGAGGTCGCCGGGGAGGCGGAGGGACCCCCCCTCGAGTGTCGGGCTCCCGAGGCCCGACATGCTGCCCCCTCTACCAGGGGCCCACCTGGAATGCAAGAGGAGAGAGGTGAGTGCTCCGTTATGTGGCCTGCTGTCCCCCCCTGGATCCCTCTCGGCTTCCCTGGATGTTTTTGGTGGAATGCGCGGAGTAGGCGTGGTGCGCACACATCCCCATCCCGCACCCAGGTGGCCTCCTCCATGGGGTATCCCTTCCAGAGCACTAAATACTGCACCCGTCCCCTCCGTTTCCGGGAGTCCAGGATCTCCTGTACCTCGTAGTGGTCGCCGTATACAGGCCCAGGGCCGCCCTCCCCCACTGCCACAGAGGCGGTTGTAGCAGGTTTCAGCAGGCTACTGTGGAAGACGGGGTGTATCTTCCCAAGGAGGGGGGGTAGCCGCAACCTGACGGTGACAGGGTTCACCACTTGTATAACTCGGAATGGGCCGAGATATTTGGGGCCTAACTTTTTGCTGGGCACCTGTAGCCGCAGGTACTTCGTGGAGAGGTACACAAGATCACCTACTTTAGGGAGTGCAAATGGCCGTCTCTTTTTGTCTGCCTGCTCTTTATACGTTTCTGTAACCCGCTCTAACGCCTTCTTTGTCACCCCCCACACTTCTCCCAACTGGTGCATCCATTCCCCAGGTGTGCAGGATGCCGGGGCACCCTGTTCACAACCGGCAATGGGGACGAATTCATAACCTGAGACTACTTTAAAGGGGGAGAAGCCAGTGCTGCTATGCACTGCGTTGTTGTAGGCTACTTCCGCAAAGGCCAGCAGATTCGCCCATTCAGACTGCTGATATGAGACGTAGCAACGCAGGTATCGCTCCACCGCCGCGTTTGCACGTTCTGCAGCTCCATTTGTGCTTGGGTGATACGCCGAGCTCAGGCCCTGTGTTGCTCCAATATAACGCACGAAGTCCCTCCAGAACCGGGCCGTGAACTGTACTCCACGGTCGGAGATGATACGTCGTGGCACCCCGTGGAGACGATATATATGTTGGACAAACAGCCAGGCCAGTCGACGGGCTGAAGGCAACCCCTTGCAGGGGATAAAGTGGGCTTGCTTCGAGAACAAGTCTATTACCGTCCACAAAACGTTATATCCCCTGCTTTCCGGCAGCTCGACCACAAAGTCCATGGCAATGTCCTGCCAGGGTCGTATGGGGTCTGCCACCTGTTGCAGAAGCCCCGCCGGTTTGCTAGTAGAGGACTTCGTGGTTGCACAAATGCGGCACCTTCGCACGTAACTTTCAATATCTCGTCTCATGGTCGGCCACCAAAACTGGCGGCGGGCCAGATGCAGGGTCTTCACGAACCCGTAATGACCTGCCTGCCTGGCGTCATGGCATTGATAGAGCGCTTGGTCCCGTGCCGCTGCAGGCACATACAGCCTGGCCCCGTGCCAAGCTAAGCCATCCCGCAACGAGAGGGTGTCGGGGTGCGCCTGTGCCCATTCATCAGTCGCCAAAGCCCCCTTGCAGGTCCGCAGGAAACCGTCTGTCACAACATTGGCCTTGTGCTCCGTCTCCTCTACCCGGCGGGGCGGTGGTACCAGTGCCTGTACTACCTCCTCTTTCCGACATTCGTACTGTGGTAGCCGAGATAAGGCATCCGCCAGGAAATTTCTACCCCCGGGCACATACTTGAGGCGAAACCGGAAGCGTTGGAAATATTGGGCCCACCGTACGTGTTTCGGAGACAGACGGCGGGGTGTCTGCAGGGCTTCCAAGTTTTTATGGTCCGTCCAAACCTCGAACTCCTGGCTAGCCCCTTCCAGAAGATGTCTCCAAGTCCCCAAGGCCCAGCGGACCGCGAAGGCCTCTTTCTCCCAGATAGCCCAAGCCCTCTCCGCGGTTGTTAGCTTCTTGGAGGCGTAAGCGCAGGGCCGTAACCCTCCCATTGCATGCCGTTGCAGAAGGACAGCTCCAACAGCCACATCGCTTGCGTCAGCCTGTACTACGTAGGGCAGGTCAGGGTTCGGGTGTTGTAGGACGGGCTCCTTAGCAAATTGCGCCTTGAGCGCCTCAAAAGCCCGCTGGCATGTGGTGGTCCACGCAAGCTTCTGCCCTGGCCGCGGCAATGTTGCCAACTGTTTAGTCCGCAGTAGATCCGTGAGCGGCAGGGCGATGGAAGCGAAGTGTGGAATAAATTGTCGATAAAAGTTAGCAAAGCCTAGAAAGCTCTGCAATTGTTTCCGGGTCCGTGGGGCCTGCCACTGTTGGATAGCCTCCACCTTCCCCGGGTCCATCTCCACCCCGTTGGAGGACACCCGATATCCCAAATAGTCCAGCCGGGGCTTGTGAAACTCACATTTAGAGAGCTTCACATATAACTGGGCGTCCCTCAGCTTGGTCAGCACACTCCGGACTAAGGCGACATGCTCCTCCAACGTTGACGAATATATGAGGATGTCATCAAGATAGACTAAGACCCCCCGGTACAAATGGTCATGCAGGACTTGGTTGATCAACTGCATGAAGACCGCGGGGGCTCCTTGCAGTCCAAACGGCATTACCCTAAACTGAAAGCTCCCCAACGGGCAGTTGAAAGCTGTCTTCCATTCATCACCGGCTTTAATCCGGACACGGTAGTACGCCTCTCTGAGATCTAACTTGGTGAACACCCGGCCCGTAGCCAAATGAGCCAAAAGGTCCTTCACCAAAGGGAGGGGGTACAAGTGCTCTACGCATACCGCGTTGACCCCCCGATAATCAACGCACAGTCTTAGGGTGCCGTCTTTCTTCTCCCTGAACAAGACAGGAGCCGCCATCTTAGACCGGGCGGGTTGGATGAACCCCCTCCGCAGGTTCTTGTCTATGTATTGACGAAGCTCCTGCATCTCCCGGGGTGCCATTGCGTACATGCGGGGTTTCGGCAGTTTCGCCCCCGGCTCCAGTTCAATAGCGCAGTCCGTCGGGCGGTGGGGTGGCAAGACATCACACTCCTTCTCATCGAAGACATCTGCGAGATCGCTGTACTCCCGTGGCACCTGCGACTCGAACTCAGTTCCCACCCCAGCGGCCCCCTCTGGCCCACCAATCCCCTCCGGACCCATGAAGGAATGCTTTGCAGGAGGCTGGGGCCCTGTCCCGAGACGGAGGTGTCGGCATCCCCCCTCCCACCAAACCGTGGGGCCCCACCTGTCCAACCACGTAAGCCCCAGGATAACCGCCTCCGTCATAGACGGCACCACGACAAACCGGAGAGTCTCCCAGTGTGTACCCAATTCCATTCTCACCGGTGCCGTTACATGCGTAATAGGTGCTCCACCCAAAAGGGACCCGTCTACCTGCTGAAACCGGATAGGTTTGGGGAGCCGTTGAAGGGGGATACCGGCCTCCCTTGCCATCACCAGGCTAATGAGGCAGCGCGTGCTGCCTGTATCAACCAAAGCCTTACACTCCCTCCTCTCACCCGTTCGTGGGCTTATCAACACCACAGGCAGCACAAAAGGGCACACCGGAGCGCTTACCATCGGGTCCTCTTCGTACTCGTGATCCTCAGACCCATCGGATGTGTCAGTCCGTCCATCCGCCGGGCCCACTGGACGCACCGGTGTTGATGTTCGGGGTGTCTTGTCGGCCACCTGGTACGCTGTTCTGGAGCGTTCCGCAGCTCTCCTGGGGGTCGGGACCCGCGCCACCGGAGGGTTGGACCCTGGTCGTAGCGGAGGTAACGGGCAGTCCGCTGCCCGATGGCCCGGTTGGTCGCAGCGGAAACAGCGGATCGTTGGACGGGGTGCGGGTAGGGGGCCGGGTTGTGTCGCCGCCGGCTCGGGCTTCCGGCTCCCGGTCTTCGGCCCCTCCGGGGCCCTCCAGGCTCCAGGACCCACTACTGGCCTGCCCCGGGTGTCCTGCAACCCAATATCTAGCTCCACCGCCACCCGGAACCAATCCTGAAGCCGTGCAGGAACCCCCCGCACCACACATGCCCGTCGGAGAGCCCCATCCAGACCGGCCCGGAAGTGGTGCACCAACAAGCGCTCGGGCCACGAGCGTAACCTGCCCGCAACCCTTCGGAACTCGAGCACATACTCCTCTGCCGGTCGTCCTCGCTGCCTGATGGCTAACACTTCAGCCTCCGCGCGATGTAAGCGGGACACATCTTCGAAGCGGACACGCAGGGCTTCCAAGAACAGTCCCACGTCCCCGAGTTCGCGGGCGTGGTCAGTGTAAAGGTCCGCTGCCCAGGTTGCAGCCTCTCCCTGAAGGCACGCGGTGACCGCCACCACCATCGCCCACTGTGATGGATAGGCATGGGCATACCCATCCAGATGGTTAATCACCTGCCCTAGGAACATGGCCAGGCGGTCGGGATGCCCATCATATGTCGTGGTAAGCGGTGGGGGTCCCCACACCACACCCGGACCCCAATGTCCAACAGGTGGACGGGTCTGAGCCTGGGACACCCCCACCGATCTGGGTGCCGGACGGCCAGGGCCTCGATCAGGCGTTGGCCAGGCATCACGCCCTCCTTGTGCTCGTGTGGGTGGGGCCCGGACGCCACCCTCCCCAGGCACCTTGAACTTTGGGCTGGCCAGTCGGAAACGGGACGTTGCTGGCTGACTGGGAGCCCCCCCAAGAGACCACTGTCCCGTGTCTTCGTCAGGGCCCATGGCCACCCAGGAACCGCCGTCACGTGCCCCGACTTCTCCGAACCTATCGCGCAGCACGTCCATAGTCTGGCTCCCGGGTGCGGTTGAATAACTGTATTCCTCGCCGTCATCATCAGTCAGCCGACGCTCCCTCCAACTCAGTGGAGCCCCACTGGGCCGGCCCGTTCGTCCTTGCTCGACCCCAGTGCGCCCCAGGATCGAGCTCAGCCACCACTCCCCCCCCTGGGTCTGGCTACTAGCACCCTGGGACTCCACCGCAGGGTCTGCTGGTGGTACTTCCCGCACTTTTGGCCTCACAGCAGGCTGGACGTCCTCCACGTCCCTCTCCGCAGGGGCTGTCGCCTCCGCCCCGACCACGCCAGCCTCCTCCGATGCAGTCTCCAAAGCAGCCCCTTGCGAGCCCTCTGCCATGGCGCACAAACGGAACACAGCAGAAAGGCAGTCAGGCCGCAATGCTAAGGGGAAAACGCTGGCTTTCTGTCAAAGCTCGTCCTGCAGCAAGCAGGGCAGAATGCCGAAAACAGGAACGAGAGACTTCCGATGCGATCTGCAAGCACTTTAATTTTCAAGGCAACAGCCGCAACAAGAAACAAAGCCAGCGTTGGCCGCTATCTGCAGCCAACGCTATTATATACACACTCAAAACCCCCACCCATACTCCACCCAAACACGCCCACGCCCTCCCATTCCCTATAACTGCCCCACCCCACCCCTATAAGTCCCTTTGCTCGCCGCCCAACCAGGTAAGCCTCCTCCCGTGCGTTGCCCTCACCGTGCTCCACCCCCTCACCAACTCCCTGCCGCGCCCAACCCCGCAACCCCCTGTGGTCGTTCACACCCGAAGCTCCTAGCCACCCAGGCACCGCGGCGGGAAGGAGCTTGTCTCCAAACGAATCCCCCGTAGGTCCCGCACCCCCCCCGGCCGCCGTGAGTGGACCCGAACCTCCGCCGATCAGCCGGGCGGAGGCAGATGACCGGGGCGGCGGCGCGGCCTCCCGGGCCCTCCGAGCCGCCGACGCGCCGCCAGTCAAAGTCAGCTGTTGCGCGGCGGAGAAGGAGGACAGCTGGAGCGACGGCGCAGCCTCCCGAACCTTCCGAGCTGCCGCCGCGCCGCCAAGCCCAGTCAGCTGTCGTGCGGCGGGGGAGGAGGACGGCTGAAGCGGCGGCGCGGCCTCCCGAGCCTCCCGGGCCGCCGACGCGCCGCCAGGCGTTGTCAGCTGGTGCGCGGCGTCGGGCGAGGGCGGCGGAAACGGCGACGCGGCCCCTAGAGTCTCCCAGGCCGCTACGGAGCCGCGGTTCCCGGAGGAGGCAGGCTGGTCCAGCGGGCGGTAGGCGGAGGTCGCCGGGGAGGCGGAGGGACCCCCCCTCGAGTGTCGGGCTCCCGAGGCCCGACATCTTCGTTCTCCTGCTGTTTTATGCGGCAAAGATAGAAGGCATCTTTTCCTGTTAGGTTGTCTTTTGTCTCTGCTGGGAATACAACTTTGAGACTTTTCAGTCAACATTAATGGCTGAGATTTTATTTATTTGAAGAAATGTGCCTGCCTTTCTTACACAGTGATCCTAGGCAGATAATAGCAACCAATAAAAACTACAACATAAAAACACATTGTACCCTTCTCACCAAGACATCAGAACTATACATACTGTTGATTCCTTGACCTTTCCAACACAAATACTTAGGGTCTTCATGGTCTTTTAAAGGCTAAAAGTGTAGTCCCCCCCTCCCTCAAAATCTCAGTTGGAAGCTATTTTAAAGGGCCTGGCTTTCAAGAACTGTAGGGACAATACATCTGTGAAGGCAGTATATTGAAGGTACAGAGTATGTTATACCTTTGGAATTTGGAGTGGCACATAAGCCCTACTTAATAAATAAATAAAGGATGCAAAACAAATGTAAACTATTTGTTTTTCTCTACTCTATAGCTGATTAAAGATAGGGATTGTACATGTCTACTTGGATTTCTTTTAAATCTTTTCCAGCAGGCTTCTTCCTGAGCTTTATAAAGCTAAGCCTCTTGTTTCCAATAATGGAAAAACCAGACACCTCCAAGAAGCACACAATCCTCTTTATGGATTTGCTTTTGGAGGTGCAAAATATGTTTTGTCAGATTGGGAGTCAGACTGTCCTGATGGCCAGAATGACTCTGCATTGGTAGATAAAGGTTTATTTGCAGGTTTGACTAGTTCAGGGGTCGGCAACCTAAAAAAGCAAAAGAGCCACCGGGAACCGGTTCCATCACAAATTAAAAAAACTGGGAGCCGCGTGCGCGTGTCCATGCACGCGCATGCGCAGACGCACGCGGTTGCCATTTTTTTAAAAAGTGAGATGGAACCGGTTCCCGGTTGCCCGACGGCGACGGCCCGTCTGCAAAGCTGCCGCTTTCGGCAGCTTTGCAGACGGGCCGCGGCAGCTTCCTCAAAGAGCGACGCCGCGGCCCGTTCGCACGGAGGTACACGCGCACCTCCGCCCATTTGGGGAGGTGCGCGCGCACCTCTCGGAACGGGCCGCGTCGTCGCTCTTTCAGGAAGCTGCCTTGGCCCATCTCGGCAGCTTTGCAGACGGGCCGCGGCAGCGTCCTCAAAGAACGACGCCGCGGCCTGTTCGCTCGGAGGTACGCGCGCACCTCTCCAAAGGTTTGGGGAGGTGCGCGCGCAGCTCCGCCCATTCGGGGAGGTGCGTGCGCACCTCTCGGAACGGGCCGCGGCGTCGCTCTTTCAGGAAGCTGCCTTGGCCCATCTGCAAAGCTGCCGCTTTCGGCAGCTTTGCAGATGGGCCGCGGCAGCGTCCTCAAAGAACGACGCCGCGGCCCGTTCGCTCGGAGGTACGCGCGCACCTCTCCAAAGGTTTGGGGAGGTGCGCGCGCAGCTCCGCCCATTCGGGGAGGTGCGTGCGCACCTCTCGGAATGGGCCGCGGCGTCGCTCTTTCAGGAAGCTGCCTTGGCCCATCTGCAAAGCTGCCGCTTTCGGCAGCTTTGCAGACGGGCCGCGGCAGCTTCCTCAAAGAACGACGCCGCGGCCCGTTCGCGCGGAGGTACGCGCGCACCTCTCCAAAGGTTTGGGGAGGTGCACGCGCACCTCCGCCCATTCGGGGAGGTGCGCGCGCACCTCTCCAAACGGGCGGTGCCACTCTCCATTTGGAGAGGTGCGCGCGCACCACTGCCCGTTCGAAGAGGTGCGCGCGCACCGGGCGGCTGGGAGCCGCAGGAGACGGCTCAAAGAGCCGCATGCGGCTCCGGAGCCGCGGGTTGCCGACCTGTGGACTAGTTGATAGGCTCAATGGACTTTCATTTGCATTCTTTCTAGAAATAGCAATTCAGTTAGGAAAATAGGTCGCCATGGATTCTACAAGGATACTCCAGTGAGAAGTTTGGGACTCTTTGGGAAGCCTTTGTCTTGTTTCATTCTCTATTTGCCCAGAAGGAAGGAACTAACAGTTATGAGTTTAGAGCTCAGTGATGCAGTTTAATTTTTAATTTTGGTAATCAGCTGAAAAATTAACATTTAAAATACCAATTGATATTGAAATTAAATGTTCCTGAATAATATCTAGAAACAGAAGAAAATCCTTTAAATACTTAAAGGAGAAGTATATTTGATGTGATAATAAATATGGGAGAAAAATGACTTGTGTGAAAATAGTAAATTAGCCCTTCTACCCTAGAGGTAAAAACATGTAAAGAGGACAGTTTTGGCAGATTGCCATCAGCAACCTGAAAGCAATAATTAAGCTTATGATCACAGTTTCAAAATAATCAACCAACATAGGAAGCAGATTTAATACTGAAAAGCTTTTTTTTAGGTCCTCAGAAGGATTCAGTACGATATACGCCACATTGACAAGTTGGTGGATTTTCTTCCTTGCTTTATAATTAATCATTCATTTACTTTACATTCTGTCAATGCAGATTATACTTCGCAGAATTTAAAAGTTTGCCATCTAAGATAAAAAAACCAGATCAACCCTTTAATTCACAATAGGTCAGGAATTCTTAAAATCTTTGAAAGGGCAGAATAAAAAGGAATATCGGTAAGACGTTTTGGAGGAGGAAGAGAATGTTAATAGAAATGTTCTAAGCATCCAAGATTTTGCTGCATGGCCCAATAGTAGACAACTGCTTAGCAAGAAAAGAGGATAATTTGAATTTAGTCTAAATTTAAATAGGAATGTTTAATGCAGATTGTTTGGAGTAGTTTGACAACTTAGGATAGGAGATGTATTTAAATATTGTTACTTTTTAATATATATCAGTTTACATGTATATTTTGTCCTTTGTCTTTGATGATTTTATATTATTACTTAATATAGTGGGGAGGGCTCAGTAATTCCATTTTCTTTAAGATTAATGCTGGTGGTAGAATTATATTTCTTGGCAAAGATAAAAGAGAATGGATAAATAAGAATAATTCAGAAAGGGGATATAAGCAGTTAGGGCTGGGCAGGTGAAAAGGCTTTGATTGGGTGGATAATGCCAGAATGTGGAACATATTAAGACTCATGAACATGCCGGAACATCTAATTACTCTTTTGAATAGCCTGTACAATGAGCAAGAAACTATTATAAGAACTAACTTTGAAGAGACTTGTTCAGGAAAAAGAAGAGAGACAACAATGGATCTGTTTAACTCATATTGTTAAATCTATTATGTAATTAAGTTAAATATTAGAAGAATAGGCTATTGGAAGAAAAAAATAACAGGTATCTAATCACTTGAAATAATGCAGATAATGCCAACTTGTTAAATGAAGATAAATAGTTAATTAGGAAGAGAATGTTAGGTACTTAAGAGAACCCCTGAGCTGCTTTTATGCTATGATTTTTTTTAAAAAAAAATTATAAACTGCCTAGAGTCACTAAAATGAGATGGATGGTATGTGATAGATAAATAAGTAACAGAAAGTAAAAAAAAAATCTGGATTCATGTTAAATATTAAAATGACAAAGTTAAACTCAACCAGCATATTTGGTAAACTCACAGTTAACATTGAAGAAAGAAGTGAAGACTATAAATAGTTTATAGTTTACAGTTTATAAGTTTTTTCGTATCAAGCATAAAGATAGATAGTTTGTTGGGAAAGTAAATTTATTCTAGGGAGGAAGGTAGTGATAAACAATATCTGGAAGTATGGGCTATTTCTATGGCAACAGAGATCAGCATAGTTAAATCAATCATTTTCTTCAGTAAAGTTGTGAAAGCTGGGTATTGAGTAAGAACAAAGGAAAAAAAGATGTCATTAGATTATGGATTTGGAGACAGCTGCTCAGAAAACTGGACTGCAAGAAGAACTAATCAGTCCATCATGAAAAAAATAAACGCAACCTATTGTTTAGAGTTAAAGAGCAGCAAGCATAAATTCATATATTTGAACTATGTGATACTAGAGAGAAACTTGAAAAACTTTCTGTCCTTGGCAGAGTTGAGGCAAGTTAAAAAAGTGGGAAGGCAACGAAGGATCCAGAATCAGGGATATTACTTGAATGAACAGTTGCAAATTATTGCTAGGGAGACATTGAAGTTGAAAGGCTTTTATCTGTACAGTTGCCAGGATTTGAGTTTAACTCACTGGCCTGTATGTTTGGTTAGTTTCAACAGCAAGCCAAATGATTGTAAGGAGTGATGGAATTCAACCAGTTCTCTTATTCGATGCAGACCTGGGCCTCCGAGACCTAGAATGGATTTCCGGAAGTGGCATCCATGCACTTCTGGTGGGCCGTTCTAGGCCTGGGAGGCCTCCTCCAGGCCTCTGGGGCCTAGACTGAATTTCTGGAAGCCAGCTGGTTCTCTGAATGCAGCAAAAGTTTGCTACCGGTTCTACCAAAACAGTGCGAACCGGCTGAATCCCACCACTTATTGTAAGGGAGATATATATTTACTTTGAAAAAAGAAGTATTGGGAAGAATCTAATTAACCTTTCTATTAACAGAACAGAATGGGGCAGGGGGGGAGTTGGCTTTCCTATCAGCTTATCACCTTCTGTATACCTTCAAACTCTATTCTGAAACAAATACATATATACTGTAGGCAATTCAGAAGTTAGCAAAGTTAGCAAAGTTTATGCAGTAATGCATTGACGCTCTTCTTTTTGATCAGTTGCCTTTCATTTTGAACAGTGGTATTTTGTGCCGTTTCTTCCTATAGCAGATTCTTAGACCACTCACCTCTGCTCTATTTCATTCGAACTGTAGGTTCATAAAGAAAAGGATGAATTGAAGAGCCAGCTCCTTTCAACTATGCACCAGATGGAAAATCTTCAAAAGGAACTGACAGATGTTCTTGAGAAAAGGGCCAGACAAGAAGAGGAGCTACACTGTAAAGAAATGAAACTCAGTGAAGCTAGATCCTTGCAGATGGCTCTTGAACAAGAAACCAGAGATGTTGGAAAAACTGTGGATAACCTTGAGAAGAAACTGCAAAAGGAGAGCCTAATACAGACTCAAATAAGAACTGAAAAACAGCAGTTGGAGGAAGAACTTGCAAATATCAATACGATCCATGAAAAGGATCAAGCAAGATTGTCAGAGATGCAAGAAGTTATAAAAAACCTGAGTGCTGTTCGGGCTGACTTAGCCAATCAACTAGCAGAAGAGAAGAAATCCAAAAAAGAAATGGCGAAATCAGTGATGGAACTTCAGAAACAAATAGAGTCTGTTCAGGAGGAGATGACTACAATCAATAAGCAACTGAAACTGGAAAGAGATGTCCACAAACAGGAGCTGGGAGAACTTCAGTCAGAATTGCAGAAGATGAAAACCAAACATGATCAACGTGTCCAAGAGATGATGAAGCTATTTAACCAAGAAAAAGAGGAGGCAACTAATCACATTGGAATGTTGAAGGTATCTCTGAGATGATCAACATATAGTCATGATTATTGCATAGTATGGTATAGATGGGATTTAATGAAATCAGATTCTGGTGAATTGCTATCTAAATACTGTGATACTTTGCGTAATATTTTATGTGGCTGTTATTTTACTCTGACCTTTACCAAAATTACTATTTTTTACATAAGATAAGATAAAGTAACCTTTATTGTCATTTTTTTTCATTGTGGGCACAACGGCACAGATCAAAAATGAAATTTAGTTGCCCGCTCTCAAAGTGAACACATACATGACACATAGGTAACATACTATATACAACATATGTATAGACTCACACCCCTACATATACATAACAAATAAATATTAAACACTGTCCATCTTGAAAACATTAACAGAAGGAGGAAGCTTATTGTCTAACTTGTTTTTTGTTTTAAAGAAAGAGCTGTATAGGCTAGACTGGATGAATGGTTATCATAATCTGAAAATTTTATGCAAGGCAGATGCAGTATTGGGAACAGAGAAGAGTTTTGTAGGATCAGGCCATAAGCCCATCTAATTCAATATTCTGTATCACACAGTAACCAGTTGAATACATTAGGAAACACATAGATTGGGACTCTAAAAGATAACCTCGAGTAATCAACATTTAAGGCAAGAAAATAGTAAACAACCATCAATATTAGTAGCCACAGTATATTAATTCTCCATGAATCTTTTTATATCTTTTTAAAAATATCCAAATTAGTTACCATTATTATAGTTGCTAGCAGCAAATTCTAATTTAACTATGTACTGTTTGGAAAAAAACCAGTCCTCTGTCAGTTCTGAATCTCCTTACATTTAGTTCCAACTAGACAATCCATGCCCCATTGGGTTGTCATTTCAGAGATATGTCTTACCTAAACCTAGAAGCAGAATGACCATGCGTGGGTAAAAAAGCAGTAGGAATGGGAGCAACTTCAGACTTCTTGCTGACTTCCTCATTGAGTTTCCTTCTGGGAAGCTGGCAGGAAGCATGAGAAGCATCCCTCCCCTTCCTTCCTTCCCTCTCTTTTCTCTCTATCAGTCATTATCTCCTTCCCTCAAACAGCTGCTGGCTTCCCCATTTACTTTGTTTGTGGAAAGCTTCCAGGGAGAAAGTCAGTGGGGAATCCAGTAGAAAACTGCTGGATGGGGGATGAAGGAAGGAGATGCGCAGAGGTGTAAGTCAGGAATGGTATGGTGTGTGTGCAAGAGGTTCCATGTGGTTTGGGGAGAGCATGTGCATAGATGGTGTGCATCAAAAAGGGTGTGAGGGGTCACATGAATATGTAAGAGATGCTGTGCGGGTCAGGTAAGGATGTGGGGGAATGCAGGTCAAAAATAATGCACGGAGGTCTCAGTGTTATATGACAGCTGCTGTGCCAGCTGGGGATTGTGTGAGATGTGTGTGTGCCTGTGTGTGTTCATATGCTGAGAAGGGTGCCTGGGATTGCTTGTGAGTACACAAGAGATACCATGCAGGTCAGCTACATATGTCGGGAGACACCTGAGGGGGTGGCATAGTTCATGGGAAAGAGCAAGGGGTTGGCTTGAGCTTCAAACAGTTCACAAGCATTCCTTCCACCTTGTTCCCTCTCCCTTGCCTTTCTACGAGGCACAAAAGTGGTTACTGGTGGGTGGGCAAGGGAACAAGGGATTGTGAGACTCGCTGGAAAACTGTCATGGAATATTAAAAATGAAGATCACGTGACCATAGCACCAATAGCAGAGTAGCAGCCAGTAACACTGAAATAGTAACAACTTTCATATCCTATGGAGCCATGACTCCTATATTTTGAGCACATTTTGTAAGTTAGCCCATTTGAGGTACCCTAGCTCAAAAATTGTTTTCCTATAATGCAGTGAAAAGTCATGACAAGAGTTTTAGTTGTATGTAGATGTCTACCTTTGGCTTAAAATATGTGATAAAGGGAGGAAAAAAATGTTTCCATGTTAGATGCACCATGGAGCTGTGGTGGCACCGTGGTTAAATCTGACTCTGCTCACCTCCAGGAGTTTGATCCTGACCGGTTCAAGGTTGATTCAGCCCATTCATCCTTCTGAGGGCAGTAAAATGGAGACCCAGATTATTGGGAGCAGTAGGCTCACTCTATAAAGCACTTAGAGAGGGCTGTAAAGCACTATGAAGCAGTATATAACATTAAGTGCTATTGCTATTATGTGTCCCTTTCCCCTCCTTTATGCCAAGTAATATGTTAATAATAAACTTTTATTGTCAAAGTACAACATGTGTACATTGAGATTAGCTGAGCCTATAATTTCTGCATAGAGGAGGTGCTTCAGCTACTGTATATCATCAATACTCTAAGTATAATCTCTCCATAGGCTTTACTGCATAAAATGTTGGTAGTTGTATTGGTATTTCTGTTGGAATTCTCCTTCTAATAATCCTAAGCACAGAATTTGCCCTTTTTCTTCACATTGGCTTTCATTGTGCTGTCTGTTGTGGTTCCAAGCTGTCTTTCCTGACCCATCATTGTCTCTTCTGGTCCCATTCAAATATGGGAAATGTTGGGGAAAAGCATCTGGTCAGATTAATACTAACTGTATAAACTGTTCATTATCACATAACATCTCAAATTGAAGTTATTCCTATAAATAGGTAAAGGTTCCCCCGCACACGCATGCTAGTCGTTTCCGACTCTAGGGGCCGGTGCTCATCTCCATTTCAAAGCCGAAGAGCCAGTGCTTGTCCGAGGACGTCTCTGTGGTCATGTGGCCGGCATGACTAGACGCCAGAGGCGCACGGAACGCTGTTACCTTCCCACCGTAGTGGTCCCTATTTTTCTACTTGCATTTTTACGTGCTTTCGAACTGCTAGGTTGGCAGAAGCTGGGACGAGTAACAGGCACTCACTCTGCTACACGGCACTCGGGATTCGACCCGCCAAACTGCCGACCATCTGATCGACAAGCTCAGCTTCCTAACCCACTGAGCCACCACGTCCCTTATTCCTATAAATACTTGATGTTTAATAAATCAGAATGAATGGAGTTACAATACATTTTTACCACATAAATATTGTATTGACAATCAATAAACCAGCTGGGGATTTAGTTTGCAAAAAATAAGCTATAGGTTGATTTCGGATTTGCTTTTCTTTTTATATTATATTTTCTCTTTATCACAGTTGCATTTTCCTCTTATTTGTCTGTGTAAACCTGTTTCTTCCCTTAATAAAATTGGATATCTATTGGGTATTAAGAAACATGAAATTACTACAAAAGAAATTTTTGAACAAATATTTTCCTCTAAATTTCTGTGCTATTAATATGAAATACTGAATACTTCATTTCTTGTCTGGCTTCCTTCCAATAGTCAGAACTTGTAGAAGAAAGAAATTTTGTAAAAGCTCATCGTCGGCAGGTAGAAAAAATGAAAATCGAATGTGATAAGCTAACATCGGAGCTGACCCACAAGGAAGAAGAAAATGTAAAAATTAAGCGAAAATGCAACATAATAAAACAGGAATTAGACGAAAAGGTAAAAGAAAAATATGAACCTGTGTAATAGAACAGTATCTGTTCAAAGGGAAAACCACATTTATGACTTAAGAAACATTTATTTTTTTAATGATGTAAATTTCGATCTTTGTACTCTTTTCAGTTTTGTATTTTACTCTTCCATTTTCTCCAGGTGCAAAAAGAAAACATGGCACAAAGAAAGTTTTCTTATATTTGATATTTATTTATCTAGTTGTATACCGCTGCATAATAAAGTTGGTGATAACAGACTATTAAATGAAACACTCTGATAGTGTAGTTCTGAGTATTGAGGTCCTACAGTTGAGAAAACTGCTTATGAAAGTCTGCCCGACAAGCTTCAAGTCTGCCTCACACTAAATTCCAAACTTGTGCTCTGCCAAATCAAATACACACTGATAAGAACAAAATATTTTTTTCTAAAAATAAAATATTATTAGGAATGATTTGAGTTTATAAATAGACATTCCCTGAATTGCTGGCAGCATTTAAATGTCCAAAAATTATCTGATATGCTATTGTTTATTATTATATTTATATCCCAATCCTATTTTTTATAACTTAAGGCCGCAAACACAATGCTCCTACCACTATTTTCCCCACAACAACATTCCTTTGGGATAGGTTGGGCTAATACAGAGGGAAGACTGGAATTTGTGGTCTCCTGGGTTCTATCCTAGATCTTAGCCACTGCACCAAACTAGCTATCAAACTACAGCCACCCAAATGTGGGACTTGAACCCACAACCTTGCGATTGTGTGCCATGCTCTATCGGGTGAGCTAAGCAGGTTTTTTTTAAAAAATCAGATTATTTATTCTTAACTGATATTGTTAAATTACATTTTGTCATCACTGCACATAGCATGCTGTCATGGGAGTTGAAAGGATAGAAATGTAAAGTGTCTTGAGTTGCAAGAGGTAGATTAGTATAAACATGTAATTTATGAATTAAAAAAAATCAAAACTGATTCCATCAGACCTATAGAAAAAGAAATAAATGCCATCAATTACTGATTAATAATTTAGTCTAGAAAATAAATGATCTGCTTTAGATCAGTGCATTTGAATTTTCATAGCTACAAAGGATTTAACATCTGCCAATGTTCCTAACTTGTTTTGAAAGTATTAATTTCTCCTGCTAAATAAACTGAAATGTTTTTTAATAGTAACAATAACATAGTTCTAATGGTTTTATGTGTGCTGCTTGGTTTAAAACAATTCAATAATTCCAAATCAGTTTTTTTAAGTTGTACTTTTAAAGTTCTTGTTAATAATTGAGATTAATAATTCAGTACATCTTTTCTCATCTTTTCACTATTTGTTTAGAACATTTTCGATTCAACAATTTAATATATATATATTTTGAGAGAGAGAGGTGTTTCCTGCCAGTGCGCATAGTTAATATATTTGAATGATAATTGCACTGATGTAAATTTAGGTAGGGTATGGGTAGGTAAGGCAGAGAAAGGCTATATACTGATATTTTTATTAAGAGGCAATGTTTTACGTTTGTGTGTGAGAATATGTATGTATGTTGACAAATGTGTCAACATTTTCTTTAGACTGAAGAAGCTACTTGGATAAGTAGCAAAACATTTGGAACTGACAAGGAAAGTTCAGTTGTCCTGTGTCCATAGTCAGATACAAACATGGCCTAATTACATTATGAAAAATATTGATCTACTCCAACGCCCTTAACTTCACTGCTAAACAAATAATAATAAAAAGTTTATCTGGTTTGCTTTTGTCTAGCTCCACCGCATAGCAACATTTTCCTTTCCAGGATTTTGTTTCTCATTAGAGCTTCCTTTGTAAACTACAAGTTTGGATAGTTTCTCTGTTGTTCATTAGCATATTCTTAAGGTTTTTTTTAACCTTCTGAGTCGTTTTCTTTTAGTATGTTTTTAATGTGTTCCAAGAGGGCTCAACTTACAAGACTGAACATCTTTGTTCTACACTAGCCTTTTATAGTTTTAATACTTCTGGTGACACCATGAAATTCTTTATTTTTACTAAGTATCCTGTAGAAAGTGATAGAACTAGGCAATGGGATTTAACAAGCTTCAAGAATATTACCAGGACGTGACAAATTTATAATGTGATGTTCCAATGAAACCTTTGAACAAAAACATTCTGCTTTTTTTAAAAAAATAAAAATAAAAATGTAGGTTCATCCTGTAATTTGAAGAACTCACGAGATAGCATCCCATAGGAAATTGCTAATGGTTTTCCATGTTCTGGGCGGTTACACAACTACAACGTTGCTTAAACATTTGGCTCATAAACAAAAGTACTAGTGCATTCCAGCAATTTCCAAAGGCTGTTCAGGCCAAGCTGTGTTTGGATTTGCACTTTCTGCTGACAGGTTTTCTAATGACTCTTCTTCCTGCATGGATATAATTAAAGAGAGAATAAGAGAGCACAGAGTCCACTTTTACCAAATCAGAATATTCCCAGAATATTCTTACTATTGTGTTCTTTGGATCAGAGCAGAGCAGCTGCTCAAAGCTAACTCTTTATAATGTCAAAAGAAAAAAATGATCAAATGAGAAAATGTCAAACAAGGATTCATTTTTGAAAACATGATCAGAGGACTGCATTCTGGTTTTCATTTCCTTGGGAGCTTGTTTGTGAGTTATTTATTAAATATGTTTTCTTTGTATCCTTAGGAGGTGGTGAGAAAGTGGGGAGGGGGAGGGAAATGAATCTTTGACGTAATCTAAAGCTATGTAAATGAACATCTTTGGAGTTTATCCTCCTACTTCCCATCCCATCATGACCTTCTTTTATAAAATAAAGGCAATGCACAAGCAAAATCATTGCATACTGTTATATGATGAACATTAAATAGTTAACAGTGATCTTTTTTCTTTTGTAATTCTAGAGGACAGTTATCCTTAATATGGGCAGATTTCAGTGTTACAGAATGAACTCATGATCTCCAATGTACAGTATGTGGGGGATCTCAATAGGAGCAATGATCTACCTTTTCTTGGATTTCATGGTATTCTCTGAGTTTCATTGTTTGCAAATTACCATGTGTGAGTTGGGCAACTATATAAATTTATTTCATAAATAAATTTTATTGCTTAACTAGGTAGCATTAACCAATTAGGATGTTACCTTGATGGGTAATGAAATGTCTGCAAGCAAACAAACTCAAAAGGCATCAAGAACTTCACAGTTCAATCCTGAATTGTGTATATTCTCTGTTATTTATTGTCTTTTTCTGCATTTGTTGTGAAATGTGTTGAGATAATCAACAATTGCTTATTACATATAACTTCAACTTATTTATACTCTATCCATCAGAAAATTGTTAAACCAGCCACAGATGGATATGCCATCATCAAAATTGCATTTCCTTCTAGAACATATTTCACATGTTGTATGTATGTATGTACCTTTATTTTAATCCCACAATTTGCAACATTTTGTGAGAAGTTTGATCTAAGCAATGGTGCAAGCTGATAAAATTTAAAATTTAGGAACAAGGTCGTCTTGACACTCAAATAACTGAAAATATATTTGGAATGGACAAAAAAAAATATTTCCCAGAAAGTGTGGGCATTCATATTGTATGTCTAATTGCATAGATAATTCTTTTATTAAGATTTCTGATTATAATAGTGAAATATAATACAAATTAAACTATAAAAAGAGGATAAAAAGTGCAAGGAAAAAGAAAGAAAAAGGGAGAAAAGTAAGAATATAATAAAGAAATAAAGAAAAAGTAATATATAAAGAAGGGACTTGCAGCCTTTATGACAAACACAAACTCTTTACAACAGGACAAATGGTTTTCCTACTGTAAAGACCCATTAGCTGTTAAAGCTACTAAGTCTCGAAAATCTCACTTTTCGTTATTTTTATAACAGTATTGGTGAATCTCATTTTTTTAAAATTAGTACTTGAAAATATAGTAATTTTTCAGCAGATAGAATTGAATTCTTTATTGGCCAAGTGTGATTGGACACAAGGAATTTGTCTCCAATGCATAGCTCTCAGTGTATATACAAGCAATAAGTGATAAATCATGACCATAGTCATCGTAAATATACAGGTGAAACTTGAAAAATTAGAATATCATGCAAAAGTTCATTTATTTCAGTAATGCAACTTAAAAGGGGAAACTAATATATGAGATAGACTTATTACATGCAAATCAAGATAGTTCAAGCCATGATTTGTCATAATTGTGATGATTATGGCTTACAGCTCATGAAAACCCCAAATCCACAATCTCAGTAAATTAGAATATTGTGAAAAGGTGCAATATTCTAGGCTCAAAGTGTCCCACTCTAATCAGCTAATTAAGCCATAACACCTGCAAAGGGTTCCTGAGCCTTTAAATGGTCTCTCAGTCTGGTTCAGTAGGAATCACAATCATGGGGAAGACTGCTGACCTGACAGTTGTGCAGAAAACCATCATTGACACCCTCCATAAGGAGGGAAAGCCTCAAAAGGTAATTGCAAAAGAAGTTGGATGTTCCCAAAGTGCTGTATCAAAGCACATTAATAGAAAGTTATATGGAAGGGAAAAGTGTGGAAGAAAAAGGTGCACAAGCAGCAGAGATGACCACAGCCTGGAGAGGATTGTCAGGAAAAGGCCATTCAAAAGTGTTGGGGACTTTCACAAGGAGTGGAGTGAGGCTGGAGTCAGTGCATGAAGAGCCACCACACACAGACGGATCCTGGACATGGGCTTCAAATGTCGTATTCCTCTTGTCAAGCCGCTCCTGAACAACAAACAACGTTAGAAGCGTCTTACCTGGGCTAAAGAAAAACAGACCTGGTCTGTTGGTCAGTGGTCCAAAGTCCTCTTGTCTGATGAGAGCAACTTTTGCATCTCATTTGGAAACCAAGGACCCAGAGTCTGGAACAAGAATGGAGAGGCACACATTGCAAGATGCTTGAAGTCCAGTGTGAAGTTTCCACAGTCTGTGTTGATTTGGGGAGCCATGTCATCTGCTGGTGTTGGTCCACTGTGCTTCATTAAGTCCAGGGTCAATGCAGCCGTCTACCAGGAGATTTTGGAGCACTTCATGCTTCCTTCTGCAGACGAGCTTTATGGGGATGCTGACTTCATTTTCCAGCAGGACTTGGCACCTGCCCACACTGCCAAAAGCATCAAAACCTGGTTCAATGACCATGGGATTACTGTGCTTGATTGGCCAGCAAACTCGCCTGACCTGAACCCCATAGAGAATCTATGGGGCATTGCCAATAGAAAGATGAGAGACATGAGACCGAACAATGCAGAAGAGCTGAAGGCCGCTATTGAAGCATCCTGGTCTTCCATAACACCTCAGCAGTGCCACAGGCTGATAGCTTCCATGCCACGCCGCATTGAGGCAGTAATTGCTGCAAAAGGGGCCCAAACCAAGTACTGAGTACATATGCATGCTTATACTTTTCAGAGGTCCGATATTGTTCTATGTACACTCCTTGTTTTATCGATTGCATGTAATATTCTAATTTTCTGAGATTGTGGATTTGGGGTTTTCATGAGCTGTACGCTATGATCATCACAATTATGACAAATCATGGCTTGAACTATCTTGCTTTGCATGTAAGGAGTCTATCTCATATATTAGTTTCCCCTTTAAAGTTGCATTACTGAAATAAATGAACTTTTGCACGATATTCTAATTTTTAGAGTTTCACCTGTACATTAATCATAAATCATAAGATACAACACTTAATGATAGTCATAGGATACTAAAATAAGCAATCAACATAAATCATACTAGGATACTAAATAAAACAATATAAATTGTAAGATACAAACAACAAAGTTATAGTCATAAGTATATTAAGAGATAGGTTATAGGAAAGATGAGAAGAAGAATAGTAATACAGCCTTACTAGATAGTTTGACAGTGTTGTGGGAGTTAGTTGTTTAGCAGAGTGAAGGCATGGGGAAAAACTTCTTGTGTCTAGCTGTTTTGGTGTACAATGCCCTATAGTGTTGTTTTGAAGCTGAAGTTGAAAACGTTTATGTCAAGGATGTGAGAATTCTAGATATTTTCACAGCCTTCTTTCTGGCTCGTGCAGTATACAGGTCCTCAATGGAAGGCAGGTTGATAGCAAGTGTTTTTTCTGCATTTCTAATTATCTGCTGGTTGCAGTGCCAAACCAGACAGTTACAGAGGTGCAGATGACAGACTCAATAATTCCTCTGTAGAACTGTATCAGCAATGAGTTTTCTGCGTTGGTGCAGGAAGAACATTCTTTGTTGTGCTTTTTTTGATGTTTTTGATGTTAGGTGTCCATTTGAAATCTTGAGATATTATAGAAACCAGAAACTTAAAGATCTCTACTGTTGATACTGTGTTGTCTAGTATTGTAAGAGGTGGTAGTATAGGAGGGTTTTTCCTAAAATCTGCTATCATTTCTAGAGTTTTAACTTTGCTTAGTTCCGGCTATACCATAAGGCTAGTGTCATGGTTCCGACAGATGAAACCCTTCAAAAGAGGCATTGTTTACCTTAAAGAATCTTTTATTCAGGAAACAAAGTATCGGCACTACACACTTGAACCCAAAAACTAAATTCACCTCCCCTGGATACAAAGTAACAAAGTATAATTTCCACCTCCAATAAACAGTCATAAATCACATTCCCCAATTAGCTTGAAGTGTGGGCTTCCTCCCTAGCTCTCCAGCCCACCTGGAGAGGCCAGAGATCCCTCTGTGCTAATTGTATAGGTATCTGATGTGATTTTGCCTAGCTTCACCTACTGCTTCCTATCTGTTAGAAAGCTTATCATCCATTTACAAAGGTGGTCAGGCACAGCTAGCTGATTTAGTTTAGTTAGAAGAATACCTGGACTGATGGTAGTGAATGCTGAGCTGAAGTCTACAAAAATGACCCTTTCATAGGTCTTTGGAGATTCAAGATGTTGTAGGAGGTAGTGCAGAGCCATATTAACAGCATCATCTGCCTATCATTTGCTCTGTAGGCAAATTGCAAGGGGTCTAACAGTGGATCCATGATGCTTTTCAGGTGGGCCAGCACTAATCTTTCAAAGGTTTTCATAAGTACAGATATCAGAACAACTGGTCTGTAGTCATTCAGTTCCTTGATGGAGGGTTTCTTCAGCACTGGCATGGTAATAGAGTGTTTGAAGCAAGAAGGAACATAGCACATCTCTAGTGATTTATTAAAGATGTGGGTGAAGATGGGGGCCAGTTGGTCAGCACAAGCTTTCAAACAAGAGGCTATCTTGTCTGCACCTGATACTTTTCCAGGCTTTTGTCTGTGAAATAGACCTTGCATATTGTTTTCACCAGAGTTGGGGGCCCCCAAAGGGATGGGGTCAGTTGTAGGAGGCTTGGGTGTTGGTGTATCTAAGATGGGGATGGGGGAGATAGGTGACAGTGGTTTCCTCTCAAACCTACAGTAAAACACATTCAGGTCATCTGCCAGTTGTCGATTTCCTTCAGCATGGAAAGGAGGTTTGCTGTAACGGTGATATTTTTAAGAGTTTCCCACATATTTTCTGGTTCATTTGTTGAGAACTGATTCCTTAACTTTTTAGAGTAGTTTCTTTTTGCTGCGCTGATCTCCCTTGTTAATACATTTCTGGCCTGGCTGTACAGCATTCTTTTTAATTTTTATTGGGTTTTAGTTTAAATTTTGGGGACTTGATTTAATTAATTTTTAATCTGATTTTAATTTTTGTATGTTTGTTTTTAACCCTCCCTGTAAACCGCCCTGAGTCCTACGGGAATAGGGCGGTATATAAATTTAATGAAATAAAAATAAAATAAATTCTGTCTCTTTTCCTGTAGGCTTTCTCTTTAGCATGATGTAGCTGCTTGAGTTTAGCTGTGAACCAAGGCTTCTTGTTACTGTATACTCACAGGTTTCTGATTCGCACACATAGATCTTCACAAAAACTAACATATGATGTTACAGTATCTGTAAATTCATCTAAGTCTGCAGAGGTATCTTTGAGAACTTTCCAATCAGTGCAGTCAAGGCAAGCCTATAGCCTTAGCTTTGCCTCCTCAGTCCAAGACATAATTGCTGTAACTGATTTAAGAGTTGGTTTTATTGTTTTAAGCTTTTTTCTATAAACAGGTACAAGGTGAATCATACAATGATCAGAGTGTCCCACAGCTGCTCATAGTAAAGACCGATAAGCATCCTTTAATGTTGTGTAGCAGTGGTCTAAAGTATTCTTGCCTCTAATAATATTAATAGTAGTAGTAGTAAAGTTGGAAGGGACCTTGGAGGTCATCTAGTCCAACCCCCTGCTCAGACAGGAAACCTTATACCATTTCAGACAAATGGCTGTCCAGTCTCTTCTTAAAAACTTCCAGGGTTGGAGCTTTCACAGCTTCTGGAGGCAGGTTGTTCCACTGGTTAATTGTTCTAACTGTCAGGAAGTTTCTTCTTAGTTCTAGGTTGCTTCTCTCCTTGATTAGTTTCCATCCGTAGCTTCCTGTCCTGCCTTCAGGTGCTTTGGAGAATAGCTTGCCTCCCTCTTCTTTGTGGCGGCCCCTGAGATATTGGAACACTGCTATCATGTCACCCCTCACCCTTCTCTTCGTTAAACTACACATACCCAATTCCAGCAACCGTTCCCTATATGTTTTAGCCTCCAGCCCCCTAATTCATCTTGGTTGCTCTTTTCTGTACTCTTTCCAGAGTCTCAACATCTTTTTTACATTGTGGTGACCATACAGTATTCCAAGTGTGGCCTTACCAAGGCATTGTAAAGTGGTATTAGTACTTCACATGATCTTGATTCTATTCCTCTGTTAATGCAGCCTAGCACTGTGTTGGCTTTTTTGGCAGCTGCAGTACACTGCTGGCTCATATTTAAGTGATTGTCCACTAGGACTCCGAGATTTCTCTCACAGTTACTACTATTGAGCAAGGTACCCCCTATACTATACCTGTGCATTTGGTTTTTCTTGCCTAAATGTAGAACCTTACTTTTTTCACCATTTAATTTCATTTTGTTATCTAGCGCCCAGTGTTCAGGTCTGTCCAGATGCTCCTGTATCTTAAGCCTATCTTCTGGAGTGTTGGGTATTCCTGCCAGCTTGGTGTCATCTGCAAATTTGATGAGTTCCCCATCTATCCCTTCGTCCAAATCGTTGATGAAGATGTTGAAGAGCACTGGGCCCAGAACAGAGCCCTGGGGCACCCCACTACACACTTCCTTCCATATAGATGCATTTCCATTGAGGACCACACACTGACAAGGGCCGGTCAGCCAGCTACGAATCCATCTGGTGGTGATGCTGTCTAACCCACATTTTTCTATCTTATCAAGTAGTAGTTTGTGATCTAGTTTATCAAATGCCTTACTGAAGTCCAAGTAAATTATATGCACAGCATTCCTCTGATCCACTAATTTTGTCACTTGGTCAAAGAATGCAATAAGATTTGTCTGGCTTGATCTGTTTTTGACAAACCCATGTTGATTTTTAGTAATGACTTTGTTTGCTTATAGGTGCTTGCTGATTCGTTGTTTGATTATCTTTTCCAGAATCTTCCCAGGTATTGAGGTCAGGCTGATAGGTCTGTAATTTCCTGGATCCATTTCTTTTCCTTTTTTGAAGATGGGAACTACATCAGCTCTTTTCCAGTCCTGGTAGTTCCCCAGTGCTCCAGGATATTTTAAAAATATAGTTGAGTGGTTCTGAGATCACATCTGCCATTTCCTTCAGAACCTTGGGGTGTAATCCATCTGGTCCTGGTGATTTGAACTCGTCTAGGCTGGACAAGGTGCTCACTTACCATTTTCTTGCCTATCTTAACTTGTGTTTCTATTCTGTTTTTATGGCACTATTTTTGATAGGTTGGTCTGTTTTTTCCCTTTGTGTAAAGACAGATGCAAAAAATGAGAAATAGTTCTGCTTTCTCCCAAGTATTTTGCTAGCTCTTCGCTTAAGTTAGCACTGTTGAAATCTCTTAACACAGTGAGGAGTGAATCTGGGTATTTTGCTTTGTAATGCAGTTGTAATGTATTGTTTATGCAAGCTTATGGAGGAATATACACTGCAAAGAGAAGAAATGAGGAAATGTGGAGAATAAAATGGTTTGCAATTGATAATTATTATCTCTAGGTCCACATCACAGAGTTTCTTTAGTGTAGTTACATTTTTGTACCATTGGTTTTTGATATAAAAGCAGAGACCCCTTCACTTCATGTTCCCAGATGTTTTTGCAGTTCTGTCATCCCTCTCTCTGTATCTGAAGCCCTGGGATATGCAAGCTGCTATCATCAATTGATTCATTTAGCCAGGTTTCAGTGAAGCAGAGAGCTGCTGAGTTGTAAAAATCAGAGTTGCATCTGTTTAAAAGAAGTATTTCATCCATCTTATTAGTGAGTGAACATAAATTAGTCAGAAAGAGTGAAGGAAGAGGAATTTTTCCTTAGTCTATTCAAAATCCCTTCTCCGCTTCCATCATCTCCTCCCTTTGTTTTTATTTTTCCATTGTTCAGAGAGAGCTGCTTTTTCCTGGATGAGAATCTTTTTTGCATTTGTAAAGATGGCGGGGTGGGGGTGGGGGTGGAAGGTTAGTCACAGAAAGCTGCCCATTTAAAAAAATGCTTGATGCTTAACAGTTGGTCTCTTGAGTATGAAATCTGAAGTGAATCACAGAGAATAATAAAAAACAACAACATTATCAGAGAGCATTTCACTGAGGCTGCCATTGTCAGTGCCATCTTGAGGTGATAGATTGTGATCCTGTGTCTTACAGGGCTAGATACAGTTTAGAACAATAAGGAAGTTAGCATGTGGATGCTACAAAGAAGAGATACATTTAAAATAAAACCCTCTGCCATTTCTGTGGATGTAAGTCACGTAACGTGTTTTCTACTAGCTGAGGGATGTCTTTAGAGATTCATATAATTATAGAAATTCATTTCTGTTTGAATACAAAAGAAAACTCTCTGGCTATTTGTTATGATCATAACAAATATTGTTATGGTCATAACAAATGAAATGTCAAGACATATGAAATATCAAGACTCCAAGATAGTATGGTTTTAGATATCGGTACTGAGAGGTATGGTGGAAGAATGCAGTCTTGTTTTAGCTTGCTGGGAACAACTGACTATTATGGGAAACAAGGTGTAGGCCAACTGGAGCTTGAGAATGATTCAGCAGGAGATACTGGGTTTGTTCTTATCCTTGGAACTGATCCATTCTGAAATGATTCTATTTCTTATCTCTGCTTGGGTTTTAACATGCTCTCCCCATAGATATGAGGCCAAAGGTATTATATGAGAGGCTCTGAGTTGGAACTTGATGCGCCTCATGGTGTACTGTGATAAGCTGCTGAGTTACCTGGATTGATAACAATTGTAGTTATTTGAACCTCTCTCTGCACAGCTTTATTAGTGGCAGCAACAAGTTGCAGAATTTTCTAGGAGGTGATTTTTCTTAGTGCCGCAATCCCAGTTAACTTCCCTAGTGCAATATCTAAGTGATGTATTAAGCAGTATATTATGAGACTTTAAAATGGTGGCAACTTGCTGTCAAAGTTTAAACTTCAGCAGATATTTTGCTCTGAAATACTCTGAAACTCAGGTAGATTGCCATTGGAAAGATGTGCTTGTTTCAATACCTTTGTAATCTCTTAATTAGGATCTTACTGAGTCTTGAGCTAATACTAGCCCCTTACGAGCCAAGGATTTTGGCTAAATGTAGATCTTTCTTTCCAGTTTATCCTCATTATTCTCCTTATATTGATTGGCTGCAGAAATTCTGTTTTCCTGATGGACAAAATTCAGGGATAGGAATGCTCTGCATATAATTCTTCAATCTCTTCTGCACAACATATATATTGATGCTTTAAACTAAGCTGTCATGAGTGAGATGTTTGTGTCAGGCAAAAGCTGTCAGCTGAGAAAGAACTGTAGCACTGAAGTGTAAAATTAAACAATTTTTCTTTGGAATAAATATTGGATATGAGCTGTTCTCTAGGTTCTGCTTATTTGCTGGATGGAAGAATTTACAGAGAGCTTCAGTGACTGTATATTTTTTTTTGCCAGTTCTGAAAGCTAGAAGTGCAAACTACAGTAAATGGCAATAAAAATTATTTCCACCTTGTCTTCTGTGGAATAGCTGCTACTTTTGCTGACTAAAGACTGTCTAGATCAGGGGTATTAAACTGCTAGCCCACAGGCCAGACGCGTCATCAGGAAACCATGCCCACCCCATTGCCGGCAATGGCAAAAAAGCTCTGATACGTTGCGTGATGTCATGTGACGTCGCGAGTTTGACATGTCTTGTCCAGATTATGTTGGCTTTTTGCTAACTTAGTTATTCTATGATGTCAACTATGTCCACTCTGGCTCAAGTTTCTTTTCTACTGAAATGCCAGCTTAACTCTGAACCACTAGTACACTAAATGCTGTATATAATAGTAGCTGAAATGAAAGAGAGCCTAGTGGGAATTTATTTATTTATCAATCAAATTTTAATACCAGCCACGTCACCGAAATGACTCTCTCTCTTTGTACCTCTGTCTTTTCTTATTACCTAATTTAATTTCATTTGAAATTAGTATCTTCTAGAAATCTTCAAGATTATGGCCTGTAGCAGAATGTCTCAATTTTAGCCTTCTCACCATGTTTTCATTCATTTTTGGAATTCAGCTTTGATTCTGTTCACATCTGTATGCCCTTCATGCTACTCATATTTAATTTATGTATTAACTTTAAGTTTTTGGTTATGATGGAAGAAAATCTTTGAGTTTGAGAAGAAAATCCCTAAGTTTGAAATATTTACTAAGCTATTCAAAAAATAACTTGATTGAATCCAAGCCAATCAGGGTTAAGGATGATTTAGAGTTCATTATAAGTACAATGCTGCTGCATCCTATATGTTTCTATTTACTTCCTGGAATATTGCTGCTTCAGAAAGGGAAATCTGTCCCAAACAGTATTGCATAAGAAATAATTAATATAAGCTATGGAAAAATTGTAGATATCTTGATAACAGTCATAACCTGCCATTGTTTCTCAGCTGGGAAAAGCACAGTGGAAGCTAGTGGCTTCTAGATCTGCATCGGCATTGTGTCTTCTTGCCATAGATAGCTAAGTAAATGCTTTATTGCAACCCTGGCTTACTTAGATGCACAAGCATGCTCTACTAGCTGTTTGTTCGATTTGCCAAATTCATGAAGGCTGATCAACTCTATATGATATAGAGATATATTTTGTAGCATCAATTTTTCCCTTGATTTCTTAACCATGGGAAATCAATTTATTTGAAAAGTGATTTTTGAAAATGATTTAGATATAAACATGTGGAAATTGTAACTGCAGTGCCGGGGTTATAAGGAGTTTCTGTAATTAGTATTGTAGAGTTTTTGCAGACTTGTAAAGCGGTTTTCAACAACCTATGCTAATAATGTTTCTAGCACTTATAAAATAACAGCTTGCTACTATTGAAACTTGAAGGCATTTTAGTTCAGGAATTGCTATCAGTCATGTGGAAAACAATGAAGCTAAATGTATAATCTGATTGTATTGTGCTTAAAATGTTGTGCACTATCTTTCATGTATTATATATCTGTTAGGTTACACTTTGGCTTTCCAAAATGTATGGAAAAATAGCAATTGCATTCACGCACACATTCACATAAACATATACGCATTTGGACTTAGACCATAAAATAAAATGTTATCTTAGCAGGCCTTTGATAATTTCCATGTGATAAATATGGAAGGAAAAATCCTTCTTTAGTCTGTGGCAGCCATTCTCCACCACAGACTTCATAGTGCAGAGCTAGTTGACATAGGAATAAGAAGTGATAGTATGTCCAAACCGCAAAGAAAGCATCAACCATTATCCTGCTATTGTTTCTTTTATACTGCTCTTCTCTCCCTCCTGCTTCTCCCTTTTTTTCATCATCCCTGGAGACCTGATCCATAAAACCAAATCTGAAATCCAGGATTTTAGTGTTTCTGTACCAAGAGATTTAATTTAATTTAATTTAATTTATTAATATTTCTATACCGCCCTTCTCCCGAAGGACTCAGGGCGGTGGAATTTGCTGGAACTATATTGAAACTATATATTATAGTTTATGCTTCTTATTCCATTTCTCCTTGCTTTAAAAAGGGGAAATGAGATAAGAGTTCCACTGTATACTTAAAAAAGACAAGGTGTATTTAATTTTCTTATCTTTGTTTGCCATGTTCCAAATGTCAGGAACTCTCTAACTGCTATCAGATGAGCAGCTACTACTGCTGCTTAATTTCCATGATGAGAGTAACAAGAGTTACAAGTCCTGTATGGCACTGCCTGAAGCTCTTAAAAACCTGGGCACATGCCCCCTATAATTGAGTAGACAGACATATTGCCGTAAGTAGATTAGGATATTTCTTTTGCTCTACTAATCTGATGTTTGCTTTTTTGCATTCATATTTATTTTTTATTTTATTTTTTTAATTTTAATTCCATTTATATCCCGCCCTTCTCCGAAGACTCAAGGCGGCTTATTAAAATCTCAGAGGCATTTAAACAGTGTCTGTCGTCGCAGCAGCAATCCTGTGAGATAGTTTTGGCTTAGATAAAATGATTAACTCAAAATTAGACAGTTCCAGGCTGAGTGGGTAACTGTCAGGCGCAGTCCAGAACTGAAAATACTATATTAAATTTTGTGTGAAACATGTAACAACATTTTTCATAATGTCTCCACCTCCATAAAGTTTATCTTACACACACACACACACACACACACACACACACACACACACACACACAATCAAGTGCTGTTTGAAAGAGGTTGGATTATTATTGTTATTGTTATAGAAAAATGTGAAATCACAGCTGTCAGCCTTCATATATACTACATTAAGTTCTTCCTAAGAGACTAGGATATTGTAATGTATGTATCAATGTATGGCCAATGTGTGGCTTTTTGCAACTGATAGATGGAAACTTTGTCAATGTACAGATTTTCTAAGTGTTGCCCAAGATTTTTTGGTATATGGCATTCAGTTTGCCAGTAATCACTGGGATCAGCACAGCTTGTTTATGCCATAATGTTTCATTTTTTTAATTTTTTAGATTGTCATACTTTGATTTTTTCCAATTCCTGATATTGTCTATTTTCTGATGGAATTGTCACATCAATTATCCATAGTTTTTTTTTCATTTCAACCAGTTAAATCTGATCTGTTATGAACCATATCTTTTATCAGTTTGTATTTGGAAATCCCACAATATTTTAACCCGCTCATGTTCATCTACTTCTTCAACTCTCTTTTCCTATGAATTTTTCATTAATGGCACATGATATTTTTTACAAATGTTCCAGTAAATCATATAATAACAAAATATAATTGATAATGAAAAATCCTACAAAAGGGGAAGCACCAAATAACTAAAGACCAATTACCTGCACCATTGCCTGGAAGTGGCCAGCACATGGCCCTGCCTACTTTGGGCAGGCTAGGGCTGGGCAGCGTTGCGCTTCTCTTCAGATTCGTGCCACCCGGCTCAGCCTCTCGGCACTGTGAGGAGAGCACCCCACTGCTTGCCAAAACCTGGCAGGCTGGGGTCTGGGCAGCATTGCGCAGGTAACATCTGTTCTGTACCAGCCTGCTACCGGCCCTGCAGAAAAGGCAGGGACAACCCCTTTAGCAAGAAGGCAAGAGGCTGGAATTACGGCTGCCAAATTTATTGCTACAAAAACAAATAGAACAAGACACGAACCAAGAAACAGGAGCTTTTCAAGCGGTTGCCTTCAGCAAACCAGCCCTCCCACGCATTCCCCATTAAATACAGTTCAGGGCGTGGCTTCTCTCTGCCTCCTTCCGAGGAGCCCCATTGCCTTCCTCTGTTTACTCCTGATTGACTGCCTCCTGCGTCGAGCGTCCTTGAACAGGGCCAGCTGTGGGTCATCTTCATCCACGCTGTCAGGCTCACACAGCTGGGTCTGTGTCGTGACCAGATGAGAGGGGCCTGGCTGAGGGCTCTCATCAAGCTGTCCAACCCCCTCAGCAAGCTCTTCAACACCCCCCTCCTCCTCCTCTTCTGAGTCCAACCCAACAGCCGAACCCACAGGCTGACCCTGAATCACAACAACATTGACTGTCCCACTCTTGCCCAGGCCCCCATAGGCACCCTTGACGCAAATGATGTAGAGCTGGCCATGCCCACCCAGTAGGACATATGCACTGCAGCCACGCCCACCCAGTAGACTGCCCCCCCGGCCACACACACACCCGAGGGTAACCGCAATGCTGATGTGGCCCTCAATGAAATTGAGGGGTTTTTTTTAATCCTATTTATAGCCCGCCCTTCTCCGAAGACTCAGGGCGGCTTACAATCTAAAGCACAAATCAATGTGCTTAGCAATAGCCTTCATTCTATGTATATGCCTGCTTATTAGGGCTTTTGGGCCCCCCCAAGCGGCAATTTTACAAAGTCAGCTTATTGCCCCCAACAATCTGGGTCCTCATTTTACCTACCTCGGAAGGATGGAAGGCTGACACCTGTGCTCTATGGAAATTACATCAAGAGTCTGGATGAAGAAAATAACTACAAATTCCTGGGCATCCATCAAGCTGACAATATCAAGCATACTAAAGTCAGGAAGAAGTTAGAACTGAATATGCATTAGAGTGAAGCAGAACTTAAAATCCCAATTCAGTGGAGAACATACCATCAAAGCAATGAACACCTGTGCAATTCCAGTCATGAGATACACAGCTAGAATAGTGAACTTGACCCAAAGAGGGTTTTTTGATTTTTTTTTTATTAAAACAATTTTCAGTGAAGTCAAATAGTAGTATTCGGACGTTTTTAACTGTCCACTCGTTCTTCATCAAACAATATAATTTAAAGAAAAAGTACTAGCTCTGGAAGAGGTTTGGTTGATGTGAGGATCATGTTGTTAAAAGTTATATTTGAAATACGAAAGAGTCTCCGGACATATAATTAATATTATCAGAGTCACAGAATGACTAAAAAGCATCTACATATTTCTGGAGGTTTTTCCCCCAATATTGAATATATAGAGAAGATAATGTTTTCAGCGCACAAATCAATAATAAATCAATAAATAAATTATATGTCATGGGCCCTTTAGATAAAATGTTTCTTATTTTATTTTGTGGTTTTCCAATTATTTTTATTTTGTAATGGTATTGGTGTTTTTACTTATTATTTATTTATTTATTTGTTAAATTTATTTGCCGTCTATCTAGCCATGGGCCTACTCTAGTATTTTTTCCTGTGACTGTGCTGCACTTAGTTATAAATACATAATAAATAAAGTTATTGTTTCTACTTTGTTATTGTTTGCTTTAGAATAAAATAATAAATAGTGAAGATGATAATCTAAGGAGGTTGGATGAAGAAAGGCTTCAACTTCATGATCAACTGCAAAGTGTGAAAACTGAACAGGAATCCATCTACTCTATGATAGGAAGTGAAGTTGATGCAGCTTGTCAAGTCTTTTCAAGAGATTCTATGGAGAAAATCACAGTAATTATCTCTCAATTGTTGTTTTAATTTATTTATGCATGGAATTTTATTATTATTTCTGTATTCCCAAGTTCTACAGGTGGGTCACAAAACAAAAATGAGGGCATAAAATGTGAGAACAGTAAAGTATGACATGAAACACACCACAACTTAAAACAGAAGCAAAGTAAATTCAATAGAGAGGACAGCAGCTATTGAAGAAGCATTAAATGTATATTTATAATTGAGTAAGTAACGAAGTCAGAAAAGAAAAATATCTTCAGCTTTCATTGACAAGGTTAAACTCTCTGGGGACCATATTTTGTAATTGTAGTGCCAGCATTACAAATACCCTCTTCACTACAGTAATTACCAGTCTTATTTCTTTGGCAAGAAGAGCCAATCTCCATAGTTACATATGGAAGTCCTTTTAAACATAATTGGTTCCTTCTCATTACTAATGTAGATTTTTCTTCAAAGTGAATACTACACTTGATATTCTTCCATGTTTCTAAGAAATAGTGTATTATTCTTAGCTATAATTCACTGTTAATGCTATCTGCTTATGGCATAATCTAACACCAAGTCTGTGAAGCCCACACATAGTAGGTAATTTGATTTTAAGAGAACATCTTAGCTGTTGCATGATGGTTTCACTCTGCAAATATTTTCTCCAGTTACCAATTAGAATTTCAAGAAGCAGTCAATAAGATCATTTTTCCAATCACCTATTTTTCTGTATTTATCTCCAGTAAACAGGATAAATTTTATCTTCATATGTGCAGTTTGCTATTTATATGCTATTTTCTAAGATTGCCAGAAGTTGTTTTAATAATTGTGTGACTTTGGAACAAATGACATTCTATTAGTCCTGGATAGTTATGTGACCTCTCCAGTTGCAAGCGGTATCATTTTGGCCTGGGAGAAAAACATAATTCTTTACCACGCATGAATCCATTATGGTTTTTTGTAATATAGTATTAGAATCATATATTTATAATTTGGAATAGAATCTTACGTGCTGTGTTTGTAATGCACATGCTGTGTCTGTAGTCTTCATGTGACAAGTTCTTAGTAAACTTGTGCCAGGGTTTCTAATCTGGGACACGTACTAAATCATGAAGATTACATTTTAATTTCTTTTTTATATTTTGTTCTAATGGTTTTATCTAAATGTGTATTTACATTGCAAGCCTCTCAAAATGGTAGTTCTTAATACATAGAAAACTTGGAAAAATAATTTGAACAATTTTTCAGTTGCTATTAGCCTCTTTCTCTAATAATTCAGAAATAATTTAAAAACATCTCTTTATATTTTGAATAATCTAAGTTTGAAATGGTTAAAAAGAAAATAATTTTTGTTTTTATGTTTTTTGTTTACTGTTTTATATAACTATTTTAATTTCATGAATTACTGGACCGAGCAGTTGCCAAACATTTTAATTTAATTTAATTTAATTTATTGAGATTTCTATACCGCCCTTCTCCCTAAGGGACTCAGGGCGGTTTTGCTAAGAGGATTGGCTTCAAATCTTTTCTGAAAACCTGAGTATATTGAACCTGGGTATCCAGAATTACCCCTTCATGGATTACTGCCTTGTCGTGGCGAAGGGGCTTGTGTAATTCAATAAAGCTATGAGCTATGCCGTGCAGGGCCACCCAAGACGGAAAGGTCATAGCAGAGAGTTCTGACAACGTGATCCACTGGAGAAGGAAATGGCAACCCACCCCAGTATCTTTGCCATGAAAACCCTATGGACAGTACTAAAAGGTAAAACGATATGACGCTGGAAGATGAGCCCCTCAGGTCGGAAGGTATCCAATATGCTACTGAGGAAGAGCAGAGGGCTAGTACTAGTAGCGCCAGAAAGAATGAAGCGTCTGGGCCAAAGCTGAAAGGACGCTCAGCTGTGGATGTGTCTGGTGGTGAAAGGAAAGTCCGATGCTGTAAAGATTTTTTCTCCATAGGAACCTGGAATGTAAGATCCATGAATCAAGGAAAGCTGGACGTGGTCAAACAAGAGATGACAAGACTGAACATTGACATCTTAGGTATCAGTGAATTAAAATGGACAGGAATGGGTGAATTTAATTCAGATGACTGCAGGCAAGAATCCCTCAGAAGAAATGGAGTAGCCTTCATAGTCAATAAAAGAGTAGGAAAAGCAATACTGGGATACAATCCTCAAAATGACAGAATGATCTCAGTTCGAATCCAAGGAAAACCATTCAATATTATAGTAGTCCAAGTCTATGCCCCAACCTCCGGTGCTGAAGAGGATGAAATTGACTGGTTCTATGAAGCCCTACAGCACCTTATAGAACTAACACCAAAAATGATGTCCTTATCATCATGGGGGATTGGAATGCTAAAGTAGGAAGCCAAAAGATAACTGGAATAACAGGCAAGTTTGGCCTTGGAGTACAAAATTAAGCAGGGCACAGGCTGATAGAATTTTGTCAAGAGAATACGATGGTCATAGCAAACACTCTTTTCCAACAACCCAAGAGACGGCTCTACACATGGACATCACCAGACGGTCAACACAGAAATCAGATTGACTATATTATCTGCAGCCAAAGATGGAGAAGCTCTATACAGTCAGTAAAAACAAGACCAGGAGCTGACTGTGGCTCAGACCATGAGCTTCTTGTTGCAAAGTTTAGGCTTAAACTGAAGAAAGTAGGGAAAAGCACTAGGCCACTCAGGTATGAATTAAATCATATCCATGTTGAATATACAGTAGAGATGACAAATAGATTTAAGGAATTAGATCTGATAGACAGAGTGCCTGAAGAACTATGAACAGAGGTTCGCAACATTGTACAAGATGTAGCAACTAAAACCATCCCAAAGAAAAAGAAATACAAGAAAGCAAAATGGCTGTCTGAGGAAGCTTTGCAAATAACTGAGGAAAGGAGGGAAGCGAAAGGCAAGGGAGAAAAAGAAAGATACGCCCAATTGAATGCAGAATCCCAGAGAATAGCTAGAAGAGATAAGATTGCCTTCTTAAATGAACAGTGCAAAGAAATAGAAGAAAACAATAGAATAGGGAGGACCAGAGATCTTTTCAAAAAAATTGGAGAGATGAAGGGAACGTTTAATTCAAAAATGGGCATGATAAAGGACCATAATGGCAGGGACCTAACAGAGGCAGAAGAGATTAAGAAGAGGTGGCAAAATTATACAGAAGAACTATACAAGAATGAGCTTAACGTCCCTGATAATCACAATGAGGTGGTCACTGACCTCGAGCCAGACATCCTAGAATGTGAAGTGAAGTGGTCCTTAGAAAAGTTGAGCAACAACAAAGCTAGTGGAGGTGACAGTATTCCAGCTGAGCTATTCAAAATCTTAAAAGACGATGCAGTAAAAGTGCTACACTCAATTTGCCAGCAAATTTGGAAAACTCAACAGTGGCCACAGGATTGGAAAAGATCAGTTTACATTCCAATTCCAAAGAAAGACAACACCATTGCACTCATTTCACATGCTAGTAAAGTTATGCTTTAAATCCTACAAGCTAGACTCCAGCAGTATGTGGATCGAGAACTACCAGAAGTACAGGCAGGATTTTGAAGAGGCAGAGGAACTAGAGATCAAATTGCCAACATACGCTGGATCATGGAGAAAGCTATAGAGTTCCAGAAAAACATCTACTTTTGCTTCATTAACTATGCTAAAGCCTTTGATTGTGTGGATCATAACAAACTGTGGCAAGTTCTTAAAGAGATGGGCGTATCAGACCATCTTATTTGTCTCTTGAGAAACCTATATGTGGGCCAAGAAGCAACAGTGAGAACTGGACACGGAACCACTGATTGGTTCAAAATTGGGAAAGGAGTCCGGCAAGGCTGTATACTGTCGCCCTGCCTATTTAACTTATATGCAGAGCATATCATGAGAAAGGCAGGGCTAGATGAATCAAAAGTTGCAATTAAGATTGCCGGAAGAAATATCAACAGCCTAAGATATGCAGATGATACCACTCTAATGGCAGAAAGTGAAGAAGAATTAAAGAGCCTCGTGTTGCAGGTGAAGAAGGAGAGTGCAAAACCTGGGTTGAAACTTAACATTAAGAAAACCAAGATCATGGCATCCGGCCCTCTCAGTTCCTGGCAAATAGATGGGGAAGAAATGGAGGTAGTGACAGATTTTATTTTCCTGGGCTCCAAAATCACTGCAGATGGGGACTGTAGCCAAGAAATTAAAAGACGCTTGCTCCTTGGGAGGAAAGCCATGGGAAATCTAGACAGCACACTAAAAAGCAGAGACATCACCCTGTCAACAAAAGTGCGTATAGTCAAGGTTATGGTCTTCCCATTTGCAATGTATGTCAGTGAAAGTTGGCCCATAAGAAAGGCTGAGCGCAAAAGAATTGAGGCCTTTGAACTATGGTGCTGGAGAAGACTCCTGCGAGTCCCTTGGACTGCAAGGCGATCAAACCAGTCAGTCCTAGAGGAGATCAACCCTGACTGCTCTTTAGAAGACCAGATCCTGAAGCTAAAACTCAAATACTTTGGCCACCTAATGAGAAGGAAGGACTCACTGGAGAAGAGCCTAATGCTGGGAAAGATTGAGGGCAATAGAAGAAGGGGATGACAGAGAATGAGGTGGCTGGATGGAGTCTCTGAAGCAGTAGGCGTGAGCTTAAATGGACTCCAGAAGATGGTAGAGGACAGGAAGGCCTGGAGGAACGTTATCCATAGGGTCGCGATGGGTCGGACACGACTTCGCAGCTAACAACAACAACATCCAATATTAATTACAGGAAAAAGGAACTGCACAATTTCTCATTATCGATGACTTGTTTCAGGGTGGACTTCTGAGTAGTAGCATCTTCACCATACATCCCATAATATCCATCCTTTTATATTCACTGTAAATTGCTGATCTGTTTTACTTACTGTTTTTTGATACCATAGCTGACTGAAGATTTAGCATAATTTCCATGTTCAAATTATTCTTCATCCTCACAGTACTGAGATTATTGTATAACTGATGTCACTTAGGATAAATGAGACTTGTTCATTCCTCATTGCTATCTCAATATGCACAGTTCTCATTCTGGAGTGGTATTGTCTGTCCTTAGAGATAGAATTAAAACTGGATATTGTTACATTAGAAAGTTTCAGTGTTTCAAATATTCCTCCCAAATATACCTACTCTTGTGTTAAAAATATATAGAATATATTGTGCAGTTATAAATATAAATGAACGAATCTTTTATATTAAAATGTTTATGCCTAAGTAATACAACTGGCTCGTATATAATATGTGTCCATATTTTCATTTTTATTTTTAATTTAGGCAACATCACTTATATCTGGTATACCGAATGATCCTCATCGCTGGTTAGCAGAGACAAAAGTAAGTGCAGATCTTTTAAAACGTAAATTAAAATTTAGCTACAGTAGTTAATCTGAATTAATTCCTTAGTAATTCAGAGGAAATGTACAGTTCTTGTGTCTCATATTGGGTTCTACTATAACCCAGTTATACTTTCATATATTTAAATATTTGGCCCTTCCATATACATATTTAATATTTACAGTATATAAATCTGCCACATCCCTAACTTTGTAGAAAGCTAGAAGCACACTAGAGGTTTCTCCAGTAAAGTACTAGTTTTCTCTTTCATTTTTGAAGCTGACTAATGCATAGTATTATATCTCCATCTGTATTTTTAAACAGTGCATATCCACTACATTCTGTGGATGCAGTTTGTAACATTGTTGTAGAGTGTCTGTCTGTCTGTCTGTCTGTCTGTCTGTCTGTCTGTCTGTCTGTCTGTCTGTCTATCTATCTATCTATCTATCTATCTATCTATCTATCTATCTATCTATCTATCTATCTATCTATCTATCTATCTATCTTATCTATCTATCTATCTATTTTTCATATTTCTGAACCACCCATCTCCCTCAAAGAGGAATTCTGGTCAGTGTGCAATAAAATGTTAAAATATAAAACAGTATGTATAATAGTTAAAAATTTTAAGAGGAGGCAAGGAATTAAATGAGTAAAAAGGTGAAAAGAGGTCTTTCAGGAGATTAACCAACTCCACAGTTGTGTGCTCCTTTGGGGTGCCTACCTGAAGCTGTAGAGCCATCTTTTAACTTCTTTTTCAGAAAGCCAGGAGAGTGGAAGTCTGCCTCGCTTCTGGGGGGGGGGAAAGAATATTTTATAGAGGGGTCAACAGCAGAGAAGGCTCTCTTTCCAGACCCCACCAGTCAGAGTTCTTTAAATGACCGAGTTTGTAAACATACCTTTCCTGCCTGACCTGAGAGGATGAACCAATGTAATGGGACAGACTGCTCCATAGGTAGCCTAGCCCCATGCCATGTAGGGCTTTATAGTCACAACCAACACCTTCAATTGGACCCAGAAGCAAACTCCTAACCAATGCAGCAGAAGCAGAGATGTTAAATGTACCCTCATTTGGGCATCTAAAATTGGCTGCATTTTGTAACAGCTGGCTTCTGATTGCTTTTCAAGGGTAGTCCTATGTAGAGTGCATTGCAATAGTCTGAAACGGAGATGACCAAGGGATGAATGACCAAGCGGACAGCCTCCTTATCCTAGAAATGGTGTAACTGGTGCACAACACAAAGCTGAGCAAAGGTCCTCTTAGCCATGGAACATGAATCTAGCAGGATGCCCAGATTACCCACCGAGTCTCTCTGGGATAGTGCAACCCTATCCAAGACTAGAGATGATAAATTCCTGGATATAGGAATTTGGGGCTCACCTACAGCCACTCCATCTTACCAGGGTTCAGCTGAACTCTGTCCCTCTAGGCCCCCACAGCCTTCAGGCATGGCGAAAGGACATCCACTGTGGTCTCCTCAAGTCCAGCAGAATGAAACTGTTCCCAGATAACTAACTGGGTAGCTCCAAATAACTAGGCAGGTAATTGTAATGCTGTAATGCAGCTAGCTATTCATTCCAAAAGAAAATTATTGAGGATAAATTGTATTTGCTGATAGCATATTTCAGTTATATTCTACATGTGTATGAAAGGGCACAGTCCCTTTCATTTCTCATTTTCAAATGCTAGTCTTAATTGTCTTGAATTCACATATTTTTCAAAAGCTTTTTTGAGACATTGAAATCTGATTCCTTTTTCCTATAATCTTTGGTTCCTTTTTTAGCTTATTAGATCAAGATGTTGCCCGTTAAGATCTAACCATTATTTTTTTAGTCCAGTGACGTTGTAAGCAACTTCATCTTGTATCTTTTAATAATGTTAAACTCCTCACAATTAGAAATGCTTTTTCTACTTCATGAGACAAGGCTTGTCTTCATAGTATATTAGGGTCACAATGAAAGGAGAACTGTTGACCAACTGACTTGGATGAAATTGCATTTGTTTGCTAGCAAGATTGCCTGAAGTTATTGATGGGTTTGTTTGTAATGCCTATGGACCAAGAATGAATATCACCATAAATAGTGGAGATAAGAGTTTGAACTGGAGGACAAGGGCAGTAGAGGAAACAGACTCACTATTCAGATTGTTCATGCTGAAACTCCAGGCACTAAGTATCAAGAAGGGTATGTGGTAATTGATTCATAAATCTGCCAGTTGAGTCCTCTTTAGTTATTAGTATGTTAGTCATGAAATAAAAGGGCCTTTGAAAAATGGTATATTTTGCACCTGAAAAACAAATTGACTTAATAATTGTTTTGTTAAGAAATACTGCTTTATCCATCAACTCTTTCACTGTCTGGGTTCCTGCCTTTGCAATTGAACACTCTGGAGATTAAATACAATGCCTACTTTTAGAGGGACAAACCAATGAACTTTGTATATACAATAATTTTTTTAAGAATGACCTTTTCTAAAGCAACCCTCTTTATCCTCTTGGAATTTCAAGGAGATTTGGAAGGGAGCCTTTAATTCAGAATATGGAATTGCAGCTGATTTGGAGGAAGGGCAAGGAAAGAAAGAAGTTGGCATTGTTTATACTGCTTATAATTTTATGTGAGGAACATAGTAATGGTAAATAGAAAAAATGTCAGAAGTATCATGGCGTGAAGAATCATAAGATGTGTTGCACTGTTTATGCAGTGTTCGTTTTACAGTGTTTATTATTTAACTGAAGAAATTAAAAATGCATGTGTTCTGTCCCATTTATCTGGTTTCCTTTTCCAATTTGTTAATGGATTCATAGAAGTGAGTTGTACATTTTATACTGTTGATAAAAAAAAGTGGACAAGAAAATCAAGCAAGCTGGATGTTTTGGACACAAGAGACTGGGCAAAGATGTCATTTTTCAGTTAAATGTGGAAGTGATATGATTCTGCCCCGTTATTAAGGGTACTATATAAATTGGCCCTATTTTCTGGGTTCCCAATGAAGAACTGAAGAAATGTATGGGATTTACATTCCCACAGGAAGTACAGGGCAGATGCCCTATTTCTGAAACTAATGACTGTAGGATATGATTTGAACAGCTGAGATTACTTAAACACATTGAAATATTTGTGGATCCTTTATTATTAGAAACATTTGGAACTGCTGTGATGAGGACCATATGTCAATTTTATTCCTTGGAAAAGTAAACACTTTTTCTTAGCTACTTATAAGTAACTTAGAAAAAGAATTATTGTGTCCTCATTTTACTGTTGTCATAGTCATTCGTAACTTACACTATTATAAGCTCAATATTTTGGTTGTAATGGAATCTGTGGATGACACTGGGAAGAGGTGTTGCTTAGGAAACGATCAGACGAGAGAGGCAGGAGGATCAGTGACTTAATGGTCAGAGAAAGAAACTTAGGAAGGAACTGCCATAATGGATCAAGCACTTAAAAATACTGGCAAGAGGTTTGTACTTTCAGACTTGCAAAGTTGTTACCAGCTTTCCCAGGTAAACCAGACAGGAAACAGAACAAAATGAACTAGTTCTGCTTCATTGTAAGACTATATTAACAATCTTACATATCTGAAAGGTTTTTTTTTGGTCTGATTGTTTCCCAGTCTTATTTGTAAACTGGTCACAGTAGCCCTTTGACAATTCTACTGTTGTATACTTGAGCTATGCCAAGACCCTTAATCACACAAGAAACTACCACTGTTGGAGCGGCTTGAGTAATTACTGAAAACTACTATAACACCCAACTGTGAGGCATGCTATATTTATGGTTATTGATGTTGTCTACCTTCCATCTAAAATCTTCACAAATAAAGACTTTGAAAAAGTCCTTGTTTTGGGTTACAGGACCTTATTTTATTTTGAATTTGGTAGACGTATTTGATAGAACTGTATCTGACGAATGATAAAGTTTTCCATCCAATTTAATAGGAATACATTTTCTTCTAGGCTAAACTTAGATGGCTTTGTGAAGAAGTGAAGGAGAGACAGACCAAGGAAAAGAAGCTTCGTCATCAATTGCTACAGAGCCGGGAGCAATTAAAGCAGCTGACCTTGAGCAAGGAAACTGAGCACCAAAACCTCATAGCTCAAATAGAAAAGCAGGAACAACTACTGGAAGAAGTTTATCAAGATAAAAAATGTGAGTTTATAAGATCATGTTAATGAAGAACAAATCTTTTTGAATTTCCCATGTCAGCCATATCTCTGATTGGTCTAGTAATCTCCCTCCCTCCCTCCCTCCCTCTCTCTCTCTCTCTCTCTCTCCTTTCTCTCTATAATAAAATAGTAGAAATCTTGAATTAGTTTAAAATTGAGGTTTCTGTTAGAAATGGTAGTTCTCTGTCATCTTCTTTGCCTTATGTAACAGTTATATGACCTGAAAAGAAACTAGTATTGCCAGTGAATCTGACAGGTAATCTGCTTCACCATGACATAGTTAACCAAACTTGAAGTAACCTAGTCACTGGAGAGCCTGGCATGATGTCATGCCCTCCCCTTGGCTGCACTTGAAGGCTGGAGAGGCAATGTCCTGGAGAGGCAATTTCCCCGCACATACAGAAACAACAGAACATGTGCTCCTCTAGTGTCTGTATGACAGAGATATCTGTACTAACCTCATCTCATCAATACTCCATATAAATACCCAGATCGCACAGGACAATTTTATATCTCCCTGCTTGCAGACACTAATCCTGCTATAAGATATAATATTCCCAGGTTCTCTGCAGCAGCTATTAAGATTTCTCAGATGATGACCTATGCCTCAAACTTGCCTGAATAAGTATTTAACTTGTCAGTTAAGAGTGCTTAGTACTGTGATAGATTTAGTTAGTCATATTAGCCACTCTTTAAGTTTCCCTATATTTAATTAACATGTTTACCCCTTTTTATATATTTCTTTTTATATATAGATGTTTTTACATATACATACAAGTTAGCTTTTTAAAACATTGTTTTACCCTTGTGTATTTTATATTTTGTATCTTTTAAAGTATCCCACCCTTCTTATGCTGGTCTACGATTATAATAACGATTTGATTGGATTAACTTAAGAAAATTGTCACCAGAAATGCGACATTTTCCCAGTGCTAGTCAATGTGTTGAAAGTGAGGTGGAAAAAGATGAATTATTTGCTTTGAAAGAATTGGAAAGTGCTGTTTTCAGGATCATCCCTACTGTTGTGATAGGAGTAATTCTGCTTCTCTGCTTTGAGCTGTGCTTCCTTATATTAAAGTATCTGCAAAAATAAGATATTTAAGAAAGGTAAAATGTAGTAACTTATTTTCCTATTGAAAGAATAGAAGCATGCTGTGAGTTGTAAGAAACAGGATTTAAGACAACATTTTGAAGCTGTGTTCTTTTTGAATTCATTCTGTCTACCTAAGAAAAACTGTAGTATTGCTCCAGGTTTTACTAACAACTTTCTTCCTCTTGCATCACCTAAAGTAATGTTGGGTTATCTTATTTGTGTCTCAGAAATCTTGCAGAATGAAAGCAGTAAAAATAGTTAATATTGTAAAACAGCCCCAAATATTTTATCTATTGATATCTATTTTATCTATCTATTCTCCAGCATGATAGATGGAGAATCCACGAATGGGTTAACTCTGTCTTCCTGCCCAATTAGACTATGTCTGTCAAACTTGCCACACCTCTCCTGGGCCAGGATACCTCCCAGTCACGACTTAGTCTCTGCCCAGAATAGACGTGATAATTTTGGCTCCCAGTTTGCAGACTGATTGCATTGAGCAGGTTGTATGGTTCTTTACTTTCCATTTGTGAATTCTCCATTTCCCTCTCTGCGCTGGGATCAGCGCAGCTCCTAACCGCTCAGCAGATTTTCCTCTCCCTTTGGAGCTTCAAACTCCAGGAAGCATTTGGCTTCCCAGCCACTGCAGAAGGCCCTCTCCACAGGCCTCGGCCTACATTCCTTCTTCATCTCTCTAGCTGCGCTGGGATCAGTGCAGCGCCGTACTGGGTAAAGGTGCCCTTCTTACTCTGCAGTCTCCAGGAAGCCCCAGGCCTCCGTCCCTTATTGCGGCACGCTCATTGCAGGTGCCATTTTGGAAGCCGCATGGGGAGGTTTTCTTTGGAAATCCTCTGCTGCCTTTCAAGCGTGCCTGTAACAGCTTTCCTTACCAGCTCTCTCTATCGTCAGCCTAACCCTCCTGAGAGTTTTCCTCAGTAGTGGCTGCCATTTTAGATGTCGCTATCACTTCTATCACGGGGTGGTGGTGGAGTGCACGCTTCTTTGACCTAGAGGAATTCGAGCATATTGCCACCCACTGCTTGATTTCATAGGTAAAGCAGGTGCAGGGGTTCTTTTATACTTCTTTTCTTCCAGCCACTGCAGAAGGCTCTGGGACCAGAGCTCTTCTTTTGAACATGGCATCAAGGCCATAGAGCGATAATATCGCAGGCCACACATTTGAGATTACAGTGGCCATCAGTTCCAGCTGTTCCTACAACATCAGGTCCAATCATCTTTACCTCGCCTCCCTACTTACATTCTCTGGACAAGCCTCTCAGAAGTGGATGGTCAATTACAGGAGGCAACAGTTATAGCCCTAGGACCCAGGCTAGGTGTTTCCTCGTCCACTCCAACAGACGATGTGTGCTGGCCGTGCCATTCTTGGCCTTGCCGCCACCAACTAGAACTAGTGAGCTGGCCGTTATCACTGAAGTGATCTTGCCGCCACTAAGTGAGCTATGTGTGAGCTGGCTGTTATCACTGAGGTGATCCTGCCGCCACAGTAGACCTGTCCACTGCACCAAAGGTGCTTTCAACTGGTATTACGGCCATCAGGAGCATTGCAGGTATGCCAGTGTCCATTAAGTTGGTTCTGCAGCCACCATTTCCCTAGAGTACTTGTTGATCCCTGTGAGGTGGCATACAGCCACAGGTCAGTACTCTTCTCCTCTACTTGAGATCCTTCTCAGCATACCACTGAGATATCTCCCATTGTGATGGCAGACAACATGGCACCTCAGTCTTCGCACAGTGCCCTCATCACTTCTGGGCAGACAAAGCACAAGTCCTCCAAGCTGGAGGCCGCTGGGAAACTCAAGGCCAAGGCCAAGGCCATTTCTGGCAAAAGGCCCTCCAAAGAGGCAGAGAAAGAGGCCAGCAGGAGACACCAGGCCTTAGAGAAACAGTTTTCTAAAGCCCAGAAACAAGGCACGATCTCTCCTCTCGCAGAGGACTCAGTATTTGGCCCACAACTCGCTCCTCCCACCTTGTCTACCCAAAGGGCCTGGTCTCCAGAAGGGGACGCTGGCCAATCCTACTTTCCCAGGGCTGAACAGGAGGAGATGATTCCCTTCACCCAGAGACCCAACCTTCAACTGGCTCCTCCTATCCCCAGAGTGACACAGTCAAGACCTGAGGCCACCTTTATGCCCACAGCTGCCGGTCTTCAACCCTCAGAAGCGCAGAGAGCATGGTCACCAGAGCAATTGCAGGCCCTGATCTCCCAGGCGGTCGCCCAGTGGTTGGCCTCGACACGCCAACAAAGGTCTGGACCCGATTTGGTGGCCTCAATGACCCCATCTTATCTCTCCCAGTCGGGAGCTCCAGACCTTTCCAATCTTATTTCTCCTGTCCGGTCTCCTTGCAGCAGAGTATCATTCTCTGAGGAGTACGACCCAATGGACCTGCTGCTCTCGGAGGATGAGGATCTTGCTCCAGACCATCCTTCCTTTGTGGGCCTATTCAATCCAGCGCTCTTCAAATCATTGCTTCATAAGGCCAGCGCTACTGCTAAGATTGGTCCTGACCAAGTTCCCCAACCTGATCCATCCACCAGCCAAGACACAAGTCCAATATTTTCTGAGCCTATTGTCACTGAACACCGCTGTCCCCCTCTCTTTTTCAACACAGTGCAGAAACAATGGGGAATGCCTGGCAAATTTCCCTCACTGGAGGGGGGGGAAGAACAAGAACTGTTTAACGTAGCCCCGGCCTTGTCGGAGGTGCTAGAGGTTCCTACTGTGGATGAAACTCTAACCCCACTTTCTCTTCGTCCACGGTGTCGGGATATGGCTGAAACCTTGAAGGTGGAGGACAGAAAATCTGAACCCTCCTTCCGCAGGACACACCAACCCTCAGCATGGGCGGTAAGGACAGCCACAACCACTTTCTTCTTTGCCAGAACCTCCCTTCTCTGGCTCCGCCAACGTCAGGCCAGAGTACCCCTGGAGGAAGTCCGAATGCACCAAGACTTAGGCAAGTTAGTGGCTGCTTCGGCTCCTGTGGCTCAAACATTGGTGAGCGGATGTTAAATCCAAGTGGTACTTGGCTGCCCCGTACTGTGCTGCTCAGCTATTTGGAGAGGACTTGACACATTTGGTGGAAAACAAGGACAAACATAAGGTGATGTCTCACCTCCTTAGACGGGAAGATAGACGGCCTACCACGTACGCCTGTAGACACTTTCTGATCAGGGTCAGGATCAGAGTTTGCTCTGCCCTCCCACTCCTTCCCTCCCAGGTCAGACCGTCAGGTTGACCGATCTGGGACCAGAGAGACCCAGGCCACAATTTGAGGCCAAACGGCCCTTTTGAGGCACGGGGGGCCATCCCTTCAGAAGATCCAAATGACTTCAGGGAGCCCCCCCAATTGGTGGCAGATTGACTCTCTTTGCTCAGAAATGGGAGACCACCACCACAGACTCCTGGGTCCTCAACACAATCAGGTGCAGCCTGTCTCTAGAATTTATATCCAACCCCCCCAGAGCACTTCATTTCTTGTCCACTGTCAAAAAATCCGGTTAGGAGGGCTCTCATGACAGGCTATTCGGCACCTCTTGGAAATAAGGGCCATAAAACCAGTACTGGCTGGACAGCTAGGAAGGGGGTTCTATTCCATCCTCTTCGTTGTTCCGCTCGCCTTGGGAGGATGGAGAGCTGAACTCTTATCTTGCATACAAGAAATTCAAGATGCAAATGCTACAGTCCATCTTGGCCAGCATCAGGAGGGGAGAGTTCCTGACGTCTGTCAACCTCACGGAAGCATACCTCCACATCCCCATCCTTCCCGACCACCGGAAGTTCCTCAGGTTCTGTTACACAAACCACCATTATCAATATAGAGCCTTACATTTGGCCTCTCGTCTGCTCCAAGAGTATTTACAAAAATATTGGCGGCACTGGCCGTGCATTTGAGGTCAGTTCCAGTACGCATTCAGTGCTACCTAGACAACAACCTCATCCAGTCTCTTTCTGTTCAGATGGCTCAATTGGACCTGGCCTTGTCTATCAAGACCCTCCAAGACCACGGGTTCTCGGTGAACTTTCAAAAGAGCCAGACAGTTCCCTCAACCCGCCTTCTTCACCTGGGCGCAGTCATGGACACAAAACTATGCAGAGTCTATCTCAGGAACGTCAGGACAGCAGCCAAGCCCTGGTCCTCCAGGTCAAAAGGGAGCGTGTAGTTACACTGGCCATTCTCTACCAATTGTTAGGGAAGATGGTTTCCTGCATGGCGATAGTGCCATGGGCCAGACTACACTCCAGGAAAGGTGCAATGGTTTTTGCTCCCATTTCAGAGACTAGGCACCAGCTCATCCAACCAAAGGGTAAGGGTTCCGTCTCAGACCCTAAGATCCCTCCAGTGGTGGACCTCCCCAGCGGTAGCCAGAGGCTCATTATTCAAGGAGCCCGTTCGGCTCACCCTAACTACGGACACCAGTTTGTTCAGCTGGGGGGTGCACCTAAGGTCACAGTTGGCTCAGGGCCGGTGGTCCCAGTCAGACCTGAAGCATAACATAAACTGGTTGGAGCTCAGAGCCATACATTTGGCCCTACGCCACTTCCGCAACAGGGTGGCGAGACAACATGTCCTGGTCCTCATGGACAATGTGGCGGCGAAAGCCCATGTGAACTGGCATGGGGGTACCCGTTCCAGGTCCCTTATGGCCAAGGCCCAGTTGTTGGGATCCTGGGCAGAGACCAACCTCTCCTCCCACAGGGCTGAGCACATCTCGGGAGAGGCAAATCAGCAGGTGGATTTTCTGAGCAGGTCAACAGTAGATCACTCCAAATGGTGCCTGCATCCTGATCTCTTCGGGGAGATATTGGAGAGGTTTGGTCATCCAGTACTGGATTTGTTCACTTCTCTGGCGAACTCCCAGCTTCCAAGATTTTTCTCCCGGTTCCCCTATCCAGGGGCAGAGAGAACGGATGCCCTCCGCAGTCCATAGCCTGGGGGCTTGCTATATGCATTCCTGCCTCTCCCTCTGATCCCGGCGGTCATCCGCAAGATACTGCACGAACGGGCAGAGGTGATATTTGTTGCATCACACTGGCCAAGATGGCCGTGGTTTGCTGACCTCGTGAACTTTTCCATCTCTGCCCCATGGGGGATTCCTCCAGGTCGCATTACACTTAGCCAGGGAGCTCTGCAAGATCCAGAACCCCAGTGGCTCCAGTTAACCGCCTGGCACTTGAACGGTGGCTCCTGATGCATGAGTCCTATTTGCCAGGTGTAATTGCGATGATTCAGGCCTCCAGATGGCCTACAACAAACACAATCTATGATTCCACTTGGAGAAGTTTCTGTCACTGGTGTGCAAAGAACCAGTTAGATCTTTTGGCTATTACCATTCCAAGGATTTTGGACTATTTATTGGAGGGGCTCAAGAAGGGTTTGGCACCCAATACTATCCGCAGACAAGTGGTGGCTCTATCCATAGTACTTACATGGGGCAATTCAGAGCCATTGGCTCAACATCCTATGGTACGCTCATTTCTCAAGAGAGCAACCAACACCAAACCGCCCGTGCTTCACTAGTATCCCTCTTGGGATTTTTTTAAAAAAATCCCATTTATAGCCCACCCTTCTCCGAAGACTCAGCGTGGCTTACAATCTAAAGCACAAATCAATGTGCTTAGCAATAGTCTTCATTCTATGTATATGCCTGCTTATTAGGGCTTTTGGGCCCCGCCAGTGACATTATTACAAAGTCAGCTTATTGCCCCCAACAATCTGGGTCCTCATTTTACCTACCTCGGAAGGATGGAAGGCTGAGTCAACCTTGAGTCTGGTGGGACTCGAACCTGCACTAAATGCAGGCAGCTGGTGTAACTTAAGGAGGCATTAGCCCACTGTTCCACCAAGGGATTTGCCGCGGGTCTTGCAGGCCCTTACCTCACCTCCATTTGAACCCATGAGAACCTGTACACTGCGGTTCTTGACAATCAAGGTAGCCTTCTTGATAGCCGTCATGTCGGCTAGATGCATTTCTGAACTGGCAGCTCTCTCTATCAGAGAGGACTTACGGGACTTTAATGATGACAGGGTGGTCCTTCGATTGGATCCCTCCTTTATTCCAAAGGTCAGTACCTTGTTTCACAGGATGCAGGAGGTAATTCTGCCAGATTTTTGTCCTCATCCATCTCATGACTTGGAGCATCAATAGCATGCCCTGGGTGTCCGCAGGGCCTTATGCCACTACTTTAAGTGGACAGCGTCCTTTCGCAAATCGGAAGCCCTCTTCATTTCCTTTCAACCTTCTACTATGGGGCAGAAGGTTTCTGCCTCCACTATAGGCAAGTGGATCAGGGCTTGTATTGCAGGGGCATACCAATCACATTCACTGTCAGTTCCAAGTCATATCACTGCTCAGTCCACTCACAGCGCTGCAACTTCCGTGGTGTGGGCGACACAGGCATCCATTGGGGACATTTGTAGGGCGGTGACATGGTCTTCGCCTTCCCCCTTCGTGAGGCATTATAAACTGGATAGGTTTGCCTCCGCGGACGCCTCATTAGGTCGGAGAGTGCTACAACAAGTAGTACCACAGGGTGGGACACAGGCCCAGACTGATTCCCTCCCATAGGGACAGAGCGGCTTTGGTATGTCCCATTCGTGGATTCTCCATCTATCATGCTGGAGAAGGGGTGTTGTCTTACCTGAATGCCTTTTCTTAGCATGATGGTGGAGAATCCACACCCACCCCTTAGTGTCTGTCAGGTGCTGTGTCAGGGGTATGAGAGCCAACACGTCAGACTGTCACTAGCTTCGCCTTTGTCGTGACTGGGAGGTGTCCTGGTCCAGGAGAGGCGTGGCAAGTTTGACAGACTTAGTCTAATTGGGCAGGAAGACAGAGTTAACCCATTCATGGATTCTCCATCATCATGCTGAGAAAAGGCATTCAGGTAAGACAACACCCCTTCTATTGGGGAATGATATCTCTTTCCCAAAGCAAATAAAAATCTGAATTTGTGCTATTATAATGAACTGTGATAATTTGCCCAGTTATATAAGGTAGAAACATCATAATCTATTTTAAGCTATTTTGTTGTCATTAGTTCTAAAATACAAATTTTAGAGCTAAGATAGAGCTAAGTATCTTGTAAATAACTTGATTATATAACAGTATATAATCCAAGATACATTCTACTTTTTTCTATAGACTTAAAAAGAAAAATTTTAATTTATATGCTCAGTATTGTAATTTTCTGTATTTGGATACAGTGATGCAGAAATGCCAAAAGCTTTTTATTATTTCTTTCATCTCTAACCCCTTTCTGCATATTTCTAGTTTTTGTTTTGTACTCCATAACCATATCTTTCATAAACATACAAATTTCTCCTTGTTTTGAAAGAAAATAATTTATTGTGTAAAGGAGTTATATATTTTTGATACATTGGAAAGGTGCTTTATTTACTGAATGCAGTTATTATAAACCAGCAATTGATTGAGTGAAAAGAAATTGTACCATAACATTAGATTTTTAAGTCTACAATCCAGTCAATTATACATTTCTTCATATTAAGCAGCTAGTATTATGGTAAAAGCAGAACTTGCTACCTCAAAGAACTGCAGTCATCATGCATTTCATTTTGACTTGTAAGCCTGAATTTGCAGTTGTGTTTGTGGTTAGTCAAAGAAATGTTGATTGAAATAAAAATGTATCCTTCCTCAAAAACAAAGCAATTGCTTTGAGACTGAGAAATGTGCCTTGTGTGTAATAGCATCTGCCTCTGGAATGAGGTTTCCCCCTAAGATTTGAATGGCCACCATCCTACTGGTGTTTTGAAGGGCCCTGAACAGATGTGTTTCCCACTTATATCCAGTTCACACAGTAAAACATAACCAATATCGGCCAATTCTGAATTTTGCTGTATCTAATCACTAAATTTTATATTTTCCTTTGCTTTTAAAAGTGTAAAAGAGGAATGCAGCACTGAAAATACATCAATACATGCCTAACCTGTGCAAGGCAATAAAACCAGAATGTTCATTCTGCTAAAGTGAATAATAGTTGAGATAATTAATCCAGAATATTAAATTAATTTTGGGGAAAAATGGTGAGCTCTGTAATCAAATTGATATTTCAGGAGAATTGTAATTTATTCTGCAATCATGCATTTTAAACCAGCAGAGAGAAATTTAGGAAAAGAAATATACTGGAGAAGAACATGGAGATTTAGGTTCAAGCATTATTCAGTGTTTTATTTTTATCCTTTTCTTTTTGCAGTTACCAACATCGTTGAACTGTTTCATTTTAAAGCTGTTAATAAGATGCTTGGGTATTCTTTTTCTGCTTCTTAAATCTTGTGCTATTAGAATAAAAAGGTAATCCAGTTACCAGTATTCAGAGCACATCTCTGTAAATCTTTTAAGACTTAGTGAAATCCTGATGTCACTGATTTTTTTAGACTGGCTATAGTTTATATTCTAAGGCAGATAGTAATGTGTTTTATTTGCTTTGATGGGTGTGCATTATATTTGTTCAACTGTCGGTTCGATCAGACAAACATTGTAGATTAGAATACAAGATTTTAGAAGACAGTGGAATGAGCGTCCACACTGCAAACATCAGTAGCTCTCTAAAGGTTATGATTATTCCTGATTTTCCATCTCTGCCAGTCTTCAGTGTTTTCACTTAAGTAATTATGACCCCAAACAATCAAGCAAAAATGTTATACACTTGTGTTTACTACTGTTGTCACCCATAGTCTTTTCTGTAATTACTGTTTTTAGAATCTTTGTCTTACTGAAGTAATTAGCAAAATATATTTAACACTTTAATAAACAAAGATCCGATTCTGGAACCAAATCTGAGTTCAGATTTTTGTTTTATATTAAACTGATTTGAAGTCATGGATAGTCCACTGAGAAGATCAATGATACATTTTATGTATTGTGAAAAACTGAAGCCATTATATATGGCCTATCATAAAACAAAGTTTTTAAGAATTGACAGCCCAGGTTCAAGATCCAAACATTGCGTGATGGGGTGACCGCCCATCTTTGCCTAGCTCCTGCCCATCTAGCAGTTCAAAAGCATGCATATGTGAGTACATATATAGGTACCACTTCAGTGGGCAGAAAACAGCACTCCGCGATGTCATGCTGGCCACATGACTGCATCTTTGGACAACACTGGCTCATGGCCTCGAAACAGAAATGAGCTCCACCCCATATAGTTGACAATGACTGGCGGAGTAAAATCCACCTTTTCTTTCCTTCCTTATTTAATAATATATAAGCTTAGTAACATATAGATAAATACTTCCAGATATACAAATAAATGTGATAGTTTAGAAGTTCCAGTTTTCATTTCCAGATTCTCATCAATAAGATCTTTCTTGATGCAATATTATTACATTTTAGTCAAAATGTAGGGTATGCAGTGCCATTTTTGTTCACTTACAAAATTAACTGTGTCATTCATAATTTATGCAACTGTCTAGTTTAAAAATTACATTTATGAAAAGATTCAAAATTATATTTTATTTACAGCAGAACCTTGTGTGCAATAAATACAAATATTTTTGCAAATTTCATGGTTTTTCTGAGTTTTACATAGTTTTTCTGAGTTTTATAAGGAGCAGCATATTAATGTAATATATGTATCTGTAAATTAATATATGGCTCTGCAAAACATATTCTTTAAATGTTAAATCTTCCATAACAATACTAAATATCTTTGAAGTATAATAGTAATTTTTTTATTAAATTAATTTAAAAAAATTTAAAGCAACTTAATTTCTCAAGTTAAGCAACATTTTATAACAAGTGTAAAATGCATAACTTTAAGGAAATGAAATAAAAATAGAAAATATTCCCTTGATAATGGCAATAAAATCCTTCTGGCTTTTGATTTGCATTAATTCACTAACTGGATTATTGTATGGAGTCATTCCTATAAATGTCCTTATATATTTATGGTACTGTATAAATTTACTGTAATCCATATGTATTAAAGCATGAAATCATTTGCAATCATTGTTATATCTGTCATGAAGATATTTGTTTTCTTGTATATATAAAAATTTGATGCCAACATCAACAGAGAATTCATAGAAGTATTATTAGTAATTTTTCCCCTGCTTTGCTCTCTGCAACTTTTTAAAAACCTATTAAGAGTGCATTGGGTTGTAATTGGTCTTTGAAGGGGTTTTAATCAATATGAACATTGGCTTAACATTCTGATGATAACTTCAAATCTTTATAGGTCTAATTGTTGATACTGATGTAACAGTAGATTATAGTGCATGGTGCAGTAAACTATGGACAAGGTTCTTAAATGTTATTTAGATCAGAAATGTGGTTTTATACTAGTCTAGACCCCATGCATATGCCTTTCCTTCTCTATTTAGTAATGCTGATAAAAAATTCTTGCATTATTAAAAAATAGGCAAGATTTTTTTTTTAAAAAAGTAACCATTAGTTTTTTGTGCAAACAGTCACATATGCCTGCTGTTGATCTTCTTGCAATGTCAGCTAAATTATTACCATGGAGGGGAGGATACTGCAAAATACTTATAAAGAAGAAGCAGGTTTTTTTATTCTATGGTTTGTATTTTTTGACTATAGTTACAAGTTTCCTTAGGCTATAATACTGCTGTTTAAATTTTCAGTCAAAGTATAAAAAGGTAGCAGTCCAGAATATAGCTTATATGTGGTTGGCAATATTAAGGAATTCAGGATTAAATCCAAAGTATATCTGAAAAACAATTGCATGCATTATTCTTCACCTCTAGTTACCTAAAGGCAGAATTCTGAACAGTGATGAATGATGTTCAATTAAACATCAAATAGAGGAACAACACATTTCCTAATTATAGATCATATTATAATCAATAATATATGCACTGGAATTTTGAGGGAAATTTCTCAGAAAGCAAACAAAAAAATGGTATATTAAAGAATGAAAGTATAAAAACTTTATGGATACTAATTCATGATAACTTATCTAAAATGATAGGATAACTGTGGAAAATGTATTTGTGTGCTTGTATTCTTTCTAAAAGTTCCATCTTGGTTTCTATATTTGTGGGGTTCCTTCTTGAACTTACAGATCCTGCTCAAGAAATTGGCAAATACGCCCTTTACAAAAGTTCTTGTGTTCCTATTGTACTCTTATCTGGACCAAGGGTTCTTCAGTCATTTATACTTTGGACATCCCATGCATAGACTATTCCAATATGCTGTCTATTGTCTGCTCTTGAAAATTAGTCAGAAGCTACAACTGATCCAGAATGCGGCAGCACAGGTGATAATGGGCATGTAACACCTTTGTTCCATGAGTTTTATAACTTACCAGTAAGCTTCCATGTGCAAGTCAAAGTACTGGTTATTACCTATGAAGATATTCATGGCATAGAGCTGACTATCTAATGTTGTGTATGTGTTCTATAGCTTCTAATCACAATGTATAATTGGTTCCAGATCCCCTCAATTAAGCTATATCATATGATGGGGTTTAGGAAGTGTACCTTATGTGTCCTAGCACCTGTCCTCTGGAACAACAACCTCCTGAGATCTCTCTGGGCCCAACTCTGTCACGTTTAAAAGAGCCCTGAAAACTTGCTCTTCCTCTACCCTTGAATTATAGTGAGTTGTGGATCCTGTGCACCGGACGGTTTGTGTCTCCCCGGCCCTCCCCCCCACATTACTCCTTGAATTTCTCTCTTAATAATAATTTTTATTGTATGCCCCTATAGAATTAAACGGCCTTATGATAGTAATAGTAATATCTACAGGTGGTATTGTAGGAAATAATCTTTAGCACAGCAGGATGAATTTACTGTGAGATAAAATATGATCTTAAGTGTTGCTCTTTATGCAAAGCCAAAAATTCTGGTGGTGCCTCTCAAAGAAAAGGTTGAAAAAGATATTTAAAAATGTTCAACCAGTATGATGGAAAGCTAGAACAGTTCCTCTGCAAGAAAAGACCACATGTGTTTTCTTTGGAACAAAAGCATGAAAATCAGATAAGATGGAAATGTACCGGTATATACTTATGTGTCATATGGAAAATGTAGATAAAACTTTAAAAGGCTCTTTCATACCATTAGAAACAATAATAATAGTTCCCTGGCAAGATTCTTTATTCTTAACTGATTTGTACTGTTTAACATATCCATGCAGTTCCTGTGTTTAATAGGCATACAGATTTTTGGTTTATAAGTTTGGATGCTTTCAGCTAGTTACTGCCACAGCCTCTCTACTTTTTCTCCCAGTTTTTCAAGAACATGAGATATTGTTTCTTCCCTTCATCTTCAAAGACATGCAAAGGGGAAAATGTTTTATGTCAATTATTTGTGCTATTGTTCCAAATATATATTTTTTCATCTTATCTTACTGAAAATATTCTAAAATGTTTTTGTATTGTATTTTATAGCTGAGGAATAGTTATCTCCAAACAAACATGAAATATTTGCATTATGTTGATCATATTCAATGTGCTGAATTTTTCTATTTATTCATTTCTTCCGTCTCCATTGTTTCAGATGATATCATGTTTTCAAATGTAGTTTTCTCTCACAGAAAAGTTCTATATACAGAGAATAACCTGTTATGCTCCACTTTGATTTTTAATATATATTTTAAAAACCTTTGGAATTTATCTTTGACCCACAGGGTCTGAACTAAGTATCTTTGCATATTTTAGAGATGTTCACAGAAGCATATTTTTCTATTGTTTGAATTGACAGTAGTTAAATCGTGCATTCCATCAGCCATCACTGTTTGTTTTTAAAGTATTAGTTATCATTGCTTTGCACAAATATGTGTGTATTTGCCTTTGATGTCTGATATAAATGAAACTGGAAAGCTATACTTTGTCCTCAGGCTAAAGCAGCTGCATATACATCTTTCTTTAAAAAGCCTTTATATAAATTGACCTTTCTTACTTTTTCTTGAATGCAATAGTGTTTTGCTTTCAAAAATATCTGCTGGGGATTTTGAGATAAATCAGAAATCCTTCTCCTAAAGTCAGCTTTGGAAAAAAAAACTGTCACAAGCAAATGCTAAACAGGCCATAAATACTGATTGGCAGAACATGCCTATTTCTTTATAAAACTGGTCCTGAATCTGTCACTGGACCTTCATTGCCCATCCCTTATTAACAACATCCAACTGATGTAGCATTTTATTTCCCGCTTTATCACCTTTTCAGTGAAATAAGTCTGGTTAGAGTATCTTGTGGATTTCATGCTAATTTTAAACATATTTTATGAGTTTAAACAACCACTTTATCATCCTCCACTGAGCATATGCAGGAAAAGGACAAGGATAGAGTAGGTGCTTTGTACTGCCCCAGGAACTTTTAGTAGTGGCTTAAATTCCCAACATCTTTTAGTAGTGGCTATGTGAACCATTTAATTTAAATTCCCAGCATCTTTTAGTAGTGGCTGTATGAACCATTTAATGAAACCCTCTGAGAAGTGAATAAATTGCCATCTGAACCCACTACTTGAAGTTTGAAAATGCCACATCTTTCTGCTTTAAAAGGATACGTGCATATCCTGGGGCTGAATATGCCTATGTAAGCCAGAAGATTTTTCTATCAAGATTTTTGGTAACAAACCAGACAGTGCTGATAATACTGACCACAGGGGAGCCAAAGTCTGATTTATGATAGGGCAAGTTATTAAATATTTTGAAATCCTCATATGGCATAGTTTTCAATTTCACAATTTTAATTCTTAAAAAATTGAATGAAGAGACACGTTTATTTTTTGAAATCACCATTGCAGCATTCACCAGTATACTGAAATAAATGGGTAATTTCTTGATTCTTGATACAGATGGCCCCAGGGCCTACAGATGGCAGCAGACTAGGTGCTGCAGACGCCAGTCGACCAGGGCCTATAGACAGCAGCAGAACAGGTGCTACAGACGCTGGTAGACTAGGGCCTACAGACGACAGCAGACCAGGTGCTACCGGGACTTGACCGGGAGGCCTGTGGGCAGCAAAGAGGTAGCACAACAGAGGCAGCGGAGCAGCAGAGGATCCAACCATCAGCTCAAGAAAACCTGGCTGAACATTGGAAATAGAACAATGGCCGGAGATGAAGCAGCGAAGCGGCAGATGGAGGCAGTTGGTAGGAAGACCTAGCAGAGAAAACCCAGCTACTAAACCTGCTCAGCAGAGAAAAACCAACTAGCAAACCTGTCCAGCTCAGAAAGACTGGCTATTAGACCAGCTCAGCACAGAAAAACTAGCTGAACATAGAAGAGACCTCAGGGGAGCTGTAGGCAACTGGGGGCAATTAGAAAGACCGGCTGAGCACTGGAAGGCAGTCAAAAAAGCAAGGCAGAGAGGACAGAAATAAATAAGGAGCAAATCAAGAAAAGGAAGGATAGGGATGAATTTTTAGGCAGAGAGCAGAAAGCAAAAAGCAAATCCCTTGTTGAAGAGAAAGCAGCCCTTCCCTTCGTTAAATAGCCTATTCCTAACATTAACTTTTTTCAATATAAACTGCATTTTTTCCATTAAAAGCAAAGGGCATACTGCCACATATTTTTATCTATTCCTAAATAACAAGGGGGGAAAAACAAGCACAAGCAGGCAGAAAAAAGGATAGGAAGAAATAATTACCTAGAACAGAGAAGCTAGAAACAAGGCTAACAAAGCATATGCACCAACCAAACAGAGGGATTTTCAAACAACAAACTCATGGAACAGGTGACTGATATTATTGTGGCATGCAATATATGTTCCATGTATGTGCTTATGCCCAAAGAACATCCAAGCTATACATGCATTACGTGTAAACTATGTAAACTACTGGAGGAAAAAGTAAGGAACTTAGAGGCAACTCTAGCCAAACACCAACGTACAAAAGAAAGCTCTACCCAAACTGAAACAATTAATGAACAAATAACTCCCAGAGGATTTGACCCTAGTGATAAACCCTTGGAGGAAGAAAAATGGAGGTATGTCACACATAGAAGGAAACACAATACTCAAAGATCATGGGGAAGCTGAGCTCCACCACGTGTTTGTTGGACCCGTGTCCCTCCTGGCTGACTTATGCGGCTCGGGATGGGACACGAGGCTGGCTCCAGGCAGTAATAACTGCTTCCTTGAAGGAGGGTATCTTCCCCACCGCCTTGAAGGAGGCGGTAGTGAGACCCCTCCTCAAGAAGCCTGCCCTGGACCCAGCTGTTTTAAATAACTATTGTCCGGTCTCCAACCTTCGCTTTTTGGTGAAGGTTGTTGAGAGTGTGGTGGTGCATCAGCTTCCTCTGTTCCTGGAGGAAACTGATTATCTGGACCCGTACCAATCGGGTTTCAGGGATGGGCACAGCACAGAGACTGCATTGGTCGCACTGGTGAATGATCTCTGGCGGGCTCGGGACAGGGGTTGTTCCTCTGTCCTAGTCCTATTAGATCTCTCAGCGGCTTTTAATACCATCGACCATGGTATCCTACTGTGGCGTCTCAGGGGGTTGGGAGTGGGAGGCACCGTTCTACGGTGTTTCTCCTATCTCCTGGGCCTCTCGCAGTCGGTGTTGACGGGAGGGCAGAGATCCGCCCCGAGGCCTCTTGTTTGTGGAGTTCCTCAGGGGTCGGTTCTCTCTCCTTTCCTGTTCAACATCTATATGAAGCCACTGGGCGAGATCATTCGTGGTTTCGGGGTGGGGTATCATCAGTATGCTGATGATACCCAACTTTTTTTCTCCACCCCGAACCACCCCAGTGACGCCCTCTCCGTGATGTCCCATTGCCTGGAGGTGGTCCGGGTCTGGATGGGGAGAAACAGGCTTCATCTCAATCCCGCCAAGACTGAGTGGCTGTGCATACCGGCATCTCGGGTCAACCAGACTATTCCATCTTTAACGATGGGGGGTGAGGTGTTACCCCCCGTTGATAGGGCTCGCAACTTGGGCATCCTCCTGGATTCACGGCTCAATTTTGAAGACCACATAGGAGCCGTGACCGGGGGGCATTTGCCCAGGTTCGCCTGGTGCACCAGTTGCAACCCTACCTGGACCGAGATGCCCTACGCACAGTCACTTATGCGCTCGTGACCTCCTGTTTAGACTACTGCAACGCTCTCTACATGGGGCTGCCCTTGAGGACCACTCGGAGGCTTCAGCTGGTGCAGAATGCGGCTGCACGAGTTGTGATGGGGGTTTCCCGATACTCCCATGTAACACCTCTACTCCACGAGCTGCATTGGCTTCCGGTTGCCCTTTGGGTGAGATTCAAGGTGCTGGTGATGACCTATAAAGCCCTAAATGGCTTGGGTCCAGGATATCTGAGGGAACACCTCAGGACTCACCACCCTGAGTCCTTCGGGAGAAGGGCGGTATACAAATATAATAAACTTAAACTTAAACACCTGCTGCCGGCATCAAGCTCCCTTCATCCTGTGCGCTCCCACAGGGAGGGCCTTCTCAGGATACCGCCGGTTAAGGAATGCCGGTGGGTTATTCCCAGGGGAAGAGCATTCTCTGTGGGCACGCCGGCCCTATGGAACCAACTTCCCACGGAACTTAGGACTGCCCCCGACCTTCGCTCATTTCGCCGGGACCTGAAAACTTGGCTCTTCGAGCTGTCTGGCCCAGGCTGAGGGGTTTTAATTTTTATTGGGTTTTAGTTTTAAATTTTGGGGACTTGAATTACTTAATTGTTTTAACTGATTTTAATTTTTGTATGTTATGCTTTTAATTTTCCCTGTAAACCGCCCTGAGTCCTACGGGAATAGGGTGGTATCTAAATTTAATAATAAAATAAATAAAAACCTAAGACGATCGAAGGCCTGGAGACTAAAACATGCGAAGAATAGCTGCAGGACTTGGGTCTGGCTAGTCTAAAGAAAAGGAAGAAATAAGGGAGACATGATAGCAGTATTCCAGTATTTGAGGGGCTGCCACCAAGAAGAGGGCGTCACGTTATTCACCAAAGCACCAGAGGGCAGGACAAGAAATAATGGTTGGAAACTGATCAAAGATAGAAGCAACCTGGAATTAAGGAGAAACCTCCTGACAGTGAGGACAATTAACCAGTGGAATAGCTTGTCCCCAGAAATCGTGGGCGCTCCATCAATGGAGATTTTTAAGAAGAGGCTAGCCGCTAGACAGTCACTTGTCTGAGATGGTATAGGTTCTCCTGCTTGAGCAGGGGGCTGTACTAGAAGTACTCCAAGGTCCCTTCCAGCTCTATTCTATTCTAAATATTTTATTTGAATACAGTTTTTCTCTGCTCAGAATGTTCAAAGTAAATTAAATTTTATTTTATTTATTTATTAGATTTATAGCCCACCTTTATTACTTTATATGTAACTTAAGGCAGCAAATATAATAATACTCCTTCCTCCTGTGAGGTGGATTGGGCTGAGAGAGTGACTGCCCCAAAGTAAGCCTGCTGGTTTTCGTGCCTAAGGAAGGATTAGAAATCAGTCTCCTGGTTTCTAGCTCAGCACCTTAACCACTACATTTAAAATTAAAATGATTCTGTGAAATTAAAGAGAAGTTCAAGTATCCCTTAACAATAACCCTCTTAACGTCATTTGTTCCTTTTCCTTTTCAAGTATTCAGTTACCACCTCGCTGTGCTCCTAGAAAAGGCCTAAACCAGGGGTCAGCAACCTGAAACAGTGAAAGAGCCACTCGGAACCGGTTCCCTCACAAAAGGAAAAACTGGGAGCTGCAAAAAATGTGTGCGCATGCGCGTACATGCGCGCATGTGCAGAACAGGGTTTGACTGAAGAGTGGAGACAAGGCGAGATATGCACCTACCCTGCATATTTGAATTGATTGGTTGAACTTTTTTAGTCCCACTTTTTTTTGGGACTGCACATGGCAGAGGACTGGGAGCCGCAGGAGACAGCTGAAAGAGCCGCATGCGGCTCCAGAGCCGCGGGTTGCAGACCTGTGACCTAAACCCTTGTGCCTGTCATTCAGAATTGAATCTCTGCTGTAGCTACAATGCATATTTCCTTTCTGAGTTTTGTTGGTGGCCAAGATCAATTTTTTTCGTCATTTCTGATCTGTTTGTAAGGAGGCTTCTTGTAGGCTCCAAATTATATGTGAATTAAGAGAGTAATCAGTGTGGTTCTATAAGGAGTTGTGTAGACGAGTATATGAGTGAAGGGAAAGGAACCCGAAGAAGAATAGACACACAGAGAATTAAGTTTTCTATTTTTTCTATATCTGTTTGAAAAAAGAAGTGGCATCATTTATAAGTTTGATTTTTTTCATTCCATAGGATTAGATTAGATTTATATCTCTCCCTTGTTTTGTACATTTCAAGACAGTGTACCTAATGCTTCCTTTCCACTTTTTCCCCCACAATAACAACCCTGGGAGGTGAGCTGAGCTGAGAGAGAATGGCTCAGAATCACCCAGCTGGCTTTCATACTTGATGGAAAACTAGAACTCATGGTCTCTGAATATCCTTATGCAGTACTTATGCAAGATGGGTTGTCTCCCTAAATTAGTGATTAGTGGTTCTGCAGTATAGGTAGGAGATTCAATAATAAAAATCCTTAGTTAGAAATCTGTAAATGGGAATGTCATTTTTCATAGATATTCCATGGTTTGAACAGAACACAAATTAAGATAAGATAATTTTTACTGTCATTTTTTTTTACTGTGGGCACAAATTAATGAAAATTTGTTTTGGCAAGACTTGGATTGAGGCAAGAAGGAAGGAATTCATGAATAATTTCTAAAAGACTATTTTTTTGTACTGCACTAAACAGTCTTGTGTCTCATTGGTATGTTTTACTATAGCATAGCAGCTACATGAATGTTTAATAAAGAAACTTGCAGATTTCTAGCAGAGCAGAAATGTTAATGCTGAATGAAGAGAAAGAAACTAAAACAATTTAGCAACTGCTGTTATGTCACAGGCTCTTGTTTCATGGCATCTATTACCAATATAATTAGATTGCATTATACCCAGTAGCCTTATAAAATGCACTCAGAGAGCAATAAACCTCACAACTCAAGGTGACACTGCATAATTTGTATGAGGACTAGAAAATGAAGCTACTATCCTATTGAATCCCATACATGTTTTTTCCCCCTCTTTTGCTCTTGTAGAAATGTGAATTAAAATATACACATTCCAGAGCATATTCAAAAGCCTGAAGATGCAGATTCCCAGTGTTGTTAAGTGTAATCAATTCATCCATATATACTTAAATAACATATAAATATGTATGCATTTTTCAGTGAAGGACCTCTTTACAAAGGTTACACACATTAGTAGATTTACTATAAGTTGATGTATTTGGAAAATAGCTATATTCACACTGGTGACAGTGTAATTTTCTGAAGTAATAGAACATTTATTTATTTTTTTGCTTGTTTTATCACATTTCTATAAGACCCATCTCACTCCAATGAATAATATGGTTACACAAACACAAAAGTCCAGAAGGTGGATTTATTGAATAAAAACTATGCACGCATACAGAGAACCTGTTTACATTAAAATAATAATAATGTAGTTTATATATAATTCTATAAAGGTATCCGGATGATGATTAAGAAAACACAAGTGATATCTGGTGCATGATCTCTAGTGTTATAGAAATTGTACATATATTGATGAATGATATATTTTTTCCACAATGCCATCAAATTGGTGTTGACTGATAGTGACTACATAAATTCTTTCCAGGATGATAAGATAAGAGCCTTGGTGGAGCAGTGGGCTAATGCCTCCTTAAGTAACACCAGCTGCCTGCAATTAGTGCAGGTTCGAGTCCCACCAGGCTCAAGGTTGACTCAGCCTTCCATCCTTCCGAGGTAGGTAAAATGAGGACCCAGATTGTTGGGGGCAATTAAGCTGACTTTGTAATAATGCCGCTTGGGGTGTGTGTGTGTGTGAAAGCCCTAATAAGCAGGCATATACATAGAATGAAAGCAACTGCTAAGCTTGTAAGCCGCCCTGAGTCTTCGGAGAAGGGCGGGATATAAATGGAATTTAAAAAAAATGATGTGTCTCCAGTGTTGGCTGCTCAGGTCTTCCAAAAGTACATCCCTCACACTGTAATCAAGTTCATCCACTCTGCTGCTGATTATCCTCTTCCTTTTGCCTTCTACCTTTCCTAACATTATAGACTTCTCCAGAGAGCTAAGTCTTCTGTTTGTGTCCAAAATGATTGGATGATTTGAGCTTCATTATTTGTGCATCAAGTAAGAATTTGTGGTTGATTTGTTCAATGATCCTATTGTTTGTTTTCTTGACTGATCATGGTATTCTCAAGAATCTTCTCCAACTCTATAAAGTTCAAAAACACTGTCTTTCCATCTTGCTTCTTAAGAGTCCAGTTTCAGTGTTGTGTGGGAAAAACATTGTCTAAAGGTTTGGATCTTTGTACAAATAAAAATATCAGAGCAGCTGAATATTGTTTCAAAATATTGTTTACTACCCTACCAACCGCTAGTATGCATTGTATTTCTTTAGTGTTGGTTCTTTAATAGTTGATAGTCAATCCTAAAAAGCAGAAACTATCCACCATTTTAATATCTTATTGCTACTTCTAAGGCTGTCTGCTGTATCTGATGTCATTAGTTCAGTTATTACTATTTTTAATGTTAGTCTCATTTTTCACTGTTCTCCTTGAGTTTCATTACTAGAGCTTTGCAATTTCAACTATCTATGCGGTTTCAGTGTTATAGGCATGGGACAGATTATTGATATTTACACATCTAGTTTTAAAACCATGCTCATCTTCCACTCTAATTTCCATATTTATATGCTCATATTAAAGAAAGAAATGCATCTTGTCCTACACCTTTGTTCAGTTGTAGCCAATTTCTTTTGCATATTCTATTGGACTGTGGCTTCATAACTTGTACGTAGGTTTTGCATAAGAATAATGAGATGTTCTGGGATTCCTATTTTACTAAGGACATATTGGCATACTCAAGATAACCAAGCAGCTTTTTAAAAGCTCTTTAAAAAAAACATTGACTTATTTTTAATATTAGACATACATATTTCATTGTTTTTATTCCACCCGATCCCATTTCAGGTTATAGATATACTTCAAATTACACTAGTTTACAGGGCCAGCAAAAATGTTTGAGAGTAATAACTCATATAAGTTTATTTGCAAAACTACAAGGTTATAATTTTAACTTTATATGTACTTTAAAGCTGATTGTGATATCTATCTTCTGCTCAGAGTCATGTATGTGAGATGGACAGCTATATAAATTTATAAAATAATAAGTTCTAATACAAGGAAAGATGAAGCATTATTTTCTTCTTGGTCTAATAATATTTTCCTGAACTAGAAACAAAGTTCTTTGAATAGTATATTTTCTTTTAATGTGTATATAAACCTTCATCTGTAATCAGTGAGATCTTGTTTTTAATGCTTGATGTTAAAAGCTTTATTTGGTTATTTTGCATACGGTAGGTGAGATAGGTACCCACCTATCATGACAATTCTGGATTTTTTTTAAATAAATACTAAAACAACATTTTAAACCATATTCACTGTAACTGGATAGAAATTCAAGAATAAAGAAAAGAAGAAGTGAAGGAACAAATGGAAGAATATGGAAACCTGGGATAAGGAAAAAGACAGCCAGTAGTCCAATTTCTCATGTGTTGGTCTCATGAATATAACTAGTCACCATGATTGAAAGCTCAGAATAAAGACCTGTCAGGAATTTCAAACTCTGATCTATGATGTTGATAAGAAAAGCAAAAGAAATATGTAGCGTAAAGCAAAGGATATTCTTTCATAAGATAAGATATTCTTTCAATTTCATAAGAGCTCAGTTTACATGATGATAATATGCTGGTCTATGACCATAATAAAGATTTGATCCATGATAATAAATCAAACAGGATCAGATGCTTGCAAAAATGCCAACTTATTTCATTCATGTACTAAATCAGCTTTCCTCAACCTACTGCCCTCCAAATGTCACATCTTCAGCCGCATATAAGGAGTGCATTCATTTGGAGAAGATAATGAAACATGCAAGCACTTACCTGCAAGAGGAATGATTTTGACCTACAGAACTGAACAACAGAATACATTTAATTGTATCCTCACATTTTTTACTTTGTTTAGATTCTCTCCTACTCCATTTATTTTATTTAAGTATTTTCTTACATAAGGCCCAATAATAGCTTTTTGCTTGAGTTCTCTACCGTCAGTCAAAACATATTATAAACAAGCAAAACCATATAGAAGCAATATTAAAAGCAACATTCAAATTTAACACCATACCCACAACAGAATAAAAATTGAGCTGGAATGATAATGGCAATCAGTATAGCTTATAATATATATACATATACATATACATACATCATACATACACACACACACACACACACACACACACACACACACACACATATATATATATATATATATATGTAAATTACTAACAAAGAATTAAGGGAGACTGAAATGCATTTCAAACTTATTAGTTTTCATCAGTCAGCCATACCCTTCTGAGATTTGAACCTGGGCTGATTGCATATTAGGCAGTTGTTTTTACCTCTTGAGCCACAGGATCTCTCTCGCTTTGTTGCAATCAGCCCAGGTTCGAATCTCAGAAGGGTATGGCTGACTGATGAAAACTAATAAGTTTGAAATGCATTTCAGTCTCCCTTAATTCTTTGTTAGTAATTTACATAAATATATATGAGCTGTCCAGTGTGACTACTGCCTGTTCGATGGCCTTCAAGATAGGCTGAAACAGGAAATAAAGATTTGCCCCATGTTTGGGGCCTAGCAAGGTAATTTAAATAGTTAACAAGTATTTGACACATATCTTCCCTTGCAGAAGCTAACAAAGCGAGAGAGATCCTGTGGGCAGAAGCTGGGACGAGTAACAGGCGCTCACTCTGTTACGTGGCACTCGGGATTTGATCCACCAAACTGCCGACCTTCTGATCGACAAGCTCAGTGTCCTAACCCACTGAGCCACCGCGTCCCTTTAATATATATATATATATATATATATATATATATATATATATATATATATATATATATATATATATATATATATATATATATATATATATATATATATATATATATATATATATATATATATATATATATATATATATATATATATATATATATATATATATATATATATATATATATATATATATATATATATATATATTAACAAACAAATGAACACTGGGATAGAATTAAAAACTAAAACAGTTTTTATTGCTGAAAAATCAAGCTTTCGTTGGCCAACTGCCAACGTCATCAGGATGGAGATGCTGGGGTGGGGAGATTCCGTTTGTACTGTTGGTGTCTGCACTCTGCTCATGGAGCATGCTCAGATCTGTTTGTTGAGGTCTGCCGTATTTCTTTGAGTTGTCGCGCATCCGTTTTTGGGATGTATTTGTCTCTGGGTATCTGTTGTTAAAAGTGAATTGTTTATAGCTCCATGTGTTGTAGCCATAACCCTGGTCATTGTCCGTGTTCTCATGCCAGGGATCTTAAATGGTTGTTGCTCTTCTTCCTTGTGTTCGACATTGCAGAGTGGTTGTGTGCTGGTGCAACCTTGGATTTGATGCAATGAGATAATTTGTGAATTCTTGCGCTGTTTGTCTTCATGTCGCGCACGTCGTTGCTCTTCCCAATTTTTTAGTGCCTGGTATGCAGGGGGGAGGTCTATATGCCGGTTGATGGAGGAATGGTTTGAAAACCAGGCTTCCTTAAACAGGCGGCCGCCTTTAGTGTTGTCACTGGCAATAGCCTCAGTCCCTGCTAGATTAAAGGCATGGTTATGTGTAGCCATGTGCGTCCACACCTGTGAACGTTGTTCTTGTCTTCTAATAGCAAGCTTGTGTTCATGCACCCTAGTCCTCAGTCGTTTTGCTGTCTCCCCAATGTAATTGCAATTGCAATTCTGGCATGATATCTTGTATACGACCGAGGCTTTTTCTTCATTGGGGAGTGGATCTTTAGGGCGCATGACGCAAGCTCGTAAGGTCCGATCAGGTCTGTGGGCAACACCGACTTTGTGAGGGGTTAGTATGCGCGCTGTGGCCTCGGATACACCGTGGATATAAGGCAGTGTTATCCGTGATGTTAAGGCGTTGTTACATTCATGGCGGGTAGGTTCACTTGGCCTGCTGTATTGTCTGATGAAGTTAGACGGGTACCCGTTGTTTTTGCAGACACGATAAAGGTGGCGTCTTTCTTCCCTTTTTGCCTTATTCGTGCTGCAATGCGTATCTATACGTCTAAAGAGGGTTCTGATACAGCTGGCCAGCTGTATCAGAACCCTCTTTAGACGTATAGATACGCATTGCAGCACGAATAAGGCAAAAAGGGAAGAAAGACGCCACCTTTATCGTGTCTGCAAAAACAACGGGTACCCGTCTAACTTCATCAGACAATACAGCAGGCCAAGTGAACCTACCCGCCATGAATGTAACAACGCCTTAACATCACGGATAACACTGCCTTATATCCACGGTGTATCCGAGGCCACAGCGCGCATACTAACCCCTCACAAAGTCGGTGTTGCCCACAGACCTGATCGGACCTTACGAGCTTGCGTCATGCGCCCTAAAGATCCACTCCCCAATGAAGAAAAAGCCTCGGTCGTATACAAGATATCATGCCAGAATTGCAATTGCAATTACATTGGGGAGACAGCAAAACGACTGAGGACTAGGGTGCATGAACACAAGCTTGCTATTAGAAGACAAGAACAACGTTCACAGGTGTGGACGCACATGGCTACACATAACCATGCCTTTAATCTAGCAGGGACTGAGGCTATTGCCAGTGACAACACTAAAGGCGGCCGCCTGTTTAAGGAAGCCTGGTTTTCAAACCATTCCTCCATCAACCGGCATATAGACCTCCCCCCTGCATACCAGGCACTAAAAAATTGGGAAGAGCAACGACGTGCGCGACATGAAGACAAACAGCGCAAGAATTCACAAATTATCTCATTGCATCAAATCCAAGGTTGCACCAGCACACAACCACTCTGCAATGTCGAACACAAGGAAGAAGAGCAACAACCATTTAAGATCCCTGGCATGAGAACACGGACAATGACCAGGGTTATGGCTACAACACATGGAGCTATAAACAATTCACTTTTAACAACAGATACCCAGAGACAAATACATCCCAAAAACGGATGCGCGACAACTCAAAGAAATACGGCAGACCTCAACAAACAGATCTGAGCATGCTCCATGAGCAGAGTGCAGACACCAACAGTACAAACGGAATCTCCCCACCCCAGCATCTCCATCCTGATGACGTTGGCAGTTGGCCAACGAAAGCTTGATTTTTCAGCAATAAAAACTGTTTTAGTTTTTAATTCTATCCCAGTGTTCATTTGTTTGTTAATTTTAACATGCCTGGGATTCGTATTTTTAATCTTATCAAGGAATATATATATATATATATATATATATATATATATATATATATATATATATATATATATATATATATATATATATATATATATATATATATATATATATATATATATATATATATATATATATATATATATATATATATATATATATATATATATATATATATAAAGGACGCGGTGGCTCAGTGGGTTAGGACGCTGAGCTTGTCGATCGGAAGGTCGGCAGTTTGGCGGGTCGAATCCCGAGTGCCGCATAGCAGAGTGAGCGCCTGTTACTCGTCCCAGCTTCTGCCAACCTAGCAGTTCGAAAGCACGTAAAAATGCAAGTAGAAAAATAGGGACCACTGCGGTGGGAAGGTAACAGCGTTCCGTGTGCCTTTGGCGTCTAGTCATGCCGACCACATGACCACGGAGACGTCCTCGGACAAGCGCTGGCTCTTCGGCTTTGAAACGGAGATGAGCACCGGCCCCTAGAGTCAGAAACGACTAGCACGCATGTGCGGGGGAACCTTTATCTATATCTATATCTATATATCTATATATCTATATCTATATCTATATCTATATCTATATCTATATCTATCTATCTATCTATCTATCTATCTATCTATCTATCTATCTATCTATCTATCTATATATCAGTAACCACAAAAACAAAATAGCTATACAACTTTAAAATACCAAAATGATCATTAAAAAATCTTGGAAATTAAAAAAGAATTCACCTGGCACCAGAAAATTGGCAACGTGGGTAGCATGTGAGGTCCTCTGAATCATCCCTGCCATAAGTGAGGTGCTATCAACGTCAACAACAACAACAAAACTTTTAACAGATGCTGTGAGTTCACAGTAAACACTTCCATGGGGGGTTATATGGGAAAGTTTCTGAACATACTTGATTAGTGAATTCTGCCTTAAAGAATGTAAAGGCACCTAACTGCCTAATGATCGGACTGAAGGAGAAATTACAGTTGAAATGGCAGAACCAGAATTTCTGTCAGTAGAATGTCCATCAGAGCTCTATTATGTATAGCCATTAGCAAAAAGTTTAACATCACTATAGCTTTTTGTGTCTTGGAAATCGTTCAGCTGTCTGCTTATCCTGATGCCATTATCAGACATTGTTCAAATACATCTTTTTCTTAGAATGCCAGTATTGCAAATATTTTTGTTCCTGAAATAATCATGGAGGTAACAGATAAAAACCTTTAGTCCTGGAATACCAGCTTTAGTTACATTTCCATTTTGCCTTTTATTTGAAATGGTACAAAATTCTATATGAGACAGGAAGATAATCCTTGATATATTATGTTGGTAAGCTAATGGCATTTCTTTGTATGGACATCATCACTAAAATAGTGTCTAGTCCCTACTGTGTAACAACAAAGTAAACTGATTTCTTGAACTTTAAAGGTCAATATTTTCTGTTAATTTTCTTCATCTTGTTTCAGATGGATAAATTATTCATTTTCTCTTCCTTCTATATCCCTTTACTCATACTAAGAAGTAGGGTAGGGCTATGTATCTATGATAGCTGTATATCTTGGGTAAAAGTGTTATAATCTTATAAGGCTCAGTCTCTGGTATCTAGTAGGCTGATAACCCTGGCTATAAATCTGTCTGAAATGTGTTACAAGGGTTTATTTGTTTGTTTGAGGGTTTTTCCCCATTTGTAACATTTACTTTTAATGAACTCCATTTGTTCATATTTATGTGCTCAAAAAAAATTAATGTACCACCAAATATATGTATATTATAATAAATTTAACATTAAATTTGTACAAGACAGATAATTGATTCCACATATTTTTACATAATATATATTATACAATATTACATAAAAACTATTTCTCCCCTTTTATCAGCAATTGGTGATCAGTTAGATATTTTATATGTTGATTTCTTACTTGCTGATAAGATTTTTCAAACAACATATCATGTTGCAAACTTTTGTTATTTAGCATCAAGATTCCAATGGTGATCCATAATGGACCGAGGGATTGCTGTATGTGGCTTGTTTGTGATCTTTTTACTTTTTGTTTCTTTGTTTCTTTTATTTTGTTTCATTTGCTGCCTATGGGCCATAACAAAATTAATTCATACAAGATTAGATTGATTTGTTGTTGTTTTTGTTGTTGTTGTTGTTAGCTGCGAAGTCGTGTCTGACCCATCGCGACCCTATGGACAACGTTCCTCCAGGCCTTCCTGTCCTCTACCATCTTCTGGAGTCCATTTAAGCTCACGCCTACTGCTTCAGTGACTCCATCCAGCCACCTCATTCTCTGTCATCCCCTTCTTCTATTGCCCTCAATCTTTCCCAGCATTAGGCTCTTCTCCAGTGAGTCCTTCCTTCTCATTAGGTGGCCAAAGTATTTGAGTTTTAGCTTCAGGATCTGGCCTTCTAAAGAGCAGTCAGGGTTGGTCTCCTCTAGGACTGACCGGTTTGATCGCCTTGCAGTCCAAGGGACTCGCAGGAGTCTTCTCCAGCACCATAGTTCAAAGGCCTCAATTCTTTGGCGCTCAGCCTTTTTTATGGTCCAGCTTTCACTGCCATACATTGCAACTGGGAAGACCATAGCTTTGACTATACACACTTTTGTTGACAGGGTGATGTCTCTGCTTTTTAGTGTGCTGTCTAGATTTGCCATGGCTTTCCTCCCCAGGAGCAAGCGTCTTTTAATTTCTTGTTAGATTGATTATAAGTGGTTTATTATTAAGAGTTTTTTTAAAAAAAATCCATTTCAGTTTATTTATTTATTTATTTATTTATTAGTTTTTATAAACCGCCCTTCTCCCGAGGGACTCGGGGCGGTGTACAGAGGAAGGAAGGTCTACAGATGAACAATAAAAAGTAATAAAAACAATATTGAAAACAAACTGGGACCCCAATTAACGCTATCATGCCAGGCCGGACTGCTGGAACAGGAAGGTTTTTAAGTCGCGTCGGAAGGTACGGAGGTCGGGGGCCATCCGGATTTTGGTTGGTAAGCTGTATGTCTATTATCAGCTGCTAGGAAAGTTCACGATATTTGAAATATTTCTATTTCTAATATTTCTATTTCTATTTCCAATTTCCAAGATCTGGTGCGGTCATAAAACATTGCACCGGTTTCATTCTGAAACTGGAATAATGACTTTCAAAATGTTCTAAGTTGAGCATTTGTGGATATAACATTAAGTATTTCTTTTAGTCTGTTATACATTTTTGGCAAGTGTAAATTTTCCCTTAATTATTACGAGAATGTGTATTTCATCTTTCTTGACCTTTTTAAACAGATGAGAGAATTGGACTAATATCTGAATTGGATCTCTAAAGTTGCATCACAAATGTGCAAACTGTGTTTTCTTCCTTTTTTTGTCCTATCTTAATTTGTTCAGCGGTATCCAATTACAAAGAACTAACAAACAGAAACAAACAGGACATTCCAAATATGTGTGTTTTATGTTCAGCCCACGTACTCCTGAGGAAAATTTTGCATCTGTTTGTGGCCTCCCAAGTGAATTTCAGAGGGAAAATATGCACACACATACACTTATGAACACACAGATACACCATTCCTATTCTCATACTCAGTGTGCCTAATCCCTTGCCTTTTATGACAGAGTCTTGCCTCACATAAATTGTTTCTTCTTTACACAGTTAACTATTGCTTTCCCCCTATACTTTCCAATGCACATAACTGAGTTCTTTTTAATCCTCTTTCCCAGTTGAATACCCTTTTGCTTTTATAGTAATCTTCTTGTGGAAGTCAGAGAATTTTGGACTGCTCTAATATCACTTTATTCCTCTTGTCCCTTTTTAACAAGTTGTGATTGGCTAAATTGTTTCAAACTTGAAATGCAGAATTATAACTTGAATTTTTAATATGCTGCTTGATTAGCCTGTTGCAGTTATTTTTGAACATTGTGACACTATAGTTCTATATCTTGGCCTGTTTGTTTTCAAGTTTTATTTTCAACTGCTTCTGGAAACTAGATAATGTTGGAGTCAATCAAGTCTTCCAAAGGAAACCATTCTATAGAGCTGGCCCCTTTATGAAGATGCAATACCTCTATGTTTCAGCCCTCTGACTTCCATAAACTAGCAGACAACCAGCTGCTTGACTGAAGTGAAATGCTTTAAGATTAAAACCACTAACATACACTCGCTGGCAAGCGTCCATGCCAATGAATTTCCAGCAGGAGCCTTAAATCCAAGAAGACTCCCAAGATACAAATCTCCTCTTTCAGAGGCAGTCCAACTGTGTCCAGAAACAGTGCAAGGGGCATAGAGCAACTCTGATGTACAAAGAGTAGCTCCAACTTACTAAGATTCAGTGTAAGTCTGTTCCCTCCCATCCAGATCTTAACAGCTTCCAGGAATCAGAAGACAGAATCTCCAATGTTGCCTCGGATTGCAGTAGGTTTCTGGATATCAGTGCTGATTTCTTCTCTCAGATCACTGTTGACTAGAACTGGCCAATATGGAAAGAACAGAACCACTGTAAAAAAAAAGTGCCTCCAGTTCCCAGCTTCTGCAGCCAGTGCAGAACAATACCATACTCAAAGGTATCAGAGGCCACCAAGACATCAAAAAGGACCAGGGAAGGTGTATGATTCTCATCCAAGTCCTGACATAGGTCATCAGGTCTTTAAAAAAAGATTTGCCTTGTAGTCTTTTGTGTCTTGAGTTCAATTGGTAACAATCTAAAATTAGTTTGACTTAATTAGTTAATTATATCATTGCCTTTATACTTAAATCAAGAAGTTTTGTTATATTAAGGTGAGTGTAGGTTAGCCATTATTTCCTTTTAGCTGTGGGGACATGAATTTTATCTTTTTTTAAGTAAGAAATTTTAAGTCTATGAAAAGGGCTTTTACTCAATTTAAGGCCATGATATTATATGTCTCTGTCCTCACTTGATCCTTTTACTCAGTTTACATTAGTGAGGCAGTACTGATTAGCTGGTCACATGCTTGTTACAAGAAAGAACAGTCTGTAAGTTCAAACTTTGTATTTGAGACAATTTGATTCTGCACATGGTGAAATGAACTTTGGTGATGATAGGCTCAAAAAAAAACCAACAACCCAAGGACATCGGCAGCAGTAGAAGATGATTTGAGAGGATTATTCGGTAGTTCAAAAATAGTTCTATGTTTTTAAACAATAAAGAGAAGTGATTACACTGATACTAAGGACAATTGACATGAAGGCTTGAATGTTTCAAGTATTAAGGAAGCAGCTGTCATACGGTTACTGTGAACTGCCAGTTTTCTGTTTCTATTGCACATTAGCACTTCTAAAAATCATTTTCCAATTGCCTAGAGTAAGTTACAGAAGTAAATTAAAGATATTGTCAGTTGTGCATGTCTCTTTAGAATTGTGTAATGGAACACAAGCTTTCATTACCAACAGTTAATCTAGAAATAGTACACTAGAGAGCAATTTGACATGAAAAAAAATTTGGAGAAAAAGTTTAGGTGATGGTGATTATGATGATGATAATGATGATGATGATGATGATACCTAATTTAATTATTCCATTGATCCTTACTTCTGGTTATTATGTGTGTGTGATCTTAATATAAAAGGGTGGAAAAGTGCTTACGTCAGAATGCTATGGATAGGCATTTTCATTATCTTCCCCTTTTTTTTAAAAAAAAGAAACTAGATCCCTACTCATTTATGTAAATTCCAGAGAAGAACAGTTTAAGTTTAACTTTTTTGACTAATATGTTGATATTAGAAATAGAAAAACTTTTGGAGAAAAATATACTGGAAGTTGCCATAATAGATGAAAAGTAGTTCCCACAATTTCACAAAAATACATTTGAGGTTTATTGACTTAGACCTAACTGCATTTTTAGCCTCTCCGGTATTATTCCTGTATATTTGTGAACATTATCAATATAAAATAAAAAGATGTGGTAATTTTATATTTTGTATGGAGTTTGTTTTGAATCAATTCAATTTATTCAATCAGAATAGAGCTGGAAGAAACTTGGAGGTTTTCTGGTCCAACTCCCTGCTCAAACAGGAGACCCTGAAACAGTGAAAGAGCCACTCGGAACCAGTTCCCTCACAAAAGGAAAAACTGGGAGCCACAAAAAATGTGTGCGCATGCACGTACATGAGTGCATGCGCAGAACAGGGTTTGAATGAAGAGTGGAGCCAAGGCGAGATATGCGCCTACCCTGCATATTTGAATTGATTGGTTGAACTTTTTTAGTCCCACTTTTTTTTGGGGACTGCACATGGCAGAGGACTGGGAGCTGCATGCGGCTCCGGAGCCGCGGGTTGCAGACCTGTGCCCTATACCATTTCAGAGAAGTGGCTGTCCTGTCTCTTTAAAAACCTCCAGTGATGGAGCGCCCATGATTTCTGGGGACAAGCTATTCCACTGGTTAAATGTCCTCACTGTCAGGAAGTTTCTCCTTGATTCCAGGTTGCTTCTCTCTTTGATAAGTTTCCAACCATTATTTCTTGTCCTGCCTTCTGGTGCTTTGGTGAATAATGTGACCCCCTCTTCTTGGTGGCAGCCCCTCAAATACTGGAATACTGCTATCATGTCTCCCCTATTTCTTCTTTTCTCTAGACTAGCCAGACCCAAGTCCCTGCAGCCATTCTTCGTATGTTTTAGTCTCCAGGCCTTCGATCATCTTAGATGCTCTTCTCTGAATTTTTCCCAAACTCTCAACATCTTTTTTGTAGTGTGGGGACCAAAACTGTTGGTCTTTCTAATACTTCACATGATTGCATATTAGAACTGAAAAAAATGATTTTAACAGCTGGAAGTATTTTGAAATATTACTTTATGTTGTCTATTGCAGATTGATTTTTCTAAACCTCATAACCATTATTGTGCATTTGAGAATCCATATATTCTTTTCATAATCTCATAAAAACTTTATTTGGCCATTCTTCAAAGTTATAGTTATCTAATGTGAAATCTATTTCTTGATTAATGCTAACCATTATTAGCATTAATTAAAATTCGCAAATAATTTCAGAATCTTGTTTCAAATCATGAAAGAATTAAACAGCCATGTCAATGACTTGGGTGAGCTAGTACATAAAATATAATTCATTTAAATATAATTTACTGCATAAAGCAGAAGTGACTTGTGTTCATACAACATATGTATTGTGAATGGAGTTCCTTTGGCAACCAGCAGAAAGTAGACATTGCCAACATACTGTAATTCTGAGGTAGCTTCAAATTTCCTCAATATATATAGTATCTTCATGAAAGAGAAATGATTTCATAATAATACAAATTTCCTCCTCTGATAAAAGATTAGAGTCTTTAACAAACTGGGAAAAATCCAAGAAATCAATCAATAGGCTTTGGCTTCAGTCATCAACTCAGCCTAAAAAATATGTAACAAGTTGTAATGATATGGGAGAATAACCTTAGCAAATGGAATAAGGGAAGTTACTGTACAGCTCGCAGATGCATAAAGGGGAGAGAGAGAGAGAGAGAGAGAGAGAGAGAGAGAGAGAGAGAGAGAGAGAGAGAGACAGAAAGTAACCTTCCTAACTTCTCAGGCATAAAATATATAGGAGATTTGTGTCAACAGGCTTATAGGATTATGTTAATGTAGCCTTACAATAAGGTAATTAGCAAATTTGGTTGTGTTTTCTTTTTGGCCTACCCAGGAAGGCCAACATAAATTTAGCTAGGATATTGATATAGAATATTGGGTAACATTAATTATAACTTTGTCTGTGTGTTTTTGTGTCTAATATTTATTTCTGGTATTTATAACCTCTGCATGAGCTGAGAAATTGTGTGTTTTTGTAACTTGGAACCACTTCATAGCAGAGCTGCTTCATAAATAGAACAGCAGCATCTTGTGGTCTGTCAGAACTTTATATTTTCCTATTGGTTTATATCTATATTTGCCTATTAAGATAATCAATGTAATTCAAATAGCTCTTTATTTATTTATGTGGCTATTAAAAGCTAAAAAGGGATTTTTACATTCTCTCTTTCCCATTCCCATTCCCTTTCCCTTTAAATTTGATTTTATTTATCCTGTGTGAGATTGATCTGATCCTCAGGGAAAAAAATGGATTCTACAAGCCATAGTGCTCAGTGCTATTTGGCCAGGAAGCAACACTGTGGAAATTATTTATTTTCATTTTAATTAGCCAGGAAGAAACAAGAATGTAAGGGCCATTTGGTACCTCTTTTTTATATCAGGGTTCGACATGGACACCAGGTAAAGCACTGTTAAAAGATATGTGGCGGCAGTAACAAGTGTTAAAATGCATATGCAGGCAGATGTTAAAGCTAGTAATTGTAAGATTCTTGAAATAGGACTTTAGAATTTCCAGTCTTTAATTCATGGGCTTAGCCCTGTCACTGAAACATGATAAGCCATAAATAATGCTTTGCAAACTTCAAATAATGTCCTGAAATGTCAGTTGCCATTTATATGTTAACATAGATATTTTTTAAAGGGAGAAATGATACAAATAATATATTATATGACGTTATTTTAGAATCATTTTCATTTAAGGATTTAATTGATTAGTATTAGTCTTTAGACCTTTGCCTGATACTTTAGCATATATTTTATAATATACTATATACTAGTAAGGCCACATTTGAAATACTGCATCCAGGTCTGGTCACCACAATACAAAAAAGATGTTTAGGCCCTAGAAAGAGTGCAAAGAAGAGCAACCAATATAATTAAGGGCCTGGAGGCTAAATCATATGATGAACAACTAAAAAAAACTAAGTATGTTTAGCCTAACAAAGAGAAGGCTTAGGAGATACCTAACAGCAGTCTTCAATACTTAAAGGACTGTCACATGGAGGAGGTCATTGATTTATTCTCCATAGATCTGAGGGCATGTCAAGAAACAATGTGTGGAAGCTCATCAGAGAAAGATTCCACCTGGAAATAAGTAAGAATTTCCTGATAGTGAGATTAGTTAATCAATGCAAGAGCTTGCCTCACAGAACTAAAGGTGCTCCATCACTGGTGGTTTTCAAGAAAAGATTGGACAACATTTATCTGGGATTTCATAAGGACTCCTGCCTTGGGCAGGGGGTTGGGCTAGAAGATTTCCAAGGTCTCTTCCAGCCCTATGATTCTGTGATCAGAATGATACAGGCAATAGATTTCACTGTGAAACTTTTCAGAAGCAAAAGTTGGACTTTGAAATATATAAAGCATATAAAGAGATTGATGGTTTCAAACCTTAGTGTTGGAGAAGACTCATGCATAGCTAAGAAAAATAACAAATGGGTCATTGAACAAATCAAGTCAGTGTTCTCACTTCAGGCACAAATGATCAAGCTCAAATTATAATATTGTGATCACATTTTCCAACTCTGGGCAAATCATAAAGTCAGGAAAGGTGTAATAAAGGCGAAAAAGAGGAGGACCAACAGTAAGATTGATAGATTCATCACATGGTGATGGAAGACCTGAAGGACTTGGTCAGATCATCATGAGAAAATCTGTCTATTTGGTTTCTAAGAGTTGATATCAATTTTATGACACATACATTATTTGAAGTTATTTGAAGATTGCTATGGTAGGTCTCCTCAGTCATCTTTTCTATAGGTCAGATATAATCAGTACAGGAAGTCCTTGACTTGCAATCACAATTGAGTGCAAGATTTATGTTACTAAGCAGGGCAGTTGTTAAGTGGGTTTTGCCCCACTTTATGGCCTTTTTACCACAGTTGTTAAGGGAATCACTGCAGTTGTTAAGTGAATCATGCTGTCATTAAATGAATCTAGCTTTCCCATTGATTTTGCTTGTTGGAAGTTGGCTGGAAAGGTTACAAATAATGATTGCATGACCCCAGGACAGCGTAACTTTCATAAATACATGCCAGTTGCCAAGCACTTGAATTTTGATCACATGACCATGGGGATAAAACAGTTGTAAGGATGAAAACCGGTAATAAGTGACTTTTTTTCAGTGCTATTGTAACATCAAACAAACACTAAATGAATGTTTGTAAATTGAGGACTACCTGTATAAGGAATTCTAAACATGGTTGACGAAGACCAGATAAACCTTCCAGCTTTAGCTCATAGGTGAGGCATTAGTCCATCTACCGGTAGTAAGTCTGTGTAAAAGAAGACACACATTAATATATTGACTAATAAATGAGAAATAAGATATAATTATTTAGTTTAATAGATTCTGTAACCTAACTGTTTTTCCCTAGCTTTACATTAGATTAATGACACTCCATGTGAATCTAGCTTCCTTGATCAGGCTTAACACTCAGATTCTTTATTTTTTTATAGGTCTTGATTTCCAGATCTTCACTATTTTGGTAATCCTTTTCTAAATTTGCTTCAATTTGTTATTCTCATTTTAAATTGTGCACAGGACTGAACACAGTACTCCAAGTGGATGTCAGGCCGGTCCAAGAACAGCACAGTACAATCCAGCCAATTTTGTTCTTTATTTCCACACACCATGTAGACAGAATCTTGCCAGACTGAACCCTAATCGTAATGGATATACCCTGAGAGATTCTAGGGAGTGGCTATCCTAAATCTCTTTCTCTGATCCATTTCCAGTCTGTGTTATCTCATATTTTGTGCCCCTGTTCCCTTCCTGGGAAACTGCACTGTAATCCATCATACCACCTCCCCCTTCATAGACACAATCCATCACAGTGGAGGTTTGTACAAGATCCATTCCTATTAATGCATCCAAGGCAACAGTTACCTTTTTAGCAACTGCATCACACAGCTGATTCATGTTTGTCATATGTTTGACAAGGATATATAGATCCTTTTCATACACTCTTACTGCCAAGCCAGGTATTTCTTCTTTACTCATACTTCTCTATCCAGATGCAAAACTTTAGATTTTAGAGGTTTTTTAAAATTTCATTTTATTTATTTCATCCCACTCTTCATGCTTATCTAGATATTTGTGAACCTTCCATTAAAGTATCAGCCCTTCCTTCCATTTCTGTGCCATCGGCAAACTTTATGAGCATCCCTTCAATTCCCTCAGACAAGTCATTGATAAAAATATTGAAAGATGCAGGTTAAAGCCCTTTGGGATGCCACTGAATACTTTCATTCAGGTTGAAGTGGAGCCATTAATGAGCATATCTTTAGTGCAGTCATTCAGCCAAATATAGCTCCATCCAACAGTAGTATCATGTACCTTATATTTTGTTTAGAATGATATCATGAGCACTTTGTTGAAAGTACCGAAGTCCAGATACATTATGTCTATGTCATTCATTTCCCTTATCTTCTAAGCTAGTAATGCTATAAGAGAAGGGGATAAGGTTAGTCTGGCATGATTTATTTATGACAATTCCATGCTGGCTCCTGTTAAAAGAATATGAAAGGGGACACACATTGAGCTCTTTATACTTTGTTCATGTCATGTTGATTTAAAACAGATGAAACCACAGCATATTTTTTTCTGCTAACTAGATTTCTATCATGCCTGTTTGAAATAATCCATTGCAATCATCTTGTTATGACTACAATTTAACTATTTTATCAAAAATATATTTTTCTGTAAAAAGCTTTAAGTTGTTTGATCCAATTAAAGCATCATTAAACATGTAGCATGTTCTGATACTTTTGCTGGTATTTTTTCCCTTTGTTGTCAGGATCAATCCCAAGAAAGTCATTCTAACTGTGTTTTTTATGTTTTGGGAGCATACGCCTTATTCTTAGGAAAGAAAAGTTGAGAGAGCATTTATTTTTCTTTAACAAGATTATTTTTAACACAAATGGTTTCCATTAATTTGTCTTGTTTTCTTTCCATCACTAGAAGTATTTTGGTTCAGACTTGGCAAATTGTATAGAAAGTTAATTAACATATTCTGATTTAAATAAAAATATGTTAAGCTTCTTCATAATTGGGAAGTTGCTATTGCTCAAGGTCAAATTTTTATGTCTGTCTGTGTGGATTAATTGCCTGCTGCCTTTAATTTGGTCAAGTGGGAATTGTGAAAACTGCATTTAAATCTCAAATGCCCATCTATCTTGATATGCAAAAAGAACTTAAAGCTTATTTAAAATCAATTATGGCTCTCTTGCAAATTGTGAACTTATTTCTTGTAAAATTAATTAAATAATCAAATAATTTATTCAGAAAATAGGAAAAAAGTTTCACTTTTTTCTTTTATCCCTCTTTCCCAGATCATTTTTCTATAAACTAATAACTCAGCCTCTGTTGTTTCCATTGAATGCTGTATTTTATGCCTGCATATCTTAATGAGCAGTATTTCTATTTTCAGTTAATGGCATATATTGCTGTGATGATTTATTTGTTTGTATATTAAATTTGTTTTAATAAGTGAAGTTTTTGTCTACCGTGTCAATTCCCATCACCTTCTATCAAATATTCTTCATTGCAGAAATAAGGTATCAATGTTCCTTTTCATAAGAAGACAAGGTTTTAAATCGTATCAGTTTCCCACAAGAGCCAGGCATGCACTTAATTAAAAGTGTTTTCTTCAAGGTTGGCTGCATATACATGATTTAATCAGGAACTTTCATCATTTTTTCCTCTTGGCGGGTATGCCAAGGGCCAAGATGAGCTGAAGACTAGTGGTGGTGACTTGCTCTTTGCTTCTTCCTCCATTCTTCTGTTTGCATTTCAAAGCAGAATAAACCCAAGATGTCTGCAAGGCAAGGATCAGCACATCCTCTTATTCTTATTGCACTGATCTTCCTTGTTTAGCTTCAAAACAGCACATGAAGAAGCTTGCTGGGAGTTTTGGATTGTGATTTCCATTTGTGTATGTGTTTCTTTTTAGGTGAACCTGTATATTTTCATTGAAAAATGTTACAGGTATGCTGAGAGATGGCATCTGCATGTTCCCAAATTAAATGATAAATATTCTTTTAAAAAATATCCCAGGGCTTTTGGTTAGAGGCGTTATCATATCCTCTCCTTCAGTGGGGCTGGTACATAGGAATGCAGGGTTTTGCATAAATTGTTTACATGTAAGTCTGCAACCCTTCTAGCCAGACTTTCAGGTCAGATTATATCAGTTTTTCTTACCTTCTGGGAGATGAAGTATAAATACAATCCTATTCATCTTCAAAAGGATGAACACCTTTGGGGAAGAATAAGGTGAAGGCGACTCCATTTATCTTGTAGAGGAGAGACATGACTGCCTGGTTTCATTGTACGTTTTCTTGTCTGTGTTGTGCATTTTTATCAGTTGGTAGTGTGTGAGATATGTTTTTAAAAGGACAAGGATATGGAAGGGATCAAAAACCAACCTTTGTAACCATAGAATGGATAGGGAATATGGCAGGAAGAGGCAACAGTATTGTACAGTAACAGGTCAAAGAGTTCCAAGATAGTTGGTTCTTCCTGGACTTCATCTAAGTTCAATGAACTTCAGTGGCTATTGAATAGTTGAAGATTCTACTGCTGAAGGTTAGGTTAATAAATAAGAAATCAACAGGCATGTAGAATTTGATAAGCATGTTCATCTGGCTTATAAAATAGCAGTTGAGTTGGATTTGGCACACAGTGTATTAGTGGAGAGCCATTATTCAAAGAAATCTTGATTAATAGGTAAACATTGGCAACTGCACTTACGAAAAGGAAAAAAAATCTATTTGCCAAATCAAATCCCTGCATGATATTGTATTTCTCAAGCAACTGCAGTATACTGCATGTGGACATTTTGTTATGTAAATGGTGACACTGAAATTAAAGTTTACAATTCAGCAATATTTAATGTATATCACATCTAACAAAATAGAATATGTGTTTTCTACTGGAAAAATCTTGCATTAACAAGCTTCTGAATTCTTGAGGATCAAAATAACTTGGATCTATTTCTAAATAAGCATTGTGTAAAGAATGCAGCCGCTGAAGCAGGAACCATTACTTTTCAAGCTAGAGGGAATCGTTGTGTTGATATAAATCAGAGGCTTCCCAAAGATGCTTAGAGAACGATCAATTCTCGACATAGAAATATGGGAGGAAAAATGTCAAATTTAAATACTTCATAGATTCATATAAATGTTTTGACGTCTCAGTGTTATACTGGGCAAATATTTCATGTTTGTATGGCTTCATTATTGTCTGAAATAGATTAACTTAGTTATTATGTCAGAAAGTATTCAGCCAATTAAGTCAAATTTTAAATAATGGGATTTGACCAGACTCTTGTGCGAAGCCTGATAATTTGCATTTAAAATGTCATGTTCTTAAAGTGGTAAAGATGCTTTACATGTAACAAACCGATAAAGACAGTTCTATGTTAGCACTAGATTTGATACATTTATGAAGAAATAAATGGGAGGGAATCATTTATTATCTCAAGTTAACAATATTTTCTTTCAATGGCTTCAACAGTACCACAAATTGTAATCTTTTATTGGGAATGAAGATAATTATAGAGCTATTAAAAGGACAAATGATCTCCATGGTCAGTTGGCAACACTGTATTTTAAAATGAAAATTCAATAAAATAACATTTCAGAAGGAGAAAAATTTTAGTATGCTATTTTCTTGTGCTTCTTTCTATTTTCTAATGCTATTATAGTTATCCCCTCCAGTTTCAGAATTGTAATGTCTTCTTCATATGCTGCTTTTAGGCAGATAATATGGTTTCCAAGATAGTACAACTTTTATACTACTTGAAAAGTTCTAGCATTCAAATTCATTGTAAAATCAGCATTCTCATGAGAGAAGTAATAGTATAAAGTGCATAAATAGTGTACAATATATATTTAGAATAAAATGTGTAAGTTATGTTTTCGGTTATGAAGCAGCATCAACAGTAATGCATAATATCTTTGAAACAACAAGAATTTTAAAATCAGATTTATTGTTTATCAGTTAGAGGAAGGGAGATTTTGATTGAACTCTGGAGAAATTTTAATAATATAAGGAATGTGCCAATTATACTTCAGTGAGGGTGAGCTAATTCTCAGTTCTCTGTTCGGCATTCTCTAGCTCTGGGTTTCCTGTATTAATCTCAGATTCTACATAGCCAATAGGCTTCCTGTGGTAAGAAGCAATACCAGAGAATCTCATAATTATCAGGGCATGATCTGACCATGACAGAGGAGCCATGAAAAGCTTCACATTACTTGTAAAACTGCAGAGATTAATAGTAGTTTGATTGTTTGTATATGTATTTACTGGGAGAGTTCTTTGTACCACTCGAATTGTATAACTTTATATATGACATATAGGAATGTTGTCCAAGCCAAATCAATAAAACCACACATCACAATTAATAATAATTGTCAAATGTCCTCTGGCATACTTATTTATTTGGTTGTTTTTTGTTTACCATATCTACAGACTACCCATTTGTGAGACAATCCTGGGAAGGGTATAATAGTAGTTTAAAACAAAACACATAATTCAAGATGGGCTGAAAGTACAGTTAAGGCTGAGTTTGGACCATCTGTTGGAAGTGTTTTATTTTGGATTCCTGCATTGAGCAGGAAATTGGATTTCTTGGCATAAATGGTTCCTCGGAGTAATAAGAGTCTTTGACTCTGTTTCTCTTTTAGCAGTCTGATGTGACTATCCTTTTGGAAGTTTAAAAGGAACATTTGTATTTATTAAATTAAGCAGGCTGGGATTGTTATATAAGATTCTGACTTCCAAAATCTCTGTTCCCTGTTGAGGTTTGTCTCTAATGAACACCATATTCTACTTGTTAGACTTTAAGGATTGCCCAAGGCAGGCTAATCTCTGCCAGACCCTATGGAATTTGCTGAAAATGATGTTACCTAAATGAAGAACTCCTGGCTCTAAGACTACAACATATAATTTATTTCTTCCAGTCCATTATCATGAGCCGTGGTGGCTCAGCAGTTAGAATGCAGTACTGCAGGCTATTTCTGCTGACAGCTAGCTGCCAGCAGTTTGGCAGTTCGAATCTCACTGGCTCAAGGTTGACTCAGCCTTCCATCCTTCTGAGGTCGGTAAAAGGAAGACACAGATTGTTGGGGCATTGTGCTGACTCTGTGAACTGCTTATAGACGGCTGTAAAGCACGAAGAAGCAGTATATAAGTCTAAGTGCTATTGCTGTCTTCTAATACTGCCTGACTACCAAGGAGATGATAGAATTTTGGTTCCCATCTGCCTTTAATGGAATAATTAGAAGATTTAATAGCTTGTGGAACTGTTTTTAGTAATGGAAACAAACTTGATTACTGTATCAAATTAAAATACATTATTATAGTAACAGCACTTAGACTTATATACTGCTTCACAGTGCTTTACAGCCCTCTCTAAGCATTTTACAGAGTCAGCACATTGCCCCCAACAATCTGGGTCCTTATTTTACCGACCTCAGAAGAATGGAAGGCTGAGTCAATCTTGAGCCAGTCAGGATCCAACTTCTGGCAGTGAGCAGAGTCATTCTGCAATATTGCATTCTAACCATTTCATCACCACGGCTCTAATGGTGGTAAATATATTTGTTGCAGATTGGAAGAAAAAATAATTATTCAATACTCACATAATATGATTTCCAAAAGTAAAACAAAATAAAACAAAAACAATGGATGTAAGAACTGGATTTACAATGATTGTGGAAAGGAAGTATGGGTGCTATTTCTCTTTGGAATTCTCAATGGAAGAATTGAAGAAATTCTTGATTCTTTCATCAAGGTCTATTGAAGATCTGATTCCCTTTTTTCTTACTACCGGTATTTTTCTTATTAGAAATTCTAAAGACAGAGAAAAGACATAAAATAGTTGTTCCATATTTTATTCCAAATATGGAATGCAGGGCTATCAAGTGTAGGAGGTGGCACATGAAATGGCTTTTCTCTGCTTCAATTGCTCTATTCAAGAGGCAAGAGCCATGATAATACTGGCAAGTGTGGCTTTTTGAGGTCAGCAGCCATTTCTATTGTTTGAAACAAAGGAAGTGCTTGTTTGCCTTCTGCTCTCCTAATGAATTGTTATATCCCGGCTGTTTCTTCTATTTAACTGGAAATTTGGTCTTCTTCATAAGACCATGGGAACACTTCTGTGATCAAATCATATTCAGCAATACTTCCTTTTGTATCTTTTTTTGGGGAAGAAATGTTGAGTCAGCAATGGGCTAAATGAGACAAAGGAGTTTAGAATAGAATAGAATAGAATAGAATAGAATAGAATAGAATAGAATAGAATAGAATAGAATAGAATAGAATAGAATAGAATAGAATAGAATAGAATAGAATAGAATATCTTTACTGTCATTGTGTAACTCACAATGAAATTAAGTAATTAAGAAATTAAGTTCAAAGTAAACCCAGGAAAGAAAAAAGATGTCATTGGTTAGGCCTGCTAACAGGGCATTAATCTGTTTTAGTTTGGGTAATTAGATAATCAGGCATTTATTGCATTTGGAGGTAGTTTCACAAATTTGCAATTGGTGAATAAAAAACTTTTTCTACCTCCAACAGAAGTCTCTCTTATCCATGGAATCCTTGCTAGGGATAAAAATAATGTTTGTTACTAAACTATTACAATAACCCGTGTAAAGTTGCAAAACATACTTAGGAAATAATAGCCTAAGAGGCCCTAATTAGCAAAGAAAAACATTTTGAAAAATGAAAGAGGATCAACAATAAAAATGTGAATGCTTTTCTAAATGTGTGATTGAATATGTTGATATTTGTTGCTGACATTTGCTGATACAGCCAACAGGTAACAGAGAAAAAGAGCTCTTCTAACTGGCCACATTGACAAAGAAATCAATATATTTGAATTAAGGAAAATATGAAATTTGGCCATAGTCTTTTAGCATACTTAGATTATTCTAATGCTAAATTTTCAGTTTAAAACCATATTTTTAGATTTCTTTATGCTGTCTTTATTATTTTAAATACATCAAGATGGAGAATATACATAATACTGTTTCTTCCTCCTATTTTTCTCACAACAACAACAACAACTCTTTGAGCTGGTTTGGGCTGAGAGAGGATGATTGGCCCAAAGTCAACGAACCATTAACAAAGCAGGACTAGAACTCACAGCCTTGGGGTTTCTAGACCAGCATTTTAATTGCTATACCAAACTGGATTTTATTAAAATTATATGTAATACATATTACAAATAATATGTAATTATTCCAACCTAATTACAGGAATCACATATTAGTTTAACTGAAAGACTTCTCTGCTGAATAGATGGTTAATTATCTCAGTATTAAAAATGTTTTTCACACATTCTTGTGTGAGAGTAAGATAAATAATATGGTATGGTCAAAACTGAGAAATCTAGGGTTTGTAGTGCTAAAATAACTTGTGAGTGCCAGGTTGGGAAAATGGCACTGGATATGTCTGGGTATCCTATTGAAAATAGTGTTTGAATCTAGAAGAGTGACTTCTAGAGACTATTGTCTCTCCCCTTGTTTTATCTAGCCATATTATGTATTCCGAAAACATGTTCTGAGGCTTTTTAATAATAGCAATCTTTGAGACCAGTATATAGCCAACAATTATGTAAGATTAGACTAGACAACCCAAGAATGATATTTAAAGTCCAGCCAAAGTAATATTGTCTTTAGGGGAACAATCCTGAAACAATTGTACAAAGCAAATATCCTTTTTTTTTCTTGGTTTAATTCCTTACTTGCTGAAAGAGACTGTGAAGATTTAGAGCTCAATTCTTAGGGTGTCCATATATCTGTCTTGTAAATTTTCATTGCAAGATTTAAAAGAAAATCCCAATTACACCAGTATGGAAGGGTAAAAGTGGTTCTAAAATTGGTTGATAAAGCACGTCACTGCTTATAACTCTTTCCTGCTGAAATAGTATATAACCCTCAGCTGTTTTTTACACAGTTAAATGCTGTAATACTGGAGAATGTTTAGCCTTTATCCCCTTATTCCTTAACTATCAATTTGTTAGAGCTTTTACATCAATGGAAAGAGTTTCTTAAGAACCTGGGGATTATGGAGCTGAATGTGACTGCCTCTCAAGAAATCTTTGGCAAAGCTTGGCAGGATTTAGAGATGTAAAAGGTTTGAGAAATTTTGAAAACCAAAAAATGAAATGAAATGAAAAATAAATGTGTTGGGAAAAATGTATACTTACTTTCTTGCTGGTTGGTGTGTGTGTGCACATGCACACGCGCGCACACACACACACACACACACACAGACACACACATATGCTCGTGCATGTGCACATAGGCATGCATAGACAAACAGACAGAATTTAAAATTTTAGAAGCCCAATGCTGCTTTATGGGGATGTGCAAGCCAGACTTCTGCTCTTCAGCAGGTCATTATAAAATATATCAATTTAACAAAGTACATGCATTGAAGATTGTTGGTAAATTGATTAATAGAAAAAAGATGACAACATGAATAGGCTTGAATTGTGAAATAATTTACATAAATATGGAACTGAACATTATTTAATGCAATAGGGTAAAAATGAAGCAAACATAAGAATTAATGGAATGCTATACAACTGGTGCAATACTGAGCAAAGAATAAAATAAGGATTTCATGGCATCCGGCCCTCTCAATTCCTGGCAAATAGATGGGGAAGAAATGGAGGTAGTGACAGAGTTTATTTTCCTGAGCTCCAAGATCACCGCAGACAGGGACTGCAATCAAGAAATTAAAAGACGCTTGCTCTTGGGGAGGAAAGCCATGGCAAATCTAGACAGCACACTAAAAAGCAGAGACATCACCCTGCCAACAAAAGTGTGTATAGTCAAGGCTATGGTCTTCCCAGTTGCAATGTATGTCTGTGAAAGTTGGACCATAAGAAAGGCTGAGCGCCAAAGAATTGAAGCCTTTGAACTATGGTGCTGGAGAAGACTCCTGCGAGTTCCTTGGACTGCAAGGTGATCAAACCGGTCAGTCCTAGAGGAGATCAACCCTGACTGCTCTTTGGAAGGCCAGATCCTGAAGCTAAAACTCAGATACTTTGGCCACCTAATGAGAAGGAAGGACTCACTGGAGAAGAGCCTAATGCTGGGAAAGATTGAGGGCAATAGAAGAAGGGGACGACAGAGAATGAGGTGGCTGGATGGAGTCACTGAAGCAGTAGGCATGAGTTTAAATGGACTCCAGAAGATGGTAGAGGACAGGAAAGCCTGGAGGAACGTTGTCCATAGGGTCGCGATGGGTCGGACACGACTTCACAACTAACAACAATGTCCCTTTGGCCATTTAATAAATTTATCAATAAATGTATAAGGAATGTTTCTGGTGGTGTGTGATAGAATGTGTGTAACAGAGCTGGGAACATGGAAGAGGTAACACAATCTACAGGAAGTACAGAAAAAGATTTACATTTTACCCATCTTGGAAGGATGGAAACCTGAGTCAACCTTGAACCAGATAGGATTGAACGCTAGACTGCGTGCAGAGTTAGTTTGCAATACTGAATTCTAACCACTGTGCCACCAGGGCTCTTAAAAGGAGGAAAGAGAAGAATGGATCTGTTAAATCTAATATGTAATTAAGTTAAATATTAGAATAGGCTATTGAATGCATACATACATTCATACATCATCCTGTACAAGAACCTTGTTTATTTAGCAAAGATAGCTGATAAAATTCTAAGAAACCTTTGTATATCCTTAACTCATAGTTATGTGAACAAATTTGAACTGAGATAAGTGGGCAATGAAAAAAAGTAAGATTACTGAGGTTTGAGTCATGGTCTTTATATCTCCTGTTTCTATTAGATATAATCCAGCTGTTTCCTAATGTACACTATGTGACTGAATTTGTGATCACATATATTTGCTTGATAAATAATTGGCTAGGCTGGAGAACATTATAGTGAAATATATGCTATTCCTGGAAAGTTGAGTAGAATGTTTTCCATGAAAGAACTCTGGCTTAACCTAAAGTACAAAATTGTAGAACAAACAGAGTGCAAAATTAGTGTGTGAGAGAGATAGAAAGAGAAAGGGGGGAGGAGAAAGAGCATGGATGCAGGATGGAATAAGTTATCTTGTGTAGTTTCATGGCAGCTTTAGGAACAGCTATTACTCAGAAATATAGGCTTACAGTAAATCAAGAGCAACAAAAACTATATTCTTGTATCTCATAATCATTTTCTATCTATCTATCTGTCTATCTATCTATCTATATCTATCTATCTATCTATCATCTATCTATCTATCTATCTATCTATCTATCTATCTATCTATCTATCTATCTATCTATCTATCTATCTATCTATCTATCTATCTATCCATCCATCCAGAACTTCTGGAGGTAGGTTGTTCCACTGATTAATTGTTCCTGACAGTTAGAACAATTAATCAGTGGAACAATCTGCCTTCAGAAGCTGTGAATGTTTTTAAGAAGAGACTGGACAGCAATTTGTCTGAAATGGTATAGGGTTTCCTGCCTGAGCAGGGAGTTGGACTAGATGACCTCCAAGGTTCCTTCCAACTTCATGATGATGATGATGATTATCCAGTATGCTTATATACACACTTGCATACACACAACTATATTCTTCTGCTTGTAAACCTCTTGAAAGATTGAATATCTGAAACCAGCTCTTATTTAATACATTATGAGCATTAAGCAACAACAGATTTGATATTTTCCCTTTTTTTGGTAATTGAAAAGGGATGTAATCTGTTATAAATCAGCACCAAGTAAATTTAATCAACTGCTTCCTTTGCAGAAAGTTTTATCTGGAGAAGAAGAATCACCTTACTTTAAATTGCTGCTATTAGAGCAGGGGTGTCAAACTCACAACGTCACGTGATGTGTTGTGATGTATTGCGACTTTTTTCCATTGCTGCAATGGGGTGGGCACGGTTTCTTCATGACGCATCCGGCCCACGGGCTGGCAATTTGACACCCCTGTATTAGAGTATTATTTTAAAGATAGCAGAAGATTACTATTTGAATAATAGATTAGACCACCTCTACATATATAAAGCAACATGCTTAATGTTATGTGATATTTGATCTTCCCCCTACCAAACATTTTTTTCTAAAGCATCTAGTATAGTTCATTGTTGTAATTGATGTTTGTGGTCTATAGGAAGGTGGGCAGGCCTTTTTTTCTTGGCAATCACAAAATCATTTTCAACCATGTTGCCACTTAAAGATGGAAACAGATGGATAATGTAATAAAGACCTAAAATACTACTGCTAAGCTTGTAAGCCGCCCTGAGTCTTCGGAGAAGGGCGGGATATAAATGGAATTAAAATAAAATAAAAAATAAATAAATAGGCTTAACTCAATTAAGAAAAAGAAACTCCCCTCCGCCCTGTGCGTGCCCACAGAGAGGGCCTCCTCAGGGTGCCTCCGGTCAGGGAATGTCGACTGGTGGCCCCCAGGGGGAGGGCCTTCTCTGTGGGTGCTCCGGCATTATGGAACCAACTGCCGGTTGAGCTCCGGATGGCATCGGACCTTCGATCCTTCCGTCGCGGGCTGAAGACCCACTTATTTGAATTAGCTGGTCTGGCCTGATGGGGGAATATGGGTTTTTTAATTGGTTTTTATTATTCTATCATTGTTGTATTTTAATTGGGCATTGGTTTAATTTTCTTTTAATTTTTGTATTGCTATTTATATATGCCCTGTGAACCGCCCTGAGTCCCTTGGGAGAAGGGCGGTATAGAAATCAAATAAACAAACAAACAAACAAACAAAAAGAAAAATGTTCGCTTTGCTTCACTAATCCACCCATTGGCCTTCCTTTTAAGTTTATATATAGAGATTTTTTACTATCACAGGGCACTCAAAATTGCTAACTAGTTATATAGGAGATTTAGGTGTAAGACTATACTAACCCCAATTTTATATAATCGTTGGCTGGATACTTGTATATTGTAATTAGTATGGATGGAACTGATACACGAAATTTCTTGAAACTTTGTAGAAGCAATATAATCTCCACTTTTAATTCAATGTCATTAGGAATTCCGTAGAACATTTTTTTACTATTTAATACCAATAATAGCAATACTAATAATAATTGGGAAAACTAATATCTGTCTGTCATAACAGCCAGTTTGGTGTAGTGCTTATGGTGCTGGCCTGGAAACCAGGAAACTGTGAGCTCTGGTTCAAGTCCTACCTTAGGCCTGAAAGCCTGCTGGATGAATTTGGGCCAATTACTCTCTCAACCTAACACACCTCACAGAGTTGTTGTGGAGAAAATAGGAGGAAGAAAGAATATTAGGTATGTTGCCTTGTATTACTTATGAAGTAATAAAGGTGGGATTAAAAAATCTAATAAATAAAAATGAATTAATAATGGCAAATATAATTTATTGTTTCTTTTTAGAGTCTTCAGTTATATTGATCAGGCTGGTAAGACCATTTTTATTGGGATTTAATATGATTTTATATTTAGAAATGCTACAAATAAATGATTTTGCACTCATAAATTATAACATTTGGTTCCTATCAGAAGTACCCTTTCTCAGTCTGGCTTGCCAAAGGAACCTATGTATTACAGGATTCTGTTTCCTGTTAGCCTGTTATAAGTTGAACTTTGTGTCCTGTCTTTTGACAGGGATTGCAAAATGTTCTGTTTCCATTTCTTTCTAGTACATCCTGGAAAAGGAATGTACCATGTTTAGTGTTCTGGATAGTCTGAAAAATGTACATTACATGTTTGTGGAGAAATATACAACTATCTATGCTGACCTTTATAATAACTGGAACGCCTTGTGATAGGTATATTTCAATATTTGCTCTTTGGTGGATCAGAAATTCCCTAACTAGTTTCAGATACATTTTAGGAGAACAAAAAATACATGTTGTTTTGTACTTTTTGTAACAGTGAGTTATCTAGGACATTTGCAAGTCCTTTTAATTCTATTTTAGCCTTCTGTGACATTTATATAAGTATAAAAACAACAGGAAAAAATATTCCTATGAACCACCACACACTGGTGCCATCTCATTTCTTTAAAATTGCTATGCTGAATACCAGATGGACTGGATTCCGTCCTTTTTGTAAGCCATAACCATAAGAAAATAACCTTCCAAATCAGAAGTTCATATACCTTTTAGAAAGAGTAATAAATTAATAGACTTAATAATTATATTTGAGAAAAAAACTATTAATATAGGTTGATGAACTTAACAACCCTATGTTTTGCATAGTTCGAAAGTCTCTTCCTCTCCATACTGACCAAACAGCTTCTAGATACTGGGTCAGTATTTCACCACATACTTGCACAGCACAGACTGATGTAAAGCTGGATGCCATCAACATGCTGATGATACAAAACCCCTAATTTACAGATCACCTCAGCCTGTGATTTCATGTAGATATTAAACAGGATGGGGAAGAATGTTGAGCCCTGAGGTACTTCACAAGTGAGGGGTTACCAACATAATCTCTTTCCTTCCATCAGTGCCAACTACAACCAGTCTCTCCCACTCCTAACCCCCACAGCCAGTCTAGAAAGATACCATGATCAACAGTATCAAAAGATACTGCTGAGAGCTCAAGGGGCACAACTATGGATGCACCACCTCATTTCCCAGCTCTGCCACAGGTCATCAACATGTGCTTTCTATTTTGTCTCTGTATTATGCCCCAGACTGAAACAAGACTGAAATGGGTACAGATAATTTGTTAATAGCTGCAATATAACAGTTGAATATGAGTGACCTCGGAGCATAATACTGTAAAGTACTAGTATTGCTTGCTCTCTGAAGTTATTCCTGCCTGATTTTCTATTAATTTCTTGAGTCACTTGTGCTGAGACCTTTTTACAAGTCATGATAAAATTAAAGGTTGATTTTTTTATAAAAGAAATATATCCTGTTAAACTGGATTTTTCAAAAACTGATGTTTTTCAGCTTTTGAAAGCCATAGCTACCAGTTTGGAGCACCTTGCAAGTGTGATGTGTTATAAAAGAGACCTGTCTCAGATATGAACATCAGATTTTTTTTAAAAAAAAAATATTTATCACTCGTCCTCCATTCCACTTTTTCCCAAGCTGCCAACCTGCTGAAGCATTCATTTCCAAGTTATAGTGCTTATTAAAATGTCTCTGGTCACTGGTTTTTAATTTGGCAACTGCTTTCAAATAGTTTTAGCCAATGGCTAGCCTCTCAGACAACAGTTTTGCTTCTCAGAAAATGATTATTTTCCCCATAATATATAGGGGTGGTTTTTTCTTTTTTTCTTTTTTTTTTTGAAAAAAAGAGAAGATAAACTTGATTCTCTGATATAGCCATGAGGAAAATTTCTGTCATACAAAGATATGGAAAAGTAACAAAATACGCAGACAGAAACCTCCTAGAATGTTAAAAAATAAACGTACTAAAGAATGTGGCATTCAATTTCCTGTCTTGTCATTTTATATAAGCTATACCATTATTACACAACATCCATGCCCATAAGCAATATTGTATCATTTTCTGAAACAAGAAATGACAAATTACCTTTTAAATCTTGTACTAGGTAAATTAAAATAAATTAACTTTTTATTTCTCTGGGTTTGCTTATGGAGAGATCAAATCATGTTTTTGAAATGATACTGTTTTTTTCTGAGATTCAACTTTTCAAAACTTAAACCATAGACAATTTATAAAGAGCATAATATTCAACCTAAAACAACTTAAAAGAGGCTACATGAGGGCCTAACATTCAAAGCCTTCCTTAGAACTGCTCCTATTGATCTACTTTGCCAAGTTAAGGAGTCACAGTTCTTAGTGTGAATACTGTTTGGCTTATTCCAATTGGATGTGGACATTGGCAGCAGACAGGACCTTTTCCATTGGAAGAAAATAAAAGTCCAAGAACCAGTGGCATAGAACGAAAATTACTGCTCAAATTTCTGAGCAAGCTATACACTTTTAAGGTCACTTGCTTTGCACATCTGCAAATACAAATTAAGTTGATGTATACACACACACCTAGAAAGGATGCCTTTTGTGTAATATTTATTTATTTATTTATTTATTTATTTATTTATTTATTTATTTATTTATTTATTTATTTATTTATTTATTAAATTTCTATACCGCCCTTCTCCCAAAGGACTCAGGGCGGTGTACAGGGCAATAAAACACAACATACAAAAATTAAAAATAAATTACATTAATTTAGCCCCAACACTAAATGGTTAAAAATAAACCCAAATAAATAAAATAAACCCAAACCCTTAGTCCAGGCCGGCCTGTTCAAACAACCAAGTCTTCAGGTCACGGCGGAAAGAGCAGTTTTTCCCCTGGGATCTAGGGAGGTCCCCAACCATTTTAGATTCCTTAGAAGGCTATAAAGAACAACCTCTTTTCTCAAGCATTGGGACAAAGTGATGCTGGAACTTGGAGATGGATGGCATCATGTTTGGGGTTTATTGTTTTTGTTCCTTTTTCGGGAAGCAGAGTAATTGTTGTTAACCACCCATAATTGTGTTTTTAAGATGGGCAGACACATAAATCTTATAAATAGACACAGACATGTATGTGTGTGTGTGTGTGTGTGTGTGTGTGTGTGTGTGTGTATACACACACACACACACAATCTAAAACCTAAATCTAAAAATTACAATTACATGTACGTCTCTCATCTGATTGTTGTGCTAAATGAAGACATTAAAAAATCCAGTACAAATCTATTTAGCTTTGTCTATGATTTTGTGCCAATCCACTATCTCTTAGTGTAGCCTATTCTTGTGGGAGGAAAACAATATAGGAAGGGGTTCCACACATGCTGCTTTGAGTTTGTTAAAGAAAAGCAGCATAAATATGCAATAAATTATGCATTAATTAAAATGCTTTGTCATTGGATACTGCATCACCAACCTGAAAATGTAAAAGGAGTTCATAAGATTAAATGTATACTATAATGTGAAGTTCATTGCATCTTTATTAGTACTGCTTACTTTTCAAGAGACACTTGTTCTGTGCATGCTCATTGTGGAGGCACGAATGGCTCAAGGTGTTTTCTTTCTTGACTATAATATTTACTAAAGAAAAATAGAAGCAGCACAGAGTACCTTGACATCTGGGCTGCCATATTTTAAATAATTCAATTATGTAGATATAGGTTTATACTTCTTCCTAAGAATTACCAATACAGTTCCAGAAACTGAAGTGATCCTTAGACAATGTTACATATAATGCAGGGGTGGATATTCAAGACATTCTGAAATCAGGAATCAATAGAATCGTTTATACTCTGTATCAAAAGCCTTTAAAAGGAACTTATTAAAGCTTGCTCTGTCATTGAGAATGGGACAGATATTAAATAGCTGTTCCATTTTTATCTCTGTCCTTTTTAGTTAGTGCGCAGTGATTTGCTAAGCACAGAAAACAAAAGTTGCTATTTTTTCTGACTGTCACATCTACATATGCAAATGCATCATAGGCCTTATGCTGTAGTTGCACAAAAATTTGCTGCTTTGATCACATGAAAAGCAACTGCTGCATAGAAGTGCCAATTCATAAAAATGATCCTTCTCAATAAGTACAGCCTAGCCTCGAACTTACCAGTAGCCTGGCATGTTCCCAAATCCTTTGAACTTTGTTTTATTAGCCATACAATAGCAGGATCCTGAATTGGAGGAAAAGGATTTAATGACACCTGAAGCTGGAATAATATTCTCTGAGGATGTACTTCCCCTCCAGATACTAGGTAACGCTATCCCATTTGGTTTATTAGTTGTATATATCAATTCTTTTTTTTTACTGGAGAATGGTATCCAACTTTGATGTTCAAATAAAAATTGCTTAGACTCTCTCTATTTCTCCATTTACCAAAGACTGGATATGGGGTTTTTTATGTGAAAGGTGTTAATGATTGTGGCCTAGAGACTCACTTATGGCCTATCACTCTTTTCATGTGCAGCTTATATGCTACTTACTATACTATGCAAAATATTTTAAGTATCTTCTCCACAGACTGGACATTTCTTCAAGTGCATCCATCCATCATCCATCCATCCATGTATTCCTCCATGCCCAGCTAACTCATTGCAGTTGCATTTAAATATGATACACTTAAAAATTTCAAAGTGTAAAGAGAAGTTTACCAGTCACATTAGTTGTTTGCTAACTTTTTCATATTTATCTATTTTAAAAGTAAGCCATCACATAACTTTGAGCAGATTGCAACTAAATTCAAACTCTATGCTTTGCACATCAGTCTTTTTAATAGGTATGGTTATTACTAGAAGTTTGATTTTATTTGGTTCATTTCAAAAGTGCAAGTTAACTCCTAGAGCAGACTAACAGAGTCTGCTGTAGAAGACTCCAAACAATATCTGTGGAAAAATTGGCAAATTTACAAAGTTATATTGATCGGAATAATAACATCTTACAAGTGTCACCAAACTTCCTATCTATACCAGTACTGTAGATAATAATTAATTTTTGTGAATAGACTTATATTGCCTATAATATATTATGGCTTATGCTATTCTTTATGTTATGATTCTGGGGGAAAATGAGCTAGTTAAAAAGTTTTGTTAGCAACAGAGAGAAACAAATTTTCTTTCTATTTATCTGACTACAAAGCTGCCAAAACGTCTTTGCAAAGATTGTAAGGTGGGCAGATCCTGAAGAAGAGAGGAGAAGAGATGGTCTTGAGTGAGAGGGAAACGTCAGCATGGAAAGTATATAACTTTTTGAAAAACTGTTCATATCTTTCTCCACAGCTTACAGCATTCAACTGGATTCCTCACCTTTAGCAGAATATTTCCTAAGGGTTCTAAGGGTTGGTAGATATTAGAGGAGTCAGTTTACACATAATGCTTTCTTCATTCTGATCATGGTCTACAGCCACATTTGCACACATCTGTTGTATCCTTTGTGCCTGGCTTTCAAAGGCTATTTGAAGATTTTTCCATGTAGCCTTTTAAAATTAACTTATGCTCCAGTGAATTTATACAAGAAAGATTTCTTATACACAGAACAATATTTCACTTTTGTCAACTGAGATAGCATATTCATTCCCTTTTTTCTTTCAGAATTTAGGGTGACTTGTTTTCCTTCCATATTCACTGATTTTATGCTGTGTATCTTTTCCATGTTCTGAAAAACAGATTATGACTTGGAAAAACTATCATTTGAAAACATCTGGTTTGATAATATTAATCTAAAAATCTAGAGTCATTGGATCAGGTGGCAAGCAAGTTTAATAAAGTATTACTAGCAGTTTTGCTACCAAAATTATCCTAGCAATTTTTTATGAGTTCCAGAATTATCTTTTTAACTGTCAGACAATGAGATTATATGGAAGCATTTTTATCTTGGACTTTTCATTGGTTCTTAGAAGTAGTAAACAATAGATTTCATTATTTAGAACTAATTTCATTTTTAGAATGTCATGATTCTTGGATTAGGCTTTAGATTATCTTCTTCCATCTGCTGCCTTTTGCTCATCACTTAGAAGAATAAACATAATGAAGGATGTATCAAACAACCTAGTGTTTATATAGTTTGCTTAATCTCTATTTTGCATTTTTTATCTATATACACTATACTATTTAGAAATACATAGATCTTTATAATATGAGCAACAAAAAAGCAATGCAGAATTTTGGGCATGCAATAGGAACATTCTAAAACCTTGCTAGAGATTAAAGAACAAATCTGTTACTTTCTGTTTCATAAGTTGTCAAGTTGTTTCCGTAGGTAATCTATACAGTGAATGTAATATGATTTAGCAAATACGTGTGAGTGTCCCATCCATTCCCACCCATCTCATCCATTCTTACCTCTATTTGTAATATTTGTGTTCGTAGTTTTTCTGCACTAATGCACAAATAAAATGTTTATTGGTTGACAAACTCCTTCAATACCACAACAACTAAAGACACTCTCAATATCAAAGCATGCTATGGGATCTACTACTTGAGGTTTGTATATGAGGAAAGTTCTGCAAGGCAGAAATTAAACTCATCACTTATGGTGAATAATTATAATATTCTTACCATTCTGATTATTTTTCGGGTAGGTTGGAGAAATCCAAAAGGCCCAGTTGTCCAGGTACATGATAATAGTTCTGTGCAATGTTTGGAAGCGCTGTTGGCACAAGTGTAAAATAAGTTAACTATTTTATTCCTTGTACCATCAATGCTTACAATGATGAGCACGAAGGGGACAAAGTTAATTAAGGTCTATAAAAAAATGCCAAAGAAACATTTAAAGATAGACAGTGCAAGGTAGAGAGTGTTAATACAACAATTTGTTAAAGGAGTAGGCAGCCGCAGTCAATGTTAAAAATTACTTGAGGCTTTTTATGTTAGCAAAAGCTACTAATTAAAGAGAGCAATGACCTGTGAGATTGGCCATGAAAACCATTAGCCATCTGAATATAACTTTAACTTTCAGGGTTTCTTCCAGCTGAATCTTCCTGACGCACACTGAAAATTGTTTCATTTAGTTATTTTTACCCCTTCAGTAACAGCCGATCTTAATCCTTCAAGTTAAAATTAAAAGTGCATTTTTAATTCTCATTAATAAAAGATTAACACAAAAGAAACAGCAAATACTGTATTCATTAGCCTTATAATAATATTATGACAGTTGTTTGAAGTCATGGCCTGCTTCTGAGATTCTTAATTAACCCCAAGCAGCTTTTGTGTGCAGGAGAGAGTTGTTTGTTGTTGTCATTGCTCAGTGATGGAACTGTTCTAAAAGAAAATTCACATCTCACTTCCCTCTGTGAAGATTTTGGTCTTCTGATGAGAGAAATGTTTACATACTGTGATGAAGACAGAGGTGGTAATACTATTCTGAAATGAATTGCAAGTAAAATAATCCAAACCGATTAATTTTACGCAGTAACTTGCTTTGGGGCAAAGCTAAAGAATATGGCATATATTTATTTCAAGGAATTCAGTACTAAAGAGCTTTTAAAAAGACATGTATTTTTAAAACACTTTTATTTTGAATTTAAATCAGCCTAATACTTCTGTGGCTCAGTTCATAAGAATCTGATCAGTTGGATGTTCTAGTTGCATATCTTTCTTCTGGAAGTCTTGGTCTTTTCAAACAGAGAAGGATGTAATTTTAATATGCTTGTCCAATTAGCTTGTAAAATAGAGCTTTATATATGCCCTAAAATTATTTAAATATACACAAAGTTTAGTTTAGATTTCTTTGAAATAAATTAGTCAGTCACACATAGGAAGTAATGGAGTGATACCTGATAGTGCTGCACTAAGTTTATCCTGAGCAGGAAGGACCATTCTTAGTTGCTTACTTTTTTGCTCACTTTGATGCAAATAAAAATCCACGTAGTCAGCAACTGCTTTCCCCTGGATCTTGATTGAGCAAATGCTATACATCATCCACTTGTCGGTATAGGTACGGTCATATTTTTCAGAATTCACTTGTATTCTACAAGTATTCCTTGACTTATAAACAGTGATGGGATTCAGCTGGTTTGCACCGGTTCAGCAGAACCAGTAGCTAAATTTTGTTGAGTTTGGAGAACTGGCTGAATGCACATTGCTTCTGGAACTCTATTCTAGGCCTGGAAGAGGCCTCCCAGGCCTAGAACAGCCCGCTGGAAGTGCGGGGATGCCACAGTGGGAATGCCAGAGGCCCAGGCCTGCATCCACGCAGAGAACCAGTTGTTCAGGTATTTGAATCCCACCACTGCTCACAACCATTTGTTTAGTAACCATTCAAAGTAACAGCAGTATTGAAAACAGTAATTTATAGCCTGTCCTTGCACTTAATGACCATTGCAGCATCCCCACAGTCACGTGATCAGAATTTGGTTGCTTGGTAACTGGCATATATTTATGACACTTGCAGCATCCTGTGGTCATGTGAATACCATTTGCAAACTTCCCAGTTGGGATTTGATAAGCAAAGTTAACGGGGGAAACCAGATTCACTAAATGACTGCATGAATCACTTAACTTTTAAGTGATTCGCTTAAAAAATTTGTAAATTCAGGCATGACTCACCCAACAACCTCCTTACTCAGCAGCAGAAATTATGGTCCCAGCTATTGATTGCATATTGATTGTGAACCACCCAGAGTTACACTGGGTAAAATGGGAAGCCATTAAATTTTACACATAAAATAAAATAAATAAATATGCTAGAAACAATTTGAAGCTTAAATTATATTTATTCAGTAGGAAGGTTGGCAAAGAAATACAGAAATGTATGTATTTCAAGTCCAATTAATAATAGGAAGTTATCAAGCAGAAACTATGGGAATTCTTAATTAGAAAAAAAAATCCTCTATTGGAAATCAATATTGAAGATGCCACCACAACATTAACTATGTTATGCTTGCTCAGCTGCAAAGACTGCTGTATCAGTAAGTGTTGAGATAAATAACATGTCTCCATTGTAAGTTTTGTAGATCAACAGCCGGCATTTTTTTTTTCTCACAAATGAAGGTGAATATGCATGTCCCAGATAATGTTGCAGGATCCAATCTGGGTCTGAGAAGTTCCCTGAGGATGGGGGCTCCAGCATGAGTCTGAAAGCTCGGAAGACTAAACCCCTGGTCCCGGTGACTGACCCACATTGGATCCTGCAAAAAATATGTAAAATAATAATAATAATAATAATAATAATAATAATAATAATAATAATAATAATAATAATAATAATAATAATAATAAAAGTTGGAAGGGACCTTGGAGGTCATCTAGTCCAACCCCCTGCCCAGGAAGGAAACCCTATACCATTTCAGGCAAATGTCTGTCTACTCTCTTCTTAAAAACTTCCAGTGTTGGAGCATTCATGGCTTCTAGAGGTAGGATGTTCCACTGATTAATTGTTCTAACTGTCAGGAGATTTCTCCTTAGTTCTAGGTTGCTTCTCTCTTTGGTTAGTTTTCATCTGTTGCTTCTTGTCATGTCTTCAGGTGCTTTGCAGAATAGCTTGACTCCCTCTTCTTTGTGACAACCCCTGAGATATTGGAACAATGCTATCATTGCACCCCCCTCGTCCTTCTCTTAATTAAACTAGACATACCCAATTCCAGCAACCGTTCCTTATATGTTTTAGTGTCCAGTCCCCTAATCATCTTTGTTGCTCTTCTCTGTACTCATTCTAGATTCTCAACATCTTTTTTTATATCGTGGTGATCAAAAATGGATGCAGTATTCCAAGTGTGGCCTTAGCAAGGCATTGTAAAGTGGTATTAACATTTCATGTGATCTTGATCCATCCAGTACATCCAGTAACAGGGAAGCACAAGAAATATATCTAGTAATGAATGTTAGCATAAATGATTTAAATTTAAAATGAGTCCCTGATAACTATTTTATTGTCAGCAGTGGCTTACAAGAGCCATGCAGCAGGCTAAGTCATTATAAACTTTGCTTATAAAAGTATCCTATAATTGTGGCAGCATACCAAGAAGAAACCTTTGTAATGGATGCTCTTAATAAAGTCTGTTGCAGTTTTATGAAGTTTAGGTAATTGCTGCCACACAAGGTGCTTAAGAGCTTTTTAGTTCTTCCCAGAATTCACACATTCTGATGAAATTCCATGCAGGGAGAAAAAAGGTTAGGTCATAACAACTTGCTTAGTAGACCGAAACATAAAACTGCAGCTGTGTAAAATGGTGGCTCAGAGAATCCAATTTTTCAAATGCACAGTAATTATCCTTTCTATTTGATCCTCCTGTCTCTCACTGGCCTATCATTCAGTATATTTTCTAAAGAGATTGTCCATGTTTGTTATGGATAGAATATCTTTGCAGGGATTATCCGGATGGCTGTTTCTAGGAGATAGGACTGAGATATTTCTGTTCAACCACTTGGCATTTATGCTTGAGATAGCTTAAAGTTAAGGTTCTTCAAACATGTGGATGAAAGGAATAAGTGATTGGGTAAGGTCAGAACAGGATGAGAACGTGAGGGATTACATCAAGAATATGTGGCTGCGGCACCAGACTTTTTCAGTTTTTCCTGGTTTGGATTTGTGTGTGTGTGTGATTTTAGCTTTATATAGTGTTTTTAATGTTGGGATATAAGCCATCCAGAGTTTGGTATACAAATGCAATAAACAAACAAATAAACAAATAAATCTAGTTCTATAAAAGAATGCATTCTCCCTAAAGGATCAACTTCATAGTTTTGGAGTGTTTGTAGAGCAAAGTCTGCCTTTAGTATCCTCTGTATCACAAAATTCCTTTTCCAACCTTAAACCAGAACGGGAGTTGAGGTCCATGCCTCTTAAAGTTGCCAAGTTGAGGAACACTGCCTTAGATCATGTATATCCTTCAATTTTACCTTAAGAGAGATAACTCTGCCATAAAAATTTATACCAAAGACAGCTTGGAAAGTTTAGCAAATACAAAATATCGAAGTAAGTGTGAGGAACTGGTTGATGTCTGCAAATACTGTACCAGTTTTAGATGATGCTCACTGGTCCCATCTTTTTTTCCAAACTACTTTGACTCACTGGTCCCATCTTTTTTTTCAAACTACTATAAAATCATTCATAAATTGGAATTACAGTATCTGAAAGGACCTTCTTCCAGTTCAGAATGGGACAACTTGCCATAGCCAGCTCGCTGTGGCCAACTCACCGTGAGACAACTTGCTGTGGGACAATTTAATAATTCTATTTAATTATTTAAAACAAATTAAAAAATATTTTAATTTTTGGAATTCACATTTTATTCTGTCCTCCCCTTTTGCATCTTTTAAAAAATGATTCTATTCCACTATTTCCTTGATATTAGTGTAACTTGTCCCACAACGAGTTGTCCTGCAGTGAGTTGGCTATGGCAAGTTGTCCCACAGTGAATTGGCCGTGGCAAGTCGGCCATGGTGAGTCAGCTGTGGCAAATTGTCATAGAACCCTTCCAATTTGTCATCCTCAGGGGCTCCGATCCCGTTTGCCGATTTGCTGTCCTGGCAATTCAAACAATTATTAATGTCCATGTTGGCTCATAGTTACTCCACAGTAATGAAAATGATGTCTGCTACGAGGCTTACAGTAAGACAACATGACCCAGAATAAGAAGTAAGAAGAAGGAAGGGATATGAAAGGACCAGATCTTAAAGATCAGAGCAAATTTGAAGCCAAGTTATATTTGTAGACGGTTTGGATCTTCCCTACCTAGTAGTCTGGCTCAGGTATTAGTCAGCTGTTTCTTATCTCCTGCCAAACTTCTGTACAACAAAAGCACTGCTACTCAGTTCCCCAGGCTTAGAGAAAGTGTCACTAGATTTGAATATTCTAGGAAGTAGGGATGAAGTGGTTTCCCTGCTCTTTCTCCAGATGACATAAGAATAAATACAGGATATTGGGTGGTATGGAGCATCAAACCTCTTGATAATAAACAGCTAAATCTGCAACAAAACATTATTTAAAAACAAGAAAGTAGATATAAATGCAACCTATGGCTTTCCAGGAAGTATAGCCTTTAAAGCCCTTTATGACATGAGTCCAGGTTACTTGAGGGACTGTCTCATCCCACTGGGATTGGCCTGTACCACTCGTGCCGGCAGAGAAGGCATGCTGTGAGTCCTGTCAGCCCAATTATTCTGGCTGGCGGGGTCTAGGAGGAGGGCCTTTTCTGCTGTTGCTCCTGCCTTCTGGAACATCTTACCCCCTGATGTGAGGTTGGCCCCAACCCTCCTATATTTTTGTGAGGGCCTAAAGACGTAGCTCTGCCAGTCAACTTGGGGTGCCAGTGGGAGAACAGCACAATGGAGGTGGTTGATCAAGTAATAACAGATCCTTCTTTCCCCCACTCCACCCCCACCCTCCCCAAGTGTCCTTTGTTTTAAAGTCTGATTTTAACTTTTTATGTTTTAACTGTTTATAAAACTGTAAGCCGCCCAGAGTTACCCTATGGTAAAATTGGCGGCCAATAAATTTTATAAATAAATAAATAAATGATTGCAAATCTGGATCATGTGACCATGGCTAGATGCTGTGATGCTGCAATGGCCACAATTTTGCAGGTGTAACTGGTGCAAAGATCCATAAAATTTCAATTACATGAGAGCTTGAGCAGATTCTTTATATTAGCTCATTTGAGGTACCTTGATTCAAACAATGTTGTCCTGTGATGCACCCGTTTGTCCAGTTGATGATGGACTGGTCCAATGCATCACTTGAAGTTGAATGGAAGCTGCCTGGCCAAAGTTACCTTCTACCATTTAGTTGTGAGTCCAGTAGAACTTCTAACTCATGAACCTACTCTTTCTGGGGTAGTGTGACTTTGTCCAGAATAATTCCCAGAACAGATGTTACAATTTGTCACAATGTTTATTGATAATAAATGTCTTGGTAGTATTTAATCCAGTGTTGTTCTGCACCATCCAGTCACTGGCTCATTTAACTGCTTAATTCTCCTTGACACATGGAGATGATTAAATTCATATGTCACATTAATCTATAATGTGGTTGTTTTACTGTGTTTTAGTAATCCAACCTTGTTCTTATTTGACAAAACATGGCAAAACTAATTTTGGTTTGCTGCAGTATGAAAACCCAACCAGTAATTGAGGCATTTCTATAGATGTTATAGTTCTGTGTATAACTGTGCATAATAACATTTCATTCTAGACCCTTTGATGTGGCATACATATATGTGTAATATATAAATAGCATTCTATTTGGGAAATAGAATATCATTGGTATAAATATGTCTCGTAGCGATGTAAATTATGTGAGGATTAAGTTGTGATAATAACAAGAATTTGATTTATCTTTATTAAAATATTTATAGATGGCCTTAAGTCATTAGACTCTCAAGATGATATAATGAACAATTTTAAACATTTTTACTTTAAAAACAGAACTAAAATCTCTAATGAAATTAAAACATATAACAGTTTTAAAAGACCAAAGGAGCAGAACAGAAATGATTTTTCCTTCTAGCAGAAGATGAGCAGTGGAGAGGCTAATCTAACATCTCAAGATTCATTAAAAAGTTGGATTTGCACATGGCTTTTCTATCTTGATAAAGTTATGAAATAAAGACCTTAAAAGGCTGTTTCCCAAGCATACAAATCACTGTTGGTAGCATATGAAGAATTTAGCTGTGCAGTGTAATGAGAAGAATTTCTAAGTCATTTGGTACAAAGAGGTGTGATCAAAATGAGTGTATCCAACTTAACTCCTGCAGGAGAACGAGAGCTTATCTTTGGAGCTTTGAAAGGTTTCAAATACTTCCCAAGTTGTTACCAATTAATGCTTGCTCAGCGCCTCTTCTGTAATGTGCAGCTATTCAGGACTGCGTGAGTAAGTACTGTATTCTGAATTACAAAGTACGTTATTGTAATTAGTACTTTTTTGACAGTCTCAGCAGAGTTTTACAGATATAAATTATATTACATCATCAGATCAAAGTTATACTATATTAATGAACAATCCATTTTCAGCCTACGCTGCTCCAGTTTGTACAATACCAGCATATATAGGATGAAGGAATCTTTTTTCTAAAATTTGTTGATTTGATTCTATTTGTACATATTTAGTAGATTTACAGAAAACCTTTGTGAGGCAAATAGCTATTATTTGTGACATGTGCTACAGATTCCCACATCATCAAAACTTATGATGGTCTGTGAAAACCTCATTGCTTTGGCATTTGGGAATTTGTCTGCTGACTGTCATGTTGTTTCAGTGTCTGACATAAACCACAAAGAGTAATAAAATGTTGTTTTTACGTTTGCCCCATAAGTTTCTCATGTAATCTCTGATCAGGAGATTGAAGCCACGGGTGGCCTAATCACTTCAGTTATCCTGTTACATACCAATTAGTGGCAATGGCCAAGGTGTCTAAATTATGCACAGAAATTAAGATATTGAAGGCAAATTAATAGAAAGGGTCCTTTTTTGTGGATTGTAGGATTGTTTAACATTTGATTCTTTAATTTCTGCACAGACTTCTGAATTTGCAGTTGATCTAGGGTGGATATAAATTTTTTAAAAAGGAACATATGTGCCCATTTATCAATGACTCCGAGTATGCAGGCGCATGCACACACACACACACACAGAGAGAGAGAGAGAGAGAGAGAAAGAGAGAGAGAGAGAGAGAGAGAATGAGAGAGAGAGAGAATATGTTGTATGCACACATTTATTATAGGTTTTATTTGCAAAGGGAATAAGCAAAAATTTTCCTCTGTGTTCAGAATTTGTTTTCTGTTTATTTTTTCATGCATATGTTATGTTGAATTCAGGTTATACTTCCTTTCAAGTAAGTAGAGTAATAAGTCTGTCTCTAATTTATTATTTTCGCCAATCATAAAGATATACCAAACCTAAAATTGTTTCTTGGTTCTTTAAATTCAGTAGGGCTTAGCTATTCACGCAACATCCTTCCATCTCGTAAATTCAAACAATCCAGCTTTACAACCTAACAAGCATAATTTTTAATAATGTCCTCATCTTTTTCTTCCATTTCATATACAATAACCTTGCTAACAAGGAAAGCTCATTTTTGGTTCACAGGAATAGGCTTAACATACTATCTCAATGCAAGTCATTACTACTTGTGCAAAATCAAGGTTTTCCCAAATATAATCACAGTACTTTAACAAAATTCATTAGCAGATGAGCGGTTGTTTTCACTTCTGATTAAACCAAAATATATACTTGTTCTTTAGACTGAAAATCCATCTATTTACGGTATATGATGTCAGGACAAACGGGGACCGAAGAAAGACATGGGGGAATGGAGTATGTTAGTACCTTGAGCATTGAGTTCTGGATGCTAGATGCTGCTTTTTGTGACAGTTGCAAGTCAGATAGAAAAAAGTGCTAATTAATTGGTTGACTTCAGTTAAAGCACAATTGCTTAAAGGCTATTCAGCATGTTAGAAACCAATAGTCTTTCAGGATTTAGTTCTGCAAAAAGCAGGACAAAGAAATTAAAATCTCTAAATGCCTGATTCATTTTCATCTATTTAACTGTTTGAATAATTCAGATCCATGACTAAAAGTGACACTGTTTTAATTTGCGGGCATGACAGTATGAGTAAATCAAAATTACAACTCAGGAAGCAAATCAGTATGATTGTGTCACATATGAAACAAGATTTGCAATGGAAAAATTGCTGATTTGATAACTGCTTATAGAAAAAGATTGAAAACTCCCAACTAAAACAGGGTGTTAGCCTACATTGGCTTTTAAATAAATGACTGAATTGTTAGGACATCACAATGGTATAAAAGGAAGAACAAGATATGTCACTTTTTACTATGGTCTAATGCTCAGCAAATATTTTTATTTATTTATTTTATTCGATTTATATACCGCCCTTTCCCAAAGGACTCAGGGCGGTTTACAGGGTAATTAAAACAAGGGATACAAAAGTTAAAAGCAATTAAAAAAGAATTACATCGATCCGTGAAAAAATAAAACCCCCAATTAAAATTAAATTAAAATTCTCAGCCTGGGCCAGAGAGCTCGAAGAGCCAGGTCTTCAGGTCCCGGCGAAATGAATGTTGGTTGGGGGCAGTCCTAAGCTCCAAGGGCAGCTGTTTCCAGAGGGCAGGCGCACCCACTGAGAAGGCCCTCCCCCTAGGTGTTATCCGCCGGCAATCTTTTACCGGCGGCACTCTGAGAAGACCCTCCCTGTGGGAGTGCACTGGACGAAGGGAACTTGATGCTGGCAGTATTATACATATAATTTATCAATAGGAATACATCTACAGTATTTATAAATGGCACAAGGGTTATTGAATTTATATTATTCTATTAGTATTTTTGAGTTATTCTCTTGAGATTGTGTGGTTACATTTCAAAGTGCTTTTAGTCTGTGAGTCAGTAAATCAGTAACATTATCAGGTTGTAAGGCACATTCTTAGTTTCATCCTAAAATGTTTTATATTTTTATACAGATCTACTGGAAAAGACTATCAAGAAGGAAGAAGAAATATGTACACTTCAGGTATTTTTTGTTAATTGGACTGTATTGTGATGCCTATTGATGGGAGGAAGGCTCTAAGGCTTAGTGATATAATATAAGCCCCAAAGGTCATATCTTAATATATGCTACTTGGAACCCCAAACCTATTACGTTACATTAGTTATCCAAATGTTTCTGAGCCCAAGTTTAATTCTCTGTCCTAAAAACCTAATGAGACCTTTTAAAAGGACAGGTCTGAAGTAGATGGTACTTCCCCACATCTTACCTATTAACTTTTACAGACTAAATTATGTTTTCCTAATTATGACTATCCCAAGCTACTTGTTTCACAAAGTGTTTCATTGTGGTTTGACAGTGATGGCTCAGCACTTGGACTGGGTGGGTATTGGTTTCTGGTTGGAAAATAAAGCCAATTTAAGCAGCTTGTAGCATTTCCCATGTGTTTTCAGAGTTTGCTGCTGTCTGATCTATTTCTGAGACCACAACTGACATTTAGGTTCGGTTTTCCCAGGTAATGGATCCAGCAAAAAGAGTCGTTTCCCCCCCAAACACACACACATAACCAAAGCTGCATTTAATTTGTTTATTTTGGAAATTCACACACATTTACACACACAAACACACAAGTTATATTGATAAGGCTGTTTTATGTGGAAGTGTTAAGAAGATAACAGACAACATTCTTCTGGGGGAAAAAATAAAAATAATTTGTTTAAAATATGCTAGTATAAAATTAATATACTTAACCTGGAAGTAATAAAAAATAGGTATACATTTCCATAGCGTTGAAAAAAGCTAGAGAAGATTGTTTTGCTTTCAAAATCACTCATTCCATCTCTAACGATGGGGGGTGAGGTGTTACCCCCCGTTGATAGGGCTCGCAACTTGGGCGTCCTCCTGGATTCACGACTCAATTTTGAAGACCATATAGGAGCCATGACCAGGGGGGCTTTTGCCCAGGTTCGCCTGGTGTGCCAGTTGTGACCCTATCTGGACCGAGATGCCCTACGCACAGTCACTCATGCGCTCGTGACCTCCCGTTTAGACTACTGCAACGCTCTCTACATGGGGCTGCCCTTGAGGACCACTCGGAGGCTTCAGCTGGTGCAGAATGCGGCCGCGCGAGTTGTGATGGGGGTTTCCCGATACTCCCATGTAACACCTCTACTCCGCGAGCTGCATTGGCTTCCGGTTGCCCTCCGGGTGAGATTCAAGGTGCTGGTGATGACCTATAAAGCCCTAAATGGCTTGGGTCCGGACTATCTAAGGGAACACCTGCTGCCGGCATCATCTTCCCATCGTCCTGTGCGCCCCCACAGGGAGGGCCTTCTCAGGGTGCCGCCGGTTAATGAATGCCGGCGGGTTATTCCCAGGGATAGGGCCTTCTCAGTGGGGGCGCCTGCCCTTTGGAACCAGCTGCCAGTGGAGCTGAGGACTGCCCCCGACCTCCGTTCATTCCACTGGGGCCTGAAGACCTGGCTCTTCGAGCTCTCTGGCCCAGGCTGAGGATTAATCTTATTTTAACTGGGGTTTATTTAGGCAGGGACACATATAATTTCTTTTTTAAATTTGTTTTTAACTTTTGTATTTTGCTTTTTAATAACCCTGTAAACCGCCCTGAGTCCTTCGGGAAAGGGCGGTATATAAATGTAATAAAATAAAATAAATAAATAAATAAATAAATTTTAGCAAGTTTCCATATTTATTTCTCTCATAGCGGTTGCAAGTCAGATAGAGAAACGTGCTAATTAATTGATTGACTTCAATTAAAGCACAATTGCTTAAAGGCTATTCAACATGTTAGAAACCAATAGTCTTTCAGGATTTAGTTCAGCAAAAAGCAGGACAAAGAAATTAAAATCTCCAAATGCCTGATTCATTTTCATCTATTTAACTGTTTGAATAATTCAGATCCATGACTAAAAGTGACACTGTTTTTATTCATGGGCATGACAGTATGAGTAAATAAAAATTACAACTCAGGAAGCAAATCAGTATGATTGTGTCACACATGAAACAAGATTTTCAATGGAAAAATTGGTGCTCTGTGAGCTTGGTTGTTTGCTTGCAGATGTTTTATTACCCAGCTAGGTAACATGATCAGTATTAGTGAATTTGGGGTTTACTCCCTATTTATCTACAGTAGCTTGCTGGTCCAGGGTTATTGGCAGTGTGGTTTTCTCCTTGGTAATTCAACCAAACAACCAACTTTATGTAGTCCAAGCAAACAACCAAGCTTAGAGAGCACCAAGGACTCCACAGGGATTGTTACACTGTAGTATTTGTTATGTTGGTATTTTTATTATTTAAGGATGGATGGACTTCAGTCTTGCAGGAATTTTTGTTTTTGTTGTTAGAAGATCGAGGTCTGGTATTAATGTTCAGATGCAAAATAATAGTAGAAGGAAATAAATCTACTCCATTCCCCTTTAATAGTCGTCCAGCAGATACGAGAAAAGAGACTAATATCTTTATTCAATAACTTCAAGAATTGGTATCTAAATGTTTTTGTTTTTTCTTTTCCTGTTATATCCCCTTTTCCTTTTATAACATGCTTTTTTAGAAGAACATTCCAATGGCAAAGGCTGTTTCCTTCACTGTTTTGTAAGTAATTGTCAGTCCTATGAGATAGACCAAGTCAGGAAACAGACACCGCAGGGACTAGAATAGAATAGAGCTGGAAGGGACCTTGGAGGTCTTCTAGTCCAGCCCCCTGCTTAAGCAGGAGAACCTATACCCGTGGTGGTGAACCTATGGCACACATGCCACAGGTGGCACGCAGAGCCCTCTCTGCGGGCATGCGCGCCGTCGCCCCAGTCCTAGGCTTTCAGAGGGGTTTTATAAAGCCTTTTTGCTTTAGGCCTCCGCCACTGCCTGTGGGGGAAAAAAGGTTCAATCAATCAATCAATTTTAACTTCTCGCGGGGGAAAAAAAGATCTCACAAAGTTGGAATTGATTGATTGAACTTTATAGTCCCACCCAATCTGCTGTTACCACCGCAGCCATGCCTGCCCAATGGGCCACACCCCCAATGGGCCATGCCCACCCCGGCACCCGACGATACATAAGTGGGTTTGGGGTTGCAGTTTGGGCACTCGGTCTCTAAAAGGTTCGCCATCACTGATCTATACCATCTCAGACCAGTGACTGTCTAGCCTCTTCTTAAAAATCTCCAGTGATGGAGTGCCCATGATTTCTGTAGGCAAGCTGTTACACTGGTCAATTGTCCTCACTGTCAGGAAGTTTCTCCTTAATTCCTGGTTGCTTCTCTCTTTGTTCAGTTTCCAACCATTTTATCTTGTCCTGCCCTCTGGTGCTTTGGTGAATAATGTGACTCCCGTCTCCTTTGTGGCAGCCCCTCAAATACTGGACTATTGTAACTCTATTTTATTGCTAATGGATATAATAACAGAAGCTTAAAAAATCGACAGAGTACTTATACCAAAGAGAATCAAGGTGGAGCATTCTATAATTTCTTTCTGCTTCTTCCCATTTGGAGCTAAGACAGCATTTACAACTCTTAAGTTCCCTCTTTAAGGCTACCACCATGCTTTTCCACAGAAATTCTGCCGAGTTTAAAACCCACACTTTCCTGCTGAAGTGTGGGACACAAATAAGTTAAATAAATAAATAAATAAATAAAATATAGCCATAATTGTGAGTGATAACTAATGGGAAGACAAATCCCATCTCCTTGTCAATGCAGCATTAAATAAAGTGCATCTCTGACACATTAACAGTATTTAGTATAGGTACAGCCAAATGTTGTCAGTGCCCTTTGTGCAATTCTACTGTTTATTGAGGAGGATTCACTGCAGCAGAGTCTAGTTGGAACATTTTGTCCTCGCTGCCAAGAAAAAAAAAAGTAAATTTGAACCAAGTGCCAAGGAGAAGCCTAGCGATTTTTGAAGATAAATATCCATTAATTATAATTTGAAACCCACAAACTGTATAAGTTGGGGAAAGGTACTCTGAAAAGAACACTCTTACATTGTCTAAGTTGAGTGAATAATGAGTCTTTTAATCTCTACTTTCACTGATTGTAGGCAAGATAAAATGAGTTTGCCCTATAATGCTAGTGTTCGCCATGCCACCAAAGGGTAAGTAGAGTTATTCAGTCAATAAGGAGAATGTTCTCAATTTACTATACTGTAAGATTTCAGGAGAATAAAAGAACTTGAACTTATTAAAGCACACAGTTTTTATTTAAGTTTCAGTGATCATTAAGTTTTATTACTTTGCTTTATCAGAACTGAGCAACTGAATTTTAAGCTCAAATTTACAGCAAAATAAAACTTGCAAATAGGATGTTCAGAGAATAATTTATATACCTGTGAAAATACAACCACTTACTTGTTTTCTGATCACCATATAGAACAAAAACAGATTTTCAATGGCACTGCAATTCATTGAGATAAGTGTAGTTGCCATGAATAAAAGTAGAACATTGTGCCCAAGAATTAAAATATTTTTGGTGCTCTTCAGTGTCATTCCCTAGTGCAAGACAGGAGGCAAATGATTCACAAAGCCAAAAGGGCAGCTCAGTCATATAAGATTTATAACCGTGCTCAGAGAGGGACAATATGAAGGTGGTTTTTTTTGCTGAAAACCCATATTTTGTATAAATTGCTTAAAAGTCAGTTTTGAACATCTGCAATTAAGCAGTCAAAGAACTAGTGTTGGGATGGAAGACTTCTCAGAAACAGGCTGATGATACTATAACTACATTTGTTGCTGTTAAAAACCTCCTTTTTCAAGCAGTTGTGAAAGGTCATATTACATTTTCACCGATTGCGTTTTTTGGCCAGATGCTGAAAATTTAGAGTACCCTTACTCAGTTAAGTGACCTCAAGATGTTATATCGGGCTCGACACTGTCCAGGATTTTCAGCTAAAGTCTGTGCTGTCTGGGAAATGTAGTTCCCACACTAATGAATGGCACCACACTGGGGAAATATGACTCCAGTGATGTCTTATAGTGAATACTGTGCTCTTTGTTGCTAGTATTGTGAAAGAAAAACGCAGAAAAAAATATTATATGATTGTTTTAAACTGTTTTTATATATTCTTACTCTCTATGATTTTCTAATTATGATGATTGAAGTTGCATATAAGCAAGAGTAAACAAATAAATGTACAGGAAAAATGATTTCTTTAAGTTCCTTTTTAAAGTTTCTTTTTCTCCTGAAAATGTTAAAAACAGATTACAAAATATTTCTATGTTTTTTTGAAAGGATAAGATGAAAAAGCAGTTAATCAATTTTTGGAAATGTTTACACCAAGAAATTAATTAAACAGGTGATTGGGTAGAAACAAGCAGAGAACAAGCTATTCAATCAATAAATTTGTAATCATTAACTGAAAAAAGTACTTTTCATTTTTATACTGTATACCGAAACATATTCATATAAGGAAATCAAGGTATACATAATACATTTTATAAATTAGTTTTTACTTTACCTACAATGTTATTTTTAACTACAAAGGGTAATTAAGAAAAGAAATACTGTATGTATTTCCATTTTTCTATTACTTCAAATTCTCAAGAAATTTTACTTGTCCCCCTAAAGTTTTAACAATTCCCTTATGGATGTCTTTTAACAGCTCTGTCTGAAAAAACATTAATGTTATAGATGTGGATTAAACCCAGATAGTTATGATTTTTACATAGATAGATAGATAGATAGATAGATAGATAGATAGATAGATAGATAGATAGATAGATAGATAGATAGATAGATAGATAGATAGATAGACAGATAGAGATAGAGATAGATAGAGATAGAGATAGAGATAGATAGATATAGATAGATATAGATATATAGATATATAGATATTTGAAAAGCAACATATTCCTGTCAAATGGCATTGAAGTTATGTGTGATAGCACAGAAAGAGGCCAGTAGAGGGTGCTTGAATTCTCTTCTGGATCCCACAATTTTTGCCTGCTTATATTTTTCAGGAAAAGGGTGAGATGGATTAATTGGGATGACCAACTGATTGTTTAAAACAGCCACTTTTCTTTTGGATATATCACTGTCAACCAAGGTGAAATTTTGAAGGAGAGGAGAAAAAAAATCATATTTTCCTTCATTTAGAAATATAGTTGGTGTGGCATAATTAGTATAAGAACAAATGTTCTGCCTCAGCATTACAGTTAAGCCCAAGCAAAATTTAGCTTGAACTTCAATCAAATTCAAGTCAGACTTTCTGTTATTTTTTTAGCCTGTTGATTCGGCTTATGACATTGCAAGAAAATCTTCCAAGAAGGCATTGCTCTGCATCATTTAAAATGACCACATACAGTAAATATTTTGCAATATTTTCATGTTTCTTCTTGCCAATGATGTATTTCCCATTTGGAAATTGGTGTAAGCCTAGATTAATCTATAGATATTGTCAGGGGATTGGAAATTAAATCCTTCTAAGGAACAGTTGAAGAAACTAGATTTGCTTCACTTTGAAAAAAACAAAAAAAAACAAGGAGAGATGATAATAACTTTGTAGCAAAGTAATTTAGAATGTCACAGAGAAAAAGGTCATTTTTTGTATAGTAGATTGTAGCATACAGAATAATTGTCCTAGATTACTTTCTTAAATTTTGTGGCTTTAAGGAATGGTAAAGCTAGCTTGACAGAAAAACTAGTTACCAAGGAAGTTGGTGGGCTCTCATTTGCTGGATGTGTTCAAGCAGAGGCTGGACAGGGTTTAGTTGGGATGTTTAATTCTGATTTCTGTACTGTGGAAGCCTAAAAGATCCTTTCCAGTTCTGGAATTCTACAAATAGAATGTTTTGTTGTTGTCCAGTTAGAATGCTTGACGTTTGCTTAAAGTTTCATTCAGGAATGAGTGGGGTTGGTGGTGGTGGTGGGGAGGGAATTGGTTATGGCCAATTAGTTTCTCCCACTTCTCATGAAAAACTTTTAAAATAAAACATTTTCTCCAACTTCTGCAACAGTGGTGTGTGTGTGTGTGTGTGTGTGTGTGTGTGTGTGTGTGTGTGTGAAATGAAAATTATTTTCTTGCACATATATTGAAAACATGAACACAGACACATATGTACACACATATAAATTATCTTCTGGAAAATATTTTTTCAGAGTCCAGACAATAACTTGACAGAATATAATCCAGCATTGTCTTTGATATGCCAATCTATTGTCTTTGAGACATTAGATATATGGAAGAACGTAGATGTTTTACCTCAAATTAATACTGATTGATGCAGACCTAACAGCATTATATCATTAATCATTCTGAATGTATACAAAAATGTTAATGCTAACACTCTTCTTATTGGGAACCTCACAACTGGATAATTATGATAGGAGGTAAAGTCAGTAGACATATTAAACAAAGTAGCTAATATTGTTATGGCTTCATAACTGAGGAAACTTTTAGAACATACACTACATCTTTGTACTAATGTAGTGAATCTCCTTAGTATATTTAATGTAGGACAGTTTTATAGGTTTTTTTAATGTTATTGTAAGGAAATCCTGTTGAGCTCTTCCATGGATTTGTGTAGGTGGGTAAGACCCATGTGGGTCATAAAATGTCTGAAGTTTACATTTGAATCGTACTGGCACCCATGTTCATTTATACACTCTGAAGTTGTACAGTTTTTCCTAAGCATTGTCCAAACCTTGTTCATTAAGCAATTCTTATTATGTCCTGCTTTTATTTACTAATCAAAATCATATACCACTGCAAGGAGGAAGTGTTAAGTGTGTGTGTGTGGGGGGGGGAAGACTGAAATAGTCCAAAAATGCTTGAGCATGCTTTTTAATATAAAATTTTTATTGAAAGTTTTAGAAAAAACATGAAAACTAGCACAAATTAATAAAAAGTTAAGGTAGAAAGAAAAGCAGAAGAAAAAAAAGAAAAAGTGCAGAAGGAATAAAAATAAATAGGAAGAAGCTTCCAAAGTCCTTCGCAGAAAATATAAGTACAATTACACGTTAATCCTATATTATGATTACAAAATAAGGCTCACTTTTCTATTATCCAGTTTTTTTCTAATCATCAAAATCACAAATCATAACCACATTTTTTTCTGTTTTATGCAAAAGGACTATAATGGGTTTCCAATCTACCATAAATGTAGATAATGTTTTTTCTCTAACCAAAAAAGTTAATTCAGCCATCTCCACATGTTCCATCATCTTCACCAACTATTCCTTTTTGTGAGTAGTAACAAAGCATACCACTTTTGAACATATAACAGTTTCACTGCATAATGTTTGAGCATACTTAACACCCATGTCAGTTAAAAATAAAAATGGGAATGAATGAATGAATGAATGCCATGAATTTCCATTTAAAGATTTAACATATCAAGAATGGTTAAGGTTTGCAATGTTGTGCACTTATAATGGAATCTCTTGAATAGACAAAAGTCCACAGATTACTCCAACATTGTTGATAGGGAATATTGATTATTTTTAAAAAAAATACTTTTAGGGAATTATAAGGGTTTGTGAATGGCTATATTTCACCAGCTAAAGGTTTTGTACTTCCATGTCCACTGTTATTTTTATATGAAACAAAATGGCTGGTTTAACTAGAAGCAGAAAGGTGCTGTGTCTTACCTTATTATAGATTGCAAGTCACTTATGCATATTAATTCCATTAGTTTCTGAACAGCATTTATATCAATTGAGTTGCATGTCATATTTATAAAATGAATATGATCAAATATTTGGTTTGACATGATGTTGTGAACCATTAAATATTAAAAGAATTTAAATAGGGCACAACATGGTGGCAACTGACATTTTTACCTTCCCAATCTGCTAATAATTGGTTCCATTTTGCATTTGTTAAAAACAATCTGTCTTACTAGGTTTTATTATGCAGTAATTGGAACTTTTAGAATGGTGCCTTCAACGGCAGAGTTGCATGAAAAAATACAGTATTAAACAACTTATTCATGGCTTGCTGGCTTTACCTTTTTCTGACCAAAGAAATGTGGGTATTTCCCTAAAGAAAAATTTTGGGTGCTGAATAAGAAATTAGCTTTTTCTCAAAACCAAATGCACAAACAACTTCCCCCCTCCCCAAGAATATTTAGTAACTCTGTGTCTTTCATGCCTACCTTACATACCTTCAACATCAACAGGACCTGGAATCAGATCAATGCAGCCTAGTCCCCCAATCTATGCATACTTGACTGAGCTCAATATAAATGCACTGATTTTTCCCCAGCTATTTAAATAATATACAGGCTTGGGGAAATAACTTAGCAATCTCTCCTATCCCATGATAAAAGTTAAAATGTAAAATACATAGTTGGTAAATATCAACTGTTCTGGCTAAAGAAATTATCAGTCCAAAATTAAGACCTATACTTTGCATATAGCCATTAACTATAGATCTTTTCTTTGATTCCAATATCCACCATGTCATCCTAAAGGCCCTCAAATTGGCTTATCTTTGGCTTATATAGATGGTAATGCCAAGCATTCCAACAATTCACACAAAATTCTCTGGCAGCAATACTGCTTTTTTATCTTTGGACATATTTACTATCATGATCATTTAAATAATTATACAGTATTAGGCTTTCATGAATAAAAATGATTGGGCTGGTGTTGCCAGCTTCTCCTTTTGCTTGCTTGAGTAGAATAACCTAAGCCACGGGTGTCAAACTCGCAACGTCACGTGACATGTCACAACATATCGTGACTTTTTGCCATTGCCGGCAATGGGGTGGGTACGGTTTCGCTATGATGCATCTGGCCTGCAGGCCGGCAGTTTGACACCCCTGACCTAAGCCAATTCTCTAAATAAGTGTATTATAGACTTGTAGCACAAGGTTGTATGGCAACAAAAAAAACAGGATTCTGAACAGAAAATAAGTTTAAAATGTCTGTTTCACATTCATAGAAGATAGTGAATTGGTAAGTGGTAATTAACTTTAAAATGATGAGTAGAAATAGTTTAATATACAGTGCATTAAACCAATAATTTTCACTAAGTAAACATTTTTTGATTTTTATCCCATTGCTGTTGTCAAAAAAGGACTGGATTATTCTCATTGTATAGGACTGTATTCAAATACTATAGTTAATATTTAATATTATAATTAATACTATGATTAATAAAATAAAACAAATACAAATGCAGTAACATTGTTTAATCATAAAACATAAAATCTTATGTGGGCATATCCTGTACTAAGATTTGATTGAAGTACTACATTTATGTCTTTAATCTTGATCATGATCTTACTATACTTTCTTATTGCTTTCTTTCAATACAGGAGCGAATAACAGCATTTGAAACAGTAAGTTGTATTTTATTGGTCTACTTCTCATGAATTACTTTCAAGTAAGATTTTTCTTCTTTTTGTTAAAAGATAATATAAGTGGAATATTAAAAAGTTTTAGAAACTGTGAGTCAATTTCAAAAAGGTGGAGTTATTGCCAGTTGTGGGTGTGCTTGAGTGCGCGCATGCATGCCTTCAGATTACTGTTGATCCTTGGTCACTGCCTGGAGTAGTCCCTGAAACTTTCTTGACAAGATTTTGGATATAGTTTGCCATTGCCTGCTTTCCAGGGCTGACAGAGAGGCACTGCCCAAGGTCACCCAATTATGTCTAAGTTGAGACTAGAATTCACGGTCTTCTGATTTCTAGCCTTGTGCCTTAAACATTACATAAAATTGTCTCTTGCCAGTTTAGCTGTGATAAACCAAATAATATGTACAAAAGCACAGGACATCCACATGAGATCACTTAATATGGAAGTATGTTGGTAAAGTCATCCATACTTTAAAGGTCAATTAAAAATATAAACTGTTTATACTTGAAAATGATGAGTGTGCTTAGGTTTTAATATTCTTTGCAATTATGTATATTGCCTTTAGGAAACTGAAGTTGTTGACCTAAGTAATTATATAGATTGGGGTATGAAAAGCTTTATTTGGACATCCATTTTGGAGTGTGGCAATAGCAAATTACATTTTCCCTTCAGGACAGAGGTGCTTGAATTCTTGCAGAAACAAGTGTGTGTCAACAATCTTGTTGTTACTTGATATTCAGACTCTTGTATGAGGCAAATTAAGTATTGCTCATCTTTTTGTCTTCCCGAACAATGAATAAAGTACATGTGTGCACATGTTTAATTTATAATGATACACTTATATTAGGCATTTTTTTAAAAAAAAATAGAATTATTGGCAGGTTTATTACTACAGTGCAGAGAAGACAGATTGAAATGTATCCAAATAATAAATTTAATTCATAAAATCTTGAAACTAAGATGCAACCATATCTTGCATATTAAAGTTATTTAGAATAATAATAGTAGTAAATAGTAAAATTAGTAAATATAGGTAGTCCTCAACTTACAACAGTTCACTTAGGGACCATTCAAAGTTACAATGTCATCTGAAAAAAGTGATGTATAACTGTTTTTCACACTTACAATCATTACAACATCCCCATGGTCACCTGACCAAAATTCAGATGCTTGGCAATTGATTTGTATGTATGACAATTGCAGTGTCATAAATACAAATAGCCTTTTGCAGTATTCTGACAAGCAGAGTCAATGAGGATTCACTTAACAACTGTGTTATTAACTTAACAACTGCAGTGATTCACTTAACTGTGGCAAGAAAAGTCATAAAATGAGGCAAAACTCATTTAACAAATGTTTCACTTGACAACAGAAAATTTGGGCCCAATTGGGGTCATAAATCAAGGAAAACCAAACACACAGGTATAGAGCCACAAATATAAGTAAACCGCCCTGAGTCCTTTGGGAGTAGGGCGGTATATAAACCGAATTAATAATAATAATAATAATAATAATAATAATAATAATAATAATAATAATAACAACAACAACAACAACAACAACAACAACAACAACAACTGCAAGAGGAATCTAGGAGTCCTAGTGGACAACCACTTAAATATGAGCCAGCAATGAGAGCCAGTGCAATCCTAAGCTGCATTAACAGAGGGATGTAATCATGATTGTGTGAAGTTTTAGTACCGCTTTAAAATGTCTTGGTAAGAACACACTTGGAATATTGCATTCAATTTTGGTTGCCACAATATAAAAAATATGTTGAGACTCTAGAAAGAACAACAAAGATGATTAGGAAACTGAGGCTGAAACATATGAAGAACGGTTACATGAATTGGATGTATCTAGTCTAATGAAAAGGCTGTGACATGATAGCAGTGTTCTAGTATTTAATGGGTGGCCACGAAGAAGAGGGGGGCAATTTATTCTATAAGGCACTGAAGGCAGGACAGGAAGCAATAGATGGAAACTAATCAAGGAGAGAAGCAACCTCAAAATAAGGAGAAATTTCCTGACAGTTAGAACAATTAATTAGTGGAATGGCTTACCTTCAGAAGTTGTGAATGCTCCGTCACTGGAGGTGTTTAAGAAGAGTTTGGAAAACCGTTTGTCTGAAATGGTACAGGGACTCCTGCTTGAGCAGGGGGTTAGACTTGAAGACCTCCAATTAATAACTTTGTGAAGGAAATTTTGCTATGTTCTCTTTTTTATTATACTTCATATTAACAGAAACTTTTAAAGAATTGTATACTGAACTCGGGTATAGGCATACTTTGGCTCTCTGATGTTATATTTGATGTATAGCCACAGTTACTTTAAAAGACATCTTTCTTGGATCATCTTTAACATTACACCTCCTAGCTAAGTTATAAGTAACAGTCTGTTGCTGTCACTGTAAATTATGGGCATGCTTCTTTATCTTTTGGTTTACACTTAAAGGATTACTTAGCTACACCCCAAGACTTTTCCATTTTTAAAAAAATGCCCATGGACTACATAAGTCAGTTTTTATTCATCATCATTTCTGCATACTGTATTATACTTATGGACTGTACACCTCTGTTGGCAGCTTTATAGGTGAGGTTTGGGGTAACAAATACACCTCAACTGTGTATGTTCCCAGCTGATATACCCATTCTATCCTCAGTTTCTTGTTAGTTACTATGGAAAATTTTCCAAGTTTTCTGTAAAAGATAACAGAATATTAATATTTCATTTTATTTTCACTTGTCTCTGTAATAGGAAAATAAAAAACAAGCTACAGGAAAAGGGTGGAGGAATTATTGGTGCGACAAGATCTAGGGATTGAACATGAAATTTTCCCACCTTATCTAAGTGCTATTTTGTAAATGTGTTTGTCATTTCGAATTACTACGTGTTGATGTCATTTCAAATTACTATGTTGATGGTCACTTGCTCTACTTGCTGTTTGGACAAGAAGAGCAAAATTGATTCTCAAAGCTATTGGCAGACAAGCACGAATTGATTTTCCTATGTGTAGGTGCTTCTTTGGAAATAAGCACTGAAGGGAACTGGACCCCCTAATTTCTTAGCAAATGCCTTCAGTCTCAGTATGCTGTAGATGTTCTCCATTTTGATCTATTGTAGCTCTCTCTGTTTCAGCAGTGATGCAACTTCTTGTAGTGGCTTTGCCAAACTAATCCTACTGTCCTTTCCTTCAAAAATATTAGTTTGCCTGCCCTAAGATGTACTGTATAGTTTCTTCCTTCTTGGGCCAAGAAAGCTCCAAAACAGGAAGAAACCTTCCTCTCAGCTGATCTTCAAATGAAAGAAGAGAACTTCTAATTGAAACTATCAGGACCAATAACTCTCAGGTAGTCTCTGTGATCTGTACAGCAGAAGCCACAGTATTTTGATACTGCCACTCCTGCCACTACTGGCATTGCCATTTCTAAGGATGATAGACTGACACGGTTGCATCATTCATGTGAAATACGCACCTTCAGGTTCAGCATAATATATGGGAAGTGACAACCCAAACTGGATTAAAAGCTACCCAGTGATCAATCCAGGGACTCCCAGAGTTGAGATCAGAAATGCATCCTCAAGGTTTGTGGTTCAAATTTTATGGTTCAAATTTTATGGTTCAAATTTTATGGCTCAAATTTTCAGTAATGGTGTTCAGTGTTGAGCATCAGTATCATTTCTCTGGGCTTTCATTATGAACTAGGGAGTGGTTTCCTACCAGTTAAAGGGAAGTAGAGAGTCTGATTCCAAATTAATGAATGTTGCATATGTTTTGTTGTATACCACAGATGTAAATTCTGGGATGCTTATTATTAACATCTCTCTCTCTTTTTGCCTCAATGTATCCTTATGGTTTGGTGAACTGTTTTTATACCATCTTCAAGATCAGTTCATATCATACTATTCCTATAAAGCCTGTTATAAATTTTATGGCTCCTTCTGGCTTCTTTTATCTGCCTCTGAAGTTCCAATTTGATACATAGTACTGGCATCACATATAACCCCACAGGCTGATACCAAAACGGTTATTAACATAGACATGCAATCAGTCCATAAGGATTAGTTATTGGAATCAGAAGAACCTGCTTCTGCGAATCCTTTGATGTTTTTTTTTTCTTTTTCTTTGGAGGTCAAGTAGGATTACTTCCCACAAAGCTCATGTAAAGCAGCTCTCTCATATGCCTGCTTCATATGCATGATCTATTCTTGGTCTATAGTCTCCTTTTCTCATTGATAAATCTTACAGTTTCTTCACTCAGAAACCTGAACTCCAGTGTTACTTCCTACCTGGCAATGGATTCATGGGAAATTAGCAAGGAATTCATTGAAGAAGCCAGACTGTGCTTCCCACTTCAAAGTAGACAAGATGTTGCACAAATTTCAAGAAAACAATTGTTTCAGAATTCAGCAATAAATTAGCAAAGTAAAAGAAATTCTAATGCATAGTTCCATATAATTCCATACAGATAAAGTGGAGTGCAAATGGGGTGCAATGAGATAGCATTCCTATTCAGCATCTGTTTCTCTGTTTCCTGCCAAGCATGTCACACTTCTTCCATTTCTTTTAACTTCTGTGGCAGGAGTTCCATATTGTCAGCACTTAAGTGCTATCCTCCAGGATAGGTATTCTGGTAATTTGTTTTGTTTTTTTCTTGGCATGGACTGGTACAACATGCAAGTACTGTATATCTCTCGATAGGGGTCTTCAAGTCCCTTACTGGACCGATTGTGTTCATAACTTGAATTGGAATTGCACTCTAGCTTTACCATTTCCTTAATGCATTGTCATTGTCATTGAGACATACTGGAATAAATTGGGAAACATTATAGATAGCTCCTATCTTTGCATGATCAAAATCAGCCCTCTTTCCCATCCTCAGTTTCCTCCTTGGCTTGTTATCCTAGTTCCTGAACCGTTTCTTTAGTTGAAAAGAAACTGAGGAAAGAGTAGGAGTGTTATCAAAGTGTGCAAAGTTAGTCATATTTGTCAACCTGAACTATAGAACTCTAGAAAAACTCCTAATAGGACTTCAGCAGACTGTAGATATAGAACAAGGGTGTCAAACTGCTGGCCTGCAGGCCGGATGCATCATGGTGAAACCATGCCCACCCTATTGCCGGCAATAGGAAAAAAAAGTCATGATATGTCACGTGACATTGCTAGTTTGACACCCTTGATATAGAATCTATATTTCTTGATACACATGCATCACTCAGAGCATCATTATTACCAGTAAACAACTTTTTATTACCCAGCATTGGAAGTAAGAATCCCTTGTTGGGGAATGTGCAATCTTTTTGTTACTGGAGTGTGGTTTTGAGTTTGTGGCTTCAAGACTAAAAATAAAAAGTAATGTCTTCTTTTGATTTAGATCTGTCCTGTGGGACAATCTAGAGCTGTCTATCATTGCATATGCATCAATATAAGAAGGATTAACTGCTTACATGCCCTTTAAATACCCAAGGGGTTATATAAAGTCATGGAAAATAAGCACCATGTTTTATCATTCTCTCTAAGAAGATAGAACATACCTTGCTGTGTAAATAAACTTTTTATATTAGGAAAATGAGATTAATAGCAGTCACTGTATAATGGAAGAGTGCACTTTTAAGTAAATGCTGCTTCTATTGGTCCAATTGGAATTGGTTGACCCTTATCAGCTTTATCACTGTCCTTTGCTCCCTGTTAAATAACAAGCAGACACATATGTTTGTTCTCTTCTGGATTAGTTGTACTGCATGCATTATGGCACATCATTTTCAGTTTCTGGGCAATAATTAGCAGTACTTAATCACTCACTCTGTCAGGTGTTCTCACCAACCTTTTTAACATTTTGTTCTACACGATTAAACCTCTCCCTTTTAATAGAGAAAAATGCCATCATTAATATGGTACTCAAATCTAATTTTGGAGTTTATTGAATGTGTCAGTAAATTATTGTTGTTGTTTTCTAAAGGTCAGCTGAAATAAGTTTTCTTTTCTTGTTTTTGGCTTTTATGCTTTTATTTGCCTGTCCTTTCACCCCCACTCTTACCCATCTTCATAACCAGCAAAACTATTGTAGTGTAGCTGATGTGTTCTTGCCTGCCATAATGAGAGCACAAAATCTATTCCTGCAACCGTACTCATGAATCATACTAGTTTTTCACATGCTTTTTAAGTGAAGTGAATATTAACCTGGCAGCTATTTTCCACACAGATTATAATGCTGGTACTTAGCTGTTGGCACTGTTGTAACAAGCCTGAAACAAGCCTTCAGTTGTTTGGACTGCAATGAAACAAACAGACTTTGTCCTTTGGAAGCACATTTAAAATTTCAGACACATGAAAAGGGAAATTCTAAGTTGTACGCTATACTCGATGCTTTTCACATCGATTTTGGAAAATTGTGAATTGTGTAGATAAGCTCATGTATATCCTTTGCTCCTTTAGTGTAGAATAAACATAAGTCTTAACATCAGACGCAGTAATATTAAATGACTGCTTTTGGAGAAAATAAAATATTAGTGAAACTCAAATGTTAATGCATTTCATTACTTATCATCTCTGTCTGTCTGTGATGAAGGTAAAAGAAACACATTGAATTTTAAAGAGAGTGTTGTTTGAAAATCATATGCTCTGCAGTTTCTGGAGCATATTGTTTCTTTAAGGTAACTGCTGAACAGTTAAGCCCCTTGTTCTGTTTTACACTGTTAACTTTTCTGTGGCTCAAGGCTGCAGGAAGACCTGCTGAGAATCTGCTGTCTCTTTCAAATATCTCTCAACCTTTTCCAGCCCTTACAAAGACCAGGGCCAGAAATGACTTTGGGAAGAAGTAGCAAACTATACATCTCATCACAAATTAATGGGGTGGAAAATCAAGACTTTGATGAACATAAGGCCACTATAAATGAAGCATACAATGTAAATGAGTGCAGCTTCTTTGTGGGAAAGAAGTGAGCAATTTAACGAGGAACAGACATTGATAGACACCTCCAAGCAATTTTCTTTCTTTTTTTTGGGGGGGGGGGGTTGTGGAAAAAAAAACCAAGGTATAGAAGTATCCTCTCAGAGAGCTTTTCTTGAATATTTTTAAATACACAGCTAAGCATATTTTGCAAGGTGTAGCTTTAATAAGTATATGATGAAATGCCTGGAATTTTATAGAGAATATATATTTAGTTTTCTTGATTAATTCTTCTTATGCTAATTGTGTAAAGATCCAAGTGTGAAGCTTAAATATTTTAATATAAACTTTAGCTGTAGTTTTGCTAGAAGCACATTATGCTACCTACAGCGAAACAAAGAATTCTGTAGTGATCCCTTTTTAAAGATTGCTTTTGATGTTCACACACTAAAAATGCACTGAAAACAAGCAAAAGCCTTTTTGAAAGTAGTAAAGAATATAGCAAGATATAGCAATTTTCCTCTGAGCATTCAGATTTTTTTAAAGCTAATGTTGTTTTCCATCATTTTATATGCATGGAAGTTAATTTGATAGTGGCATAAGGATTTTTATTTGGAGAGTTATCTAGAATGGAGTGAAATGACCTGCTAATACTTAGACCAATTTCAATGAATAATTGTAAGTACTTCAAAGAAATTCACTTCTATTTACTGCCAGACATATAATTGCAATCACTGACTCCACTTTAGAGAGTGGTGAATCTAAAGAATCTTTAGTATAATGGGTTTCTTATTTTTTGTAAAAAATGATCACAGTATTTTAAATCAAATATATAGAATATGTCAATTGCAGCAATAGTACTTAGACTTAAATACTGCTTCACAGAGCTTTACAGCCCGCTCTGTGGTTTACAAAGCCAGCATAGTGCCCCCAACAATCTGGGTCCTCATTTTACCGACCTTGGAAGGATGGAAGGCTAAATCAACCTTGATCCGGTGAGAACTGAACTGGTGAACTTCTGGCAGTCGGCAGTTAGCAGAATTAGCTTGCAATACTGTGCTTCAACCACTGCGCCACCACAGCTGGAGTATTTATTTCCACTCAGTTTGAGATGCCCAAACCTTGAACTTTTTTGTGTTTCAGAACACATGTCAATTTTTCCCTCTGCACTTAGCTCTTTACTACAAAGATAACACTCAGAAAGCTTCTATAAATCCTGGCAAAACATAAGGTAAATATGAATTCAAAATCAATAGACATTAAGCAATTGGTGTCCCTTGATGTGAATGAAGTTATTGACTATTGAAAGCCTTTTGTTGTACTTGAACATTTGTCTACTCAAACCTTTGGATACTATTTGGTTTTTCAAATTCAATTATCTATTTTGAATAATTTAATTAGAAGGCTTATAAAGAATCCCAATTTACTTATCAGGATTTTCTCCAGGGATTTCTACTCAATGAAACAAAGCTGGTAGCAATCCAAGGGCACCTGTAAAGCCATTTTCGTTATTCCTGAATAAGGTAAAGGTAAAGGTTCCCCCGCACATGCGTGCTAGTCGTTTCCGACTCTAGGGGCTGGTGCTCATCTCCGTTTCAAAGCCGAAGAGCCAGCGCTTGTCCGAAGACATCTCCGTGGTCATGTGGCCGGCATGACTGGACACCAAAGGCGCACAGAACGCTGTTTCCTTCCCACCATAGTGGTCCCTATTTTTCTACTTGCATTTTTACATGCTTTCGAACTGCTAGGTTGGCAGAAGCTGGGACGAGTAACAGGCGCTCACTCTGTTATGCGGCACTCGGGATTCGACCCGCCAAACTGCCGACCTTCTGATCGACAAACTCAGCGTCCTAACCTACATCCTTTAAAATATATCTCTTTTTCCATATCATTGTCTGTTTGGCCACTTGGCTGATTAATGTTTGGCTTAATTATAGTAGAAACAGGATAACTTGCAAATGCAGTTTAATATCACAAAATCAGAAAAAGTAAAGCTTGGAAGATGCCTTGATGTTTATTTTGTCCAGTCTTGTGCAAATGCAAAAATTCATTTCGACAATATCCTTGACAGATGATCATGCCACACCTATTAAATACCTTCAGCAAAGAGAATCCATCTCCTACCAAGACAGACTGTTTTATTATTGAAAGCTCATACCAGTAGGATATTTCTTCCTGATATTCAATCTCCTTCCTTGTAATTTAAGTCCATTGTTTCTTGTCATTCTTAATGAAACAGAACAATTCAGACTCCACATGCAGATATAGGAAGATAGCTATCATGTCTTCTCACACTTTTACTTTCTCCAGGCTGAATACATCCAGTGCTTCTTCTCAAGCCCCTTAACCATCTAGGTTGCTGTGCTCTGGACATGTGCCCAGAACTGGAGGCAACAGTCCAGGTGTGATCTCACCAATAAAAATAGAATGATTAACTTGAATTTGACATTGTATGTATTTGATGCAACCTAGGAATTGTTGTTATTGTTTTGTAAAGGTATCACACTGTTGCTCATATTCAGTGTCATATGATGCTGAAGATTCGTTGGTTCTTGTTCAAGTCTGGATTATGGCCATTGTGGCACTTTTCCATTAAGAATTTTCTTATCCCCCACTCCATTTTTCTCTCATCAAATTTGATCATTTTATTTTCTAACTCTTATGTGGGGCATTTATAAATTTATCAAACATGCCTAGGTTTGCCACTTAACATTTCCATCCACCTTGATCTGAAGATATATACATATACATATATACATATACATATATATATATATATATATATATATATATATATATATATATATATATATATATATATATATACGTACGTACATACATCATACATACATACATACATACATACATACATATATATATATATATATATATATATATATATATATATATATATATATATATATATATATATATTCATTAGGAATTAATTGTTTATACATTCATTTGACTTACAGTCCTTTCATCCGGAAACTTAAATAACCCTGTATATTAGCTTTAACTGAGAGAAAATGACTGGTCTAAAGTCAGCCAGTGACCTACCATGGCTCAATCTAGACTTGAACTTGGGTTACTCTACTTTTAATTTAATACCTTCACCACATCATATGGGCTTTCGGTCTCTTGATTGTTCAACCAGCTCACATTTTTCTGCCTTAGTATTTCATGGGAGAAATTCATATTGGAAACATTGTTCCAGATCTCTTCTCTTAAATATTGCCATCTTGTGGGACCTGGGAAGTGTGCTTTTTCTGTTGCAGTCCCTGCCTTATAGAACACCTTCCCCCTTTAAATCTGGCAGGTCCCTCTCTTTTTAACCTACAGAAAGCTGGAATGTGTGGAGAATTTTGTGGGCTGCATTGCGGAGGTTCTTTTGTGGTACTAGGCATTTCTGGTTTTGGATGTATTGTATTGCATTATTGTATAATATAAATACAATATTGTATGTATTTATTGTATTTATTATATTCTCTGATTTTATTCCTTGTATATATTGTTTTATTTATTTATTTACTTGTGAGTCATTTGGTTCTAAAATGGGTGATTATACAAATATTTCAAAGAAATAAATGAATCTGCCCATCCAACCAAATCAAATATGATCCCATCTCTACAGGATTGTCACCTGACAGAGCCTTGAAAGAGACATTTTCAGGAGCTACCCCCCACATATGGGAACTCACTGCCAACAAAGATTTCACCCTCTTGTTCTTTAGGAAAATTAAAAAAAATGTATCTATTTCCTTTTTCATTGGTGCATGGTAATGAAGGTAGGGTTCAGAGGTGGATGGTGTTTGCATTTTTTAATCTTTTATATGTATCAGGAGTTGGGGGGCATTGCTTTATATTCTGGCATTATGAGTTTCACAGAGATGTTGGAAATAGCCAAAAAGCAAGCTAGACAGACAGACAGACATGCCTTCAAACAAATTACTAGATTCTAGAGTTTTGTCTGGCAAGTTGAGTGTTCTGTCTTTTATCTTGGTCATCTTTCTGCCTATTTGGGAATCCAGGAACATCAGATATGAATTTATGGACTAAAGCAAAATCTAATATAAGGTCAAATTGTCGATAGAATAAAAAGTGCCAGAGCTACATTAAAGACCTTGCTTCCAGCATGGCTGCTCTGAACTGAGATCTTATAAATCAGAGATTTGGGGATTATGTGAATATTCAGAAGGAATTTCTCCTTGGGAAAAAGATTGTTTGGGTGTAACCCTTGACCCACAAAGATCTGATTCTTTAATAGTATATAGCATCTTTAAGCTTGAATATACATTTGCCTATGTTTTCTGGATTTGGTGGAACTTTCATCTCTCCTGTGTCCTCAAATGAAGGGCTCTCTGCCTTGTAAATGAACTGAGCCTGGGTATGTCCCAGTCTCCAGTGGTTTAAAATTGGGCAGCACATTTAGTAGTTCAGGGAAGTCATGTTATACTGCAAGTGGTCTCTTCAGCTGAGTTACATTGCAGGATGTGTCAAGGAAAATAAATGTACTAAACATGAAAGGCAGAGAAAAAAAGCTTTTGTGTTCTGGTCTGTGTTGTATTTGTGTTAGTTTGTATTTTTTTATGAATAAATAAAAGTAATTGATTCCTATTTATAATGAGTGAAGGGTTCTTATGAATTTTTCTAGATATCAATATCATTTTAATCATTAAGTATATCAAAGTGTTCAAATATTGTGCCTCCAGATTAGTGTGAAGTGTGCAGTTTCCACCCTGAGGAAAGATGTCCAAAGCTTTAGTGTAATTTTGCAATTACTTCATTCATTCATTTATTACATTTATATGCTGCCCATCTTGCTGTCCAACTCTCAACTTTTGTGAAACTATTTATTGTTCCATCATCTTGTTAATGGCAATATCACATGTGCAGGCTCATCATGCATACAGCCCTTTTGAATACTTCAATGTTTTTCAGAGTACTCAGTTGGCCTTAGAACATCTGGAATCTGCTCCTGAGAAACTGAATGTTACAGAAGATAGTGGAGATTTTGGGGTAAGAATATTTGAGATCTCTTTCATTTTTAAATATTTACTAGCATTCTATACAATAGGGGAAAGTATTATACTTATCTCTGTGTTTTGCTCCTTTTTTCTTTTTTCTTTTATTAATAACAATAACTATAAAAATAGGGGAATATACTTAAGGCATGACATCTAAAACACATGTTATAAACCTCTATTTGAGGTACACATATTAGCATGAAGCTGAATAGATTTGTTTGGCAGCAAATTCCTTCTTTACCATTCCTTTACCTGCTCAAAAAGATATTTCTCAAGGAGAGTCCTTCCATCTTGATTTGAATACCACATTGTAATACCACGTAACTGTGATGTTTTTAAGGTTTAATGAATTTAAAATCTGAAAATATTTCTCTATCCCAGTTTTTGATATATTCACAATGTTTTGGCAACCTTTTAAAACTTGATATCATTTAGCTATGTGAAAGACTATTTGAAAAGTGATAATTTTTGTTTGATTTATTAAGATATAATGCAAGAGGACCCAGATTGTTGGGGGCAATTAAGCTGACTTTGTAATAATGCCGCTTGGGGGTGTGTGTGAAAGCCCTAATAAGCAGGCATATACATAGAATGAAGGCTACTGCTAAGCTTGTAAGCTGCCCTGAGTCTTCGGAGAAGGGCGGGATATAAATGGAATTAAAAAAAAAGATATGATAAAGATACAGTATATTTACTGAGATAAATTCTTCAAACCTTACTTTCCATATGATGACATCCTGGAAGTCTGTAGTCTCATAACTGGTATTCTTTATCACACAACTACCAGCAAATTCAATAGGAAAGCAGTTGGAATATTATCATTTGTTCATTAGCCTGAGTAAAACTGGCATTACATGAAGGAGTATATTCGTGTCAGATGTTTAAAATGTAGACTAAGTACTATATATATGAATGTACATATTTGTTTATTTACTAAGGCTTATTCTCATCTAAAACAACGTTATGGGTTATACTCTGCCTGTTATATAATCTAGATTGAAACATAATATGAATAAGAATACTCCCCATCCAAAAACCCCCACCCATAACATCATACTTCATAAGTATACTTCATAAGCCTTCAAAGGCTCTTCAGAAGAGCCAGATCTTAACTGCTTTCCAAAATTGTAAGAATGATACTGCCCTTAACTCCAGGCTCTGTGCTGTTCCAGAGAAGATAAATGTAAAGGCCAATTGGTAAAATGAGGACCCAGATTGTTGGGGGCAATTAAGCTGACTTTGTAATAATGCCGCTTGGGGGGGGAAGCCCTAATAAGCAGGCATATACATAGAATGAAGGCTACTGCTAAGCTTGTAAAGCCGCCCTGAGTCTTCGGAGAAGGGCGGGATATAAATGGAATTAAAATAAAATAAATAAATAAATAAATAAAATTGCACCTGGAGGTTTAGTAGCAACAACTGTTGCTCCTTAAATAGTGATGTAACAATAGTGAGTTGAGCCTATTATCCCTCAAGGTCACCACATTTTGGATTAGATTCAGCTTTCAAGCAGTCTTCAAGTTTATTCCCATATAGGATTAATTGCAACAGTCCAAATATGAGCTAACACAGACATGAATGACAGGCAGCATTCTCCCTATCCAGAAAGGTTTTAATACAAGATAGAACTGTGGAAAAGACTGTCTTGGTCACATTCTTTAACTGCTCTTCCAGCAGAACTGTGAGCCCAAGAGGATTCTAAGGTTGTGAATTTACTGTGCACAAATAAGTGCAAATCTGTCTAGGAGCCCAAGCTCTGAAATAAGCCCCAATATCCTGTTATCTGTGAAACAGTGTTCATGGTGACCTGCAAACCCTCCTGGATGGCAATTACCATTCCCCTTTCTAGGCACATACATCCATGAAATATGGATGGGCATATTTTGAGATGAAGGCACTCACCATCTTACCTATCTAGGTCTTGCTAAGCCAAGTCCACTGTGTCATGATCAAGTCATGGATGAAAATAATTGTACAGTATCTGATATTCAAAAGTAATAGCTACGGCCCAAAATTCCCAAAAGCCCAGCCACATGGCTCCTAAAACAAAGCCAGGAGGCTGGAAGTGGGGCTCATATCTACAATGCCCATTTCCCTAGAGGTTCTGTCCCCCACCATACTGTATATTTGTTGTTTTCACTGCTACTTTTGCTCTTCAGCCCTATTTTTTACATATACCCCAAAGTATTACATCTATCTATCTATCTATCTATCTGTCTGTCTGTCTGTCTGTCTGTCTGTCTGTCTGTCTGTCTGTCTATCTATCTATCTCCTTCACTAAGCCTATATATGCTACTTACATTCAGGTTGTTTTTGACTTAGCCATTCAGCAGCCATCATACATCTCAAACACCCCACTGAAGCACCAACAACCATAGTTAATCTTTCAATCTTTCCATCCAAGCCCAATATGGCAACTGCAAGAACTGGGACTCCCACTGAACTCAATCAAGTATTCAGCACTGCTTCTACTACCACTACTGATCAGAACATCCCCAAATCCCACTTCCAGTTGACTCTCAGGGCATTCTCCTCTCTTCAGACCACCACTTTCTCCTTTCCTATTAGCATTTCACCCCAAAAAGAAAAAGTAAAAAAAAGTTTTGTCTGACAGGATGCAAAATATATCCTTTTTAGTATGCCATAGAGCAGGCACGCTGGCTGAGGAATTCTGGGAGTTGAAGTCCACAAGTCATAAAAGGGCCAAGTTTGAAGACCCCTGCCATAGAGATTTGGACTGATCTTCAGTAGCAAAACTGACATTCATACAAACCAGGGAAAAGAACTGCAGATAAAAACTTTCTATTCCTGCTAAGACCAGATTACCCCTCCATAATTCAACTGTCAATGAAAAACAAGAACTGGCAATGTATCTTGGGACTTTTAATCTGTCCACTGCAGAAATGGTTATTTGGTCTCCCAAATCCATCCTAGTTTGTTCTACTCAATCTTGACATTGTTCTTTGGTACTGTACACAGGGTAAGCAATTTTGGGGGATTGAACACAAAGAAGGAATTTTGGGAAACCGGGCTGGACATGCTCAAAAGATCGCTGTATGTGCACTCTGGTAGTCATAAGGCATACATTTAGCAGATTTACACTAACTTGATAAGATGCTTTCTACCACTCTGCTAAAACCTTTGTGGATATCATAGCATTATTGCAAATATAACAGAGACTCTCAGCAAACCAATTTTGTATGGATTTTTAATTTTAATTTTGCTTTAAATAGATAGGGCAGCGAGCCTAGCTAAAACTTTTGTGAGTATCATAGCCATTATTTGCAAATAAATATACCAGCGGCTGAAGCAATCTAGCTATATATGGATTTTTAATTTTAATTTGTTTTAATAGATAGGGCAGGGAGCCTAGCTTAGCACCAAGAGAGGTTTCGGATGAAAATTATACCAATCAGAGAGGCTTTTCAAGTAGTTCTTCCTAAAATTACAAACCATGCTGGCTCAGGAATTCTGGGAGTTGAAGTCCACAAGTCATAAAAGAGCCAAGGTTGCCTACCCTGGGTCTAGCGGTTAAGGCACCAGGCTAGAAACCAGAAGTATGTAAGTGCCAGTCTGCCTTAGGCATGAATGTCAGTTGGGTGACTATGAGTCACACTCTCTCAACCTAACTCACCTCACAGGGTTGTTCTTGTGAGGAAAAGAGTAAGAAGTATTAGGTATGTTCTCTGCCTTCAGTTATTTATAAAAACAATAAAGGCAAAAATTTTTAAAAAAAGAAATGTTTAAATTATAATACTTCAGTATTCTCACATGAATTCTTTCAAAATTTCATATTAAACTGCCAAATCTCGTAACAACTTTAATTATTTTGAGGTCCAATGGGTCCAGGATAAATACAGCTTATTCTGCTTTATCTCAGAATGATCCTTTGACCTTTTTTTTACATTTATGAGATAATTATTGGTAATGTTCTGATTTCAGAATTCTCACAGTCAGAAAGAAATTATCGAAAAACGATACATTAAATACAAGGAACTTGTGGGCTCATTACAGCAGCATCTGGAAGATTTAAAACACAAACTTGAAAGCTTCCAAGTAAGTTTGTTTTCTCTTCAAAGTTTGTCTTCTCTGTCTTTCTATGCAGTTATTCAAAAAAAAAATTACCTCTAATTGCTGGGACTCTGGATAGTGCATAATCACAGAAGCAACATGCCAATTTTAATAATTGGCTAAAAAGATGTCAATTTGCATTACAAGCTCAGACCGAAGATTTCCAAAGGTCAATGTTCTGTCTCCATTGGTAACCTGGTAAGTTAATAGATGGGGCATAGTGGAACTATTAGTCTTTGGAAGAATAGAAGGGCACCAGAAGACTAGAGCAAAGTCTTTTAAAAGTTAGGGCCCAACAGGAATTTGGCAAATTCACAGCCACATTTGTAGCCATTGTCACATTAGTTTTCAACTTCTGTACTGGAAGTTTCTTTCCCCTTTCCCTTCTCTTTCTCTCTCACAGTCAATATAGACTGATGGAAAATAAGGGCTATGACTTATGTCAGCTCCTAAAGTGGGAAAGTATTGTTTCAGGCAGCACGAAGATATATAGAGGTAAATCTATGGTCTATCAGCTTCGTATTTATACATAATAAGTTCTCTATTTGTTATGCTCTACTTGTAAAAGTCTTATTTTCTTCTCAATTAAAGTCCAATTACGTTTGAGGAATTAAGCAGGGGGATTTTATTCGCGTTTGAACAGTAAAGGAACTAAGAGAGCTCAGAAAGTCTGGCTCCATACTAGGTCAGGGTCAGGGCTTGCCCATCGTTAGAGACAACACCACTACCTCATTTAGACACACATACAATACACATATTTTTTTTCCATGTTTGTCAAGTCCTTCTCTGCTAGTGGAAAAAAGTCAAAAGCCTATTATCTATTTTTAGGATAATGCACTGGGAGCTTTTAAATTATCAAAGGTGGAAGATCAGATTAAGCTGTTAGCATGGAGACGGTATTAATAGAGTGTCAAGCATTTAGCTCTTAAACGCCTTTGTTTTCTTTCTAGTCTGAAATAAATCCATTGAATTTATTTATTTATTTATTTATTTGCAAATGCTTATTTCATGCTGCAACAAAGCAGATAATTCACGGGATGCCACTTTACAAGTTTAAGGACTTTGCGTGGGAACAACAGAGAGGCCAATTCCTGTTTATGTGCATTTTAGCAAGGAGGGACAAGAGCTCCCAGCAGTAAATAAAGAAGATGACCTTTCCCAGAATTCTAAATGTTGTTGACAAAGACACGCAATCTGGACGGAAATTATATGTAATGGTAACTACTAGATTTACATTCTGAACACTGAAACCGGATTTTACCAGTTTAAAATAGTACTGTCATAGTCATATAACCTGGCTTGTGGTTATTTTGAATAACAAAAAATAAAAGGAAACATAATCAACATCAATCTTTTTCACATGAAAAAATTTTCTTCTCTCTCACAGGATAAGAAGTCCAATACTGATTTTTCTGCTATTCAGAGTATACCTTCCAAATGGCAAAGCAGCAGTAGTTTTATGACCAGCTCCTTGCTTTCTAAGTCTGAATGTAAGAATTGAGATTTCATTGAGAATCCTTGTAAACCTTTCAGTGAAGTTAAGCAATTTGTTTGGGAAACCAAAAACTTTCTTTTTGGTGCACTGAATTCCTTACTTTATTTGGTTACTGTAATGAGAAAATAATTCAAGGTTCCACAAATGCATGTAGTTTTTTCAGCAATTAAAGTATATAGACATGACTCAATCCTCATTGAAAGTAAAGAATCATTTGAACTATCTGGTATCCTTTTTTAGTTCATGAATTGGAAACAAATCATGTTTTTTTTCTTGGATGTATTGTCTAAAACATTTGTCTGGAAAATAAATGTACATTTTATGTTTGTACATCCAGGGCTACCATCTTGGGTTATTTTCAATTGAACAGAATAGATAGTATACTTCTATAAGAAAATTTAAAACTGTAGGACTCTTGTCAACTGTTATTATCAAAGTTTTCCAAAGACCATCAATATCAAAAATCTTTATTCAAATTCTAGGGGGAAAATAAAAGATAAACACATTGATAAAAGGCCTGTGCAAAATGTGGTTTGCTCTTGGTAAATAAATACTGAATGTAAGACTTTTGTTTTAGGTAGTTCATAATAAAATAAGCAACATTGCAAAATAAATAATTTATTTTTAATCACATGAGATTTTGCTGAATTTCTGTGGCAGTCCATGTGTATCATGCATGTGTAATGAATGTAATTCAAGAAGAATTCATGCAATAGTTGTGTTTAAATCTCTGCCATTTAATCTTTGCCTACCATGTCATACAATTAATTAAATCCATATTTTCTATCAGGAGTATTCTTTGGTATAAAAATCTAGCTTCTGTCTGATGTTGGTTATTTTTAAATAAAATAACATCAAATTTTTATTAAGTTATAGGCACCCCCTCAAAACTGCTTCAGGAAATAACATGGTCTTATTTCTGAAAGTGAGTCAAGCGATTATCAGACTTTGCTTCGCTTTGGAGCACTTCACTACAGGAGAACTCTGAGAGAGGTTTCTTCACATTTTGTAGAAGACTGAGCATTTCAGATTGGGCAGCGGTGGCATTGTGTGTCCAAGATGGCCTGGCTGGGCAGCTACAGTGAATGCTGTAGAGTATGTACTAAAGCTGCCCAGCCTGGATCCTCATTCTGATCACTTGCAAAAGTTGGATGAGCAGTGTAAGAGGATCCCAGTTTTGGCAAGCGCTTGGTAAAATGTTGCTGAGTGGCACATTCTTTATGCTTCCAAAAATCTTCCAGACTGAGTGTTTCCTTTGCATAATGCAGGCATTTTCACAGCACACTTTGAAGCTAACCAACTTAAAGCCTCTCGGCATATGGCAAAGTATTCCATGTTTGATGGTTCAAACTTGCAGGGTGAATTGCAAGTAATCCAAAACTGCCCTGTCTTGAAGATTTGGGAAATGCTAGAGGAGGATTGAGGCAAGCTTTGTCCTGCAGCATAGTTTCAAAATGATTCAAAGTCACCGAAGGTCCTTTGCTGAGGCAAACCAGGTAATCTTTTTTGCTTTAGCAAAGCAAATCAGATGATCTCCAAAGTCTGACTCTGTTAATCAAAGCATATCTAGACCATTTCATACAACATGAGTAACACAATGACTGAATTGTTTAACATCAGTACCTTCCCATCATCCTATGGTAACAGCATCACACCCTTCTGGAAGAAATATAGAGCAAAAGGCATGGAATCCAGCAGTAAAGGACAATGCAAAAGAAACTGGCATGGATCCCCTTTTCTCCACCAAATTAGTGTACAGAGAAACTGGAGAAATGAATACTTGCTATTTTTTTTCCTGAAGAAAGAGAAAAACAACAATTTCTTAAGGACAAGCAATCCTTTAGGGCAGGGATAGGCAACCTTGGCTCTTTTATGACTCGTGGACTTCAACTTCAACCGTCCAGGTGGTTCCGCCCCAGGCGCCTAATGGACCCTGATCAGTTCCAGATGGCACTTGGGTCTGTTCCTATCTCTCTCACTGACAGCTCGGCCAACGCCTTAGTGGATGCCTGGGAAAGGGCTGCCACTGAGGCGCTCGACCGTGTTGTCCCCTTGCGACCCCTAACCCGACGCAGATCCCGGTGGGCTCCATGGTTTTCTTTGGAGCTCCGGGAGATGAAACGTCGGAGACAGGGTCTAGAGTGCTGTTGGAATCCAGCCGATCTGAGCCTGACCAATTGCGACTAAGAGCCTTTACAAGGTCTTGCTGCAATGAGGACGGCGAAGTCTAATTACTTCGCTACCCTCATCGCGTCCGCAGATAATCGCCCAGCCGCCCTGTTTCGGGTTACTCGCTCCCTCCTTCATCGGGAGGAGAGGTAGGATCCCTTGCAGTGACAGGCCGAGGAGTTCAGTCATCATCTTGCGGATAAAATTGCTCAGATTCGGGCCGGCTTGGACTCTGACTGGACAGAATCTGACAGGGAGGATTCGAGTGGTCTTGAAAGTGTTATCTGGACTGAGTTTGATCCTATGACCCCCAATGAGGTGGACAGGATCATGAGGAGGCTGAGCTCTACCACCTGTTTATTGGACCCGTGCCCCTCCTGGCTGGTTTATGCAGCCCGGGAGAAGACACGAGGCTGGTTCCAGGCAGTAATAACTGCTTCTTTGAGCAAGGGTGTTTTCCCTTCTGCCTTGAAAGAGGCAGTGGTGAGGCCCCTCCTCAAGAAGCCCACCCTGGACTCAGCGATTTTGAATAACTATCGTCCTGTCTCCAACCTTCGCTTTTTGGCGAAGGTTGTTGAGAGTGTGGTAGCGCATCAGCTCCCTCTGTTCCTGGAGGAAACTGATTATCTCGACCCGTACCAATCGGGTTTCAGACCTGGGCATAGCACAGAGACGGCATTGGTCGCACTGGTGAATGATCTCTGGCGGGCTCGGGACAGGGGTTGTTCCTCTGTCCTAGTCCTATTAGACCTTTCAGCAGCTTTTGATACCATCGACCATGGTATCCTACTGCAGCGTCTCAGGGGGCTGGGAGTGGGAGGCACTGTTTTACAGTGGTTCTCCTCCTACCTCCTGGGCCGCTCGCAGTCGGTGTTGACGGGAGGACAGAGGTCCACCCCGAGATCTCTCGTTTGTGGAGTCCCTCAGGGGTCGGTCCTCTCTCCCTTCCTGTTCAACATCTACATGAAGCCGCTGGGTGAGCTCATTCGTGGTTTCGGGATGGGGTATCACCAGTACGCTGATGATACCCAACTTTTTCTTTCCACCCCGACCCAACCCAGTGATGCCCTCACCGTGATGTCCCGTTGCCTGGAGGCGGTCCGGGTCTGGATGGGGAGAAACAGGCTTTGTCTCAATTGTGACAAGACTGAGTGGCTGTTCATACCGGCATCGGGCTGACCAGCCTTCTCCATCATTAACAATAGGGGATGAGTTATTACCCCCTGTTGATAGGGCTCGCAACTTGGGCGTCCTCCTGGATTCATGGCTCAGTTTGGAAGATCATATAGGAGCCGTGACCAAGGGGGCTTTTGCCCAGATTCGCCTGGTGCGCCAGTTGCATCCCTATCTGGACCGAGATGCTCTACGTACAGTCACTCATGCGCTCGTGACCTCCCGGTTAGACTACTGCAATGCCCTCTACATGGGGCTGCCCTTGAGGACCACCCGAAGGCTTCAACTGGTGCAGAATTCAGCCGCGTGAGTTTTGATGGGAGCTTCCCGATACTCCCGTGTAACACCTCTGTGAGCTACACTGGCTTCCGGTTGCCCTCCGGGTGAGATTCAAGGTGCTGGTAATGACCTATAAAGCCCTAAATGGCTTGGGTCCGGACTATCTAAGGGAACACCTGCTGCCGGCATCATCTTCCCATCGTCCTGTGCACCCCCACAGGGAGGACCTTCTCAGGGTGCCGCCGGTTAATGAATGCTGGCGGATTATTCCCAGGGGAAGGGCGTTCTCTGTGGGTGCGCCTGCCCTATGGAACCAACTACCCACAGAACTTAAGACTGCCCCCAACCTTCACTCATTTCGCCGGGACCTGAAAACTTGGCTCTTCGATCTGTTTGGTCCAAGCTGTGGGGTTGTTAATTTAACTGGGTTTTAGATTTACTCTTGGGGCTTGAATTTAATTTAATTGTTTTAATTGTTTTTAATTTTTGTATTCATGGTTTTAACTGCCCTGTAAACCGCCCTGAGTCCTATGGGAATAGGGCGGTATACAAATCCAATAAAATAAATAAATAAATAAATAAACTCCCAGAATTCCTGAGGCAGCGTGGCTCAGCTTGGAAATCTCTCCCTTTCCCCTCAGCATGGTTGGCTCAGGAATTCTGGGAGTTGAAGTTCACGAGTCATAAAAGAGCCGAGGTTGCCTACCACTACTTTAGGAAGTGACTGTAGCACTGAGAAAACCACATGGGAGGAATATTCTCATGAGGTTACCCTTGGGATTTAATGTAAGCATAAGAAGTCAGAGAGACTATGAAAGGCAAAATTTTGACACATATCCTTTGCCTAACTATGTTACAAGAAAACAGAGAGTGTATTGCTTATACAGGATTGTATTTGTTTTCATATTAAGGGGGAGAGGATGCTTGTGTAGAGATAATGAGCCAAACAGACATCTGCAGTTTGCATGCACATGATTTTATTTTGGTTTATTAAGTCCCCTCCCTTCCAATTCCCAAAAATAAATGAGATTATTACAGTAATCATCTTCTGTTATTAATTAATATTTCACCAATAAAATCAGTAGTAATTCTTTGAGTGAGAAATCATGTTGAAGTGATACATCTAATTAATACAAAATTAAATGACAGTCTCCAGATTTTCTGGTCCACAGCTCAGGGTTAAATTTCTCTGCTCCACTGCTAACAGTAAAGCCATAGCTCTGTAATAGTCATAAGTTCAGCAACAAATCATATGCTTTACATGCAGGGCCAGATGCAATCCCCAGATTCTCACAGAAACCCCAGAAAGCTGATGCCAGGTATAAAGCTGGTGCCATACGTTGAATTAGATGGCATAAGGTAGTTTCCTACATTTCCTATTCTATTCTATTCTATTCTATTCTATTCTATTCTATTCTATTCTATTCTATTCTATTCTATTCTATTCTATTCTATTCTATTCTATTCTATTCTATTCTATTCTATTCTATTCTATTCTATTCTATTCTTATTTGGCCATCGCACAATTCTTGCTAGAACAGATGAAAAAGGACTCACTCCTTGGCAATCCAAGTAGTTAATGACATCTATTCTTCTTCTGTTATCTACACAGATTTTATCTGAAAGCAGGTCTCTAAAGGCCAAATATGGTTTATAACTTTCAGCTTTTACTATAATCAGAAAACCTGTTAAAAATAATTTAGAAGTGTTGATTGATTGCCAGCAGTACTTTCTATTAATTTGCAGTTGTTGTTGTTAGCTGCGAAGTCGTGTCCAACCCATCACGACCCTATGGACAATGTTCCTCCAGGCCTTCCTGTCCTCTACTATCTTCTGGAGTCCATTTAAGCTCATGCCTACTGCTTCAGTGACTCCATCCAGCCACCTCATTCTCTGTCGTCCCCTTCTTCTCTTGCCCTCAATCTTTCCCAGCATTAGGCTCTTCTCCAGTGAGTCCTTCCTTCTCATTAGGTGGCCAAGGTATTTGAGTTTTAGCTTCAGGATCTGGCCTTCTAAAGAGCAGTCAGGATTGATCTCCTCTAGGACTGACCAGTTTGATCATCTTGCAGTCCAAGGGACTCGCAGGAGTCTTCTCCAGCACCATAGCTCAAAGGCCTCAATTCTTTGGCGCTCGGCCTTTCTTATGGTCCAACTTTCACTGCCATACATTGCAACTGGGAAGACCATAGCCTTGACTATACGCACTTTTGTTGACAGGGTGATGTCTCTGCTTTTTAGTGTGCTGTCTAGATTTGTCATGGCTTTCCTCCCGAGGAGCAAGCGTCTTTTAATTTCTTGGCTACAGTCCCCAACTGCAGTGATCTTGGAGACCATGAAAATAAAATCTGTCACTACCTCCATTTCTTCCCTATTTGCCAGGAATTGAGAGGGCCGGATGCCATAATCTTGGTTTTCTTAATGTTAAGTTTAAACTCAACTTTTGCACTCTCCTTCTTCCCCCGCAACAAGAGGCTCTTTAGTTCTTCTTCACTTTTTGCCATTAGAGTGGTATCATCTGATATTTGCAGTATCCTACTATATAATGAACCACTTTTATACTTTTATAAATGAATAAAATAAAATAAAATAATACTTAGTACTACACTTAAAAGGGCAACACCATTCCATTGCAAGATCTCTATGCACTGGACTGGACTGCACCATTAATACTCAATGGGAGTGAATGCAAAGAATGAAACTTGTTTTGAATGGCTCAGTGAGAATTAATCTCCAAATTGAACATGGCACTTATTTGATGGTCTCTATTTTAACATAGGATTTTTTTTCAACAAGCAATCATTCTGCATAATTTTTCTTTGTTGCACGACAAATAGATACAAGAATCTAATGTTAGATGTATTTCATGACATAGAAACTTCCATCTACTTTAATTATTAATGTCGAATAGGATTTCACATCTTTTTCTTAACATCTGGAAACCCAAAGGTGCTTTTTCAAAAGGCAACTGGACTTTCTTTGTTTTTCCTTAAAGACATTTCACTTCTCATCCAAAATGTTTCTTTAGTTTTGACTGAATGGTGGAAAATGTCCACTCCATTGAATGTTCTCCACCATTCGGTCAGAACTGAAGAAGCTTCTTGGATGAGAAGTGAAATATCTTCAAGGAAAAACAAAGAAAGTCCAGTTATCTTTTGAAAAAGTACCTTTGGGACAACCATGATCCGAATGACTGAGAATCTCCATAGACCTCTGGAAACATTTATAAAATTCTGCATCTTGCTTATATGGTATTATTTTTAATGCTAAACTATTGTTGACATTATAATAATGAAGGTTAATGAATGTAAGGATCTTGCTTTCACTATCTTAACTGTGATCATAGACTTTCAGTCCTGTGCTGGCCACTACTTACATCCTTCATATCGGGGAATATGCTACCACTGGAGGATTTGAAGATGCCTTAAATTCTTTTATTTAGGGAGACTTCCTTTTTCAATTATGTTTAAATGACTGGTGCATTCCAGACATGTATACACACACACACACACACACACACATTCAAGAAGAGTCAGAAAAAATACTGCTAAGATCTCATTCACAAACTGCAACATGCAGAAAGAGAGAGAGATGTTAACTTGAGAGTCTTTGCTCAGATTCATAGTTATGACAGGACAATGAAAACTAAATACATCCCCTGGTCCACGGTATTGTGTCTTTGCTTCATGTGTATCTTTGTATGCCAGAATTTAATCTTTATACTCACTACAGGGTATATTTTATATTCATACCCGTCTATTTAAAACATTATTATGGGAGCTAGCCTGACTAAATCATTTTGTGGAAAAGTAGTTTATCTGACAGCATAATTTAGACAAGAAGGTGCTCATCAGAGATTTAATTTACAGAGGCAGATTTATTTTCAGCTGACACTTAACAAAGTCTGCCAAAAGGAAAAAGAATGAGCCACTGCCTCTTATCTAGGCGTTGATCTTAAGGAACTATTTATAATAACCACTGGACTTTCCGTTAGTTTTAGATTACAAACCGATTAGCATCTGCAGATGCTTTGCATTAGTGTTATAAATGTATCTCTTTCCTGTTTGTACAGTTTTTATCTTTTCAGTGACTTGACAAGCCTTTTGCCAGAAGCCATTTTATTCCAAGACTTATCTATTGTGTACACGTAAATCCTCAACATACAACCACAATTGAGCCCCAGATTTGTGTTGCTAAGCAAGACATTTGTTAAGTGAGTTTTGCCCCATTTCACGACCTTTTTTGCCATGTTTGTTGAGTGAAACATTGCAGTTGTTAAGTTACTAACATGGCTGTTAAGTGAATCTGGCTTCCCCATTGACTTTATTTGTCAGAAGGTCGCAATAGAGGATCACTTGACCCCCTGGGACACTGTAACCGTCATAAATATGAATCAGTTGCTAAGTGTCTGAATTTTCATCATACGATATGATACAATACGATAATCTTTATTGTCATTGTCCCATACAGAACAACGAAATTGAAAAATCCACATCAACCCCACAAAACCCAACAAAAACAACAAAATACATATCAACATACCACCCACCCCACATATACACATTTAACCCCTAGAAACACTTTAACACTCTAAAAACTAAATACAGAAGTTCTCTCAGAAACTGCATTCTGCTGCATTCAAAGCCAAAACCGCTTTTGGATAAAAACTATTTCTCAAGCGGCTAGTCCTGTTCTTTATGACCCTATACCTCCTTCTAGAAGGCAGAAGCTGAAAGAGATCATTTCCGGGGTGCGTGCAATCCTGCACAATCTCCACAGCTTTCTTATAACACCTGGAGGCATAGATTTGATCTAAAGTAGGAAGAGTACACCCAATTATTCTCTCCGCAGTCTTTACGACCCTGGACAGCATTGTTTTGTGGATGCTGCAGTGGTCATAAGTGTGAAAAATGGTCATAAGTCACTTTTTCCAGTACTGTTGTTAACGTTGAATGGTCACTAAGTCAACTGTTGTAAGCCGAGGACTACCTGTATACATGTAGTTAAACCTGAGACCTTTGCAACCTGCGTCTTAAGACCTTCAAAATCTTTGTAAAGCAAAGTAGCAGCAATTGGGCTCACAGCATTCAAGTTATGCTGCTTATTCACAGCACATTTTACTTATTTATTTTATTTTGAATTCTGCCTTTGTTATTTTTACAAATAACTCAATATGGCCAACATAGCCAACATACGGAGAAGGAGCCTAGAGAGCATTTGGAGAACCAGTCGGTCCGAGTCTGACCGAACACAGTTAAGATCCTTTTCTAGATCTTATCTTGTGGCAATGGAGGTGGCAAAGCGCACTTACTTCACCACCCTCATTGCGTCCACAGACAACCGCCCGGCTGCCCTGTTCAGAGTGGTCCACTCCCTTTTAAATCAAGGGACAGGAGAGGACCCCTTACGAGGACGGGCCGAGGAATTTAGTAAATATCTGGTGGACAAAATTGCTCAGATTCGGGCTGGTCTGGACTCTGACTGGGCAGTATCTGACGAGAGGAAAACGATGAGTTTGGCCAAGAACATTTGGGAAGAGTTTGATCCTGTGACTCCAGATGAAGTGGACAGGATCATGGGGAAATTAAGTGCTGCCACGTGTTTATTGGACCCGTGTCCCTCGTGGCTGGTGTATGCATCTCGAGAGGTTACACGAGGCTGGATCCTAGCAGTTATCAATGCCTCACTGAGTGAAGGGTACTTCCCTGCCGCCCTGAAAGAGGCGGTAGTACGACCCCTCCTTAAGAAACCTGCATTGGATCCAGCTATTTTAAACAACTTTCGTCCTGTCTCCAACCTTCGCTTTCTTGCGAAAGTCGTTGAGAGCGTGGTGGCATGGCAACTCCCTTTGGTCCTGGAGGAAACTGAGTATCTGGATCCGTACCAATCGGGTTTCAGGCCCAGATATAGCACGGAGACAGCATTGGTCGCGCTGGTGAATGATCTCTGGCGGGCCTGAGATAGGGGTTACTCCTCTATCCTGGTCTTATTAGATCTCTCAGCGGCTTTTGATACCATCGACCATGGTATCTTGCTGCGTCTTCTTGAGGGGTTGGGAGTGGGAGGCACCATTCTACGATGGTTCTCCTCCTACCTCTCGGGCCGTTCGCAGACGGTGTTGGCAGGAGGGCAGAGGTCAACCCCAAGGCCCCTTAGTTGTGGAGTGCCTCAGGGATCGGTGCTCTTGCCCCTCCTGTTCAACATCTATATGAAGCCGCTGGGTGAAATCATTTGTGGTTTTGGGGTGAGGTATCACCAATATGCGGATGATACCCAGTTGTTCATCTCCACCCCAAACCAACCCAGTGATGCCCTCGATGTGATGTCCCATTGCCTGGAAGCGGTACAGATTTGGATGGGAAAGAACAGGCTCCGGCTCAACCCGGCCAAAACTGAGTGGCTTTACGTACCGACATCTCGTTTAGTTCAAGAGGTTCCATCTTTGATTATAGGAGGAGAGATATTACCTCCCGTTGATAGAGCACGCAACCTGGGCGTCCTCCTGGATTCACGACTCAGTTTTGAAGATCATATTGGAGTCGTGGCTAGGGGGGCATTTGCCCAGATTCGCCTGGTATACCAGTTGCGCCCCTTTCTAGACCGAGATGCCCTACGTACAGTCACCCACGCACTCGTTACCTCCCGTATAGACTACTGTAATGCTCTCTACATGGGGCTGCCCTTGAAGACCACCCAGAGGCTTCAACTGGTACAGAGTGCAGCTGCACGGGTAGTGATGGGAGCACCCCGATACTCACATATTACACCCCTCCTGCGTGAGCTGCATTGGCTACCGGTTGCCCTCTGGGTGAGATTTAAGGTGCTGGTTCTTACCTTTAAAGCCCTACATGGCTTAGGCCCAGGATACTTGCAGGACCATCTGCTGCCGGGAACGAATTCCCATCGCCCAGTACGCTCACACAGAGAAGGCCTCCTCAGGGTACCGTCGGCTAGACAATGTCGGCTTGCGACCCCCAGGGGAAGAGCCTTCTCTGTGGGAGCGCCAGCCCTGTGGAACCAGCTCCCCCCTGAGCTTCAGATGGCCCAAGATCTCCAGTCCTTTTGCTGCGGCCTCAAAACACTCCTTTTCCACCTGGCTGACCTAGACTGATAGGGATTTTAATTATATTTACAATTCTAACTTTATTCTTTAATTTATTTTAATTTATTTCAAATTTTATTTTTTAATTTACTGTACAGAGACCTTTAAGTTTTGATGTTGTTAGCCGCCCTGAGTCCCTCGGGAGATAGGGCGGGATATAAATCCCATAAATAAATAAATAAATAAATAAATAAATAAATAAATAAATAAATAAATAAATAAATAAATAAATAAATACCACTATTTCCCCCACAACAACCCTGTGAGGTGAGTTGACCTGAGAGAGAGAGTGACTGGCCCAAAGTCAGCTAGCTGTCTTTCAGGGCTGAGGTGGAACTAGAACTCATGATCTCCCACTTTCTAGCCTAATGCCTTAACCACTAGACCAGGGGTCTGCAACCTTGACAACTTTAAGACTTGTGGACCTCAGCTCCCAGAATTCCTCAACCATGCTGGCTGAGGAATTCTGGGAGCTGAAATCCACAAGTCTTAAAGTTGTCAAGGTTGCAGACCCCTGCACTAAACCAAACTGGCTCTCTAATAGAAATTACTACTAATTGTACAGAATGTTCAGAGCCTTTTGCATACGTTATCTCAGGAATCATTTCCCGCTGTGTTGCAGCAGATTTGGAGTGTGTTCTAGAGGAAGTGGATCCATACAGAACATGGGCTGCATTTGTTGTTCTTGATTGCTTGCGTGAATGAACTGAAGTCTTTCCTGTTGCTCACAGTTACAGTATATTCCATAGGACCTTGTCCATCATTTCACCTAATCTATTCAGAAAATCCTAGAAAGTTTCCAAAAACCCAAATTAAAATTATATTTAATAAATTGAAAAGCTAATATTTATGTCCTTATGCTGATGATACTGCAGCAGTTGTGTGCCAAATCTACTCTATTGTGGGAAGCTGGGAGTGAGGGATGAAAGATGGTCAATTTTACCTTTTTTAAAAAGGCATGTTGTCCCTTGCTAGTAAAAAAAACCCCTCCATGGTATTATTTTATGAATAAACAAGGTAATAGATAATACAATCATTCTAAAGGTCCCAAGTACAGGAAGAGTAAGAAAAAATACTGTTTAAACCTCTGGCGACATAGTCAGAGTACCTCATAAGATGCTTGATCCAGGTAGTACTGTATAAGGCAGCTTCCTAAACAGGACAGAAGTACTCCAATAGAGTTTGTAAGCCAGTGAATTAGCTGCTTGAGCAACCCCATTTTTTCTCAGTCAACCCAACCATGAAACTCACAGCTGGAACATGCTATGATTATTATGAATAGCTATAGAGTGGGAAATGCTTTTTGTACCTCATTATTATTATTATTATTATTTTAATCCCATTTATATCCCGCCCTTCTCCGAAGACTCAGGGCGGCTTACAATCTAAGCACAATCAATGTGCTTAGCAGTAGCCTTCATTCTATGTATATGCCTGCTTATTAGGGCTTTCACACACGCCCCAAGCGGCATTATTACAAAGTCAGCTTATTGCCCCCAACAATCTGGGTCCTCATTTTACCTACCTCGGAAGGATGGAAGGCTGAGTCAACCTTGAGCCCGGTGGGATGCGAACCTGCACTAATTGCAGGTAGCTGGTGTTACTTAAGGAGGCATTAGCCCACTGCTCCACCATTATATGATATTTGTGCACCAATCTCCAATGGCCATGCTATAGACTCCAATGGCCATGCTATAGCATTCACCTGAATAAGGAACCTAGCTGGGAAAAATCCCTGTAGAATATGAGCAGTTGACTTTGCCCTTTTTTCAAAGAGTGCCTACTAATTACTTGAAAAAAAAGTTCTAAAACAGGGGTCTTCAAACTTGGCCCTTTTATGACTTGTGGACTTCAACTCCCAGAATTCTGGCTGAGGAATTCTGGGATTTGAAGTCCACAAGTCATAAAAGGGCCAAGTTTGAAGACCCCTGTTCTAAGAGCTCAGGCAAAGGAACCATTATTCTCAATTGTTACCAGAAGCATCATTTGATAGCTTTAGATGTCCTGTTTTATGCTTATCAAAGGTAGCATTTAGTCACAGGTAACCCTTCTTTCCCCTAGTTTTTTTTTGGTATACACATTCATTAGCTAAAACAACGGGTTCCAAAGGTTAATACTGTACTACATTAAGAGGATTTCCTTTTAATATGTTGTAAGTATATTTCTTTTTGATTTTATCATTCTCTTTCGGCTTCTTGTATTAGTGGAAACATAAACAGGATTTGGTATTCCATCTGGATGTTACTATTCATAAATCAGACTTTATTTCCTGTCTGCTGATAATGTGCAATGTTTAGTGGCCTTTCTTCACAATGCTGTTGAACTATTGACTTTCCATTACAATAATAGGCAATTTTCAAATTATTTATGGTAAATAGAGAATGGAAAGGAGTGGAGGGTAATTAGGACATTCATTTTGGTAGGGAAGCTGGCTTAACTTCTGCTATTTAACATAATATTCCCCAATTCCTCAGTATGAATTTAGCACCCATCTGCAATGCCTTAAGCAGGGGTCCCCAACCTGTGGGCCGCACCCCGGTACCGATCCATGGCCTGTTGGCCACCGGGCCATGGGAATGGCTGGCGAGTGCGTGCATGTGTGCATGCACCCTCCTCACTCATGATAGTGCCACTGTGCACATGCTAGCGGCCCCATTTGTGCATGTGCATGGCTGCTAGTGCCACCACTGTGCGCGCACCCATTTTGCACATGCGTGCATGTACATTTCCCTGCTCCTCCCTTTTCCTCTGGGCTGCCAACCCCGAAAGGATGGGGAGCACTCTTTACAGCACTTACCAGCTTCCTAATCAAATGTAGAGACTAACCATTTGGGACTTGCAATCATGTATTAGCCATATTTGATCCTGGTTAGCCTTTCAAGATTGCTGAGATTCAATTATGAATTGCCATCTGGCTGGGCTACTATTGCTAAACATTGACAGCTTACCCACAAGTCCAGGGGGAAAAGAAAATCCTGATCCCCACATGTGCCTTGCCCTTCCTTACACTTTGCTTTATTCTCTCCCCATAATGCCAAGCTTGAGTAATTCCCAACATACATAAATAAACAGCTTCTCTCCAATACAATTCCCTTACTGAATTTTACATATTATCATAGCAAGGTGGACTAGCAGGTGGGACTTTCAAACTTCACTGTTGCATACTTTTTTTTAAGCAGGCTTATCAGTTGCTTTAACAACTGATCATGTATGATGTCTATTCAACATATATGTACACTAACAAGCACAGATAATATAAGTAGATATACAATTGACTTAGGAACAGATTTCTTTCTTGGTGGTGGAGTAATGTCTCAGTTACAGTCAGCCTCCAGATAATGTATAAAATAGCTAATTACTGGCAGTAGTAGTATGATTGAAAACCAGGAGGTGCTTTAAGACAATCCACTTGTGTACTCTTGCTTAGAATTATAAGGATGGACTGGGGCTGCTATGGTTATTGGCTACCTGCTCCATGATAGAATGAAGAAGACGAGGTGGTGCATAGAATAAAACATTGAAAGCTTTTAATATTATCAGTCAAAATATATAGAGCAACAATCCTCCATTTCTTCTTTAACAAATAGGCTTTCCTTTTTTAAAAAAAGAAGGAAATTTAGTATCATGTATCATGCATGTATCACTAATAGAAGACTATGGGTTTTTAATTTATTAAATTTAATTTATATGAGTTCAGAAACAATTAGGGTTAATGAATATTGGTAAAAGCCTAAGCTTTTTTAGATGTAATACATCTCTAAGTAGTGGGCACACTACCTTTTGAATGTTGAATTAGAGAGAATCTTGGTTGATATAGTTCTTTTTATAGGGGGAAAAAAGGTGAGGTTTCTCTTTCTGTAAGTGAGTGAGTATTCTCAGATTATTAAATTGTTGAAATACCAGTAATGTACCAAACCATTCCATTTTTCTAGTTTGATTTGTTTTCTTTTGATTTGAACACAATTCCTTTTCACTACTCAGTATTGTATTGTCCATGTACTTGCAGGAGCTGGGCATTATCTCCTTAATGGACAATTCTATTATTATCAAGCGGCTAAGTCTTCATAGATTACCAAGCAATAGTCATAAAAATCCATGGCTGTTTCAAATACATAATTCAATCCATGTTTTATTACATGGGAGATAAAATTGCAATATTTTACAGCCAGTGTAAACAGATTATGAAAAACATTCTTTACATAGACTGTTTTATAGAAGATAATTCCTTTCAGTATACACACAGTATTTTTTTCCTTCAGAGTTATTTCTTCCAGATTTATAATCCTATGCTCAGTCAATGAATTTAGTGGATTTACACTTGAATAGTGACATATCTGGTTACCCAATTAGTTCTAGAGTTCAAATATCTAACCAAGTATTAATTTTGTAGGAAAGTCATTGCAAGGACATCTTGGCTTTTTCATACTTTATTTCTGCTTGGCAAAATGAGAGCATCATATAAGTGCATGACAATGCCTTGAAGCTCTATCAATCATTATGCTGATCATTGCATCTTTATTACAAATTCTGTTGTTATTATGAGCTGACCATTGTGCTAACTCCTATTGAACTGAATAAATATCTTCAAATGTTTTTCCCTTATTGAGAAGAAACAATATTGTGAGAACTTGTGGAAGTTTTAGCTGTATTTTTGAAACTAAAATTCCTTTCCACTTTTTCAAACTTATTTTTGATTCAGCTTTTAGGAAAGAAAAATGGATTTCTCTAAGAATAGGGAAATTCATTGAACCTATGTTTGGAAATTGTTTTGTTCATTACACATCCACATTTCTAAGTCCTGTAGCAGATTTAAGTCTTAGTTGGGTTTAAAAACTGATTTAACCTTTACACAGCAAATATGGTTAATTACTCTATTTACTACATGTTTTCCAAAGGACATAGTAAAACCAAATGGTTATATCTATACATATATAACAGAATAGCACTCGGAAGCCAGAATTGGTTAGTGCTCCATTGACTGTGTTCATTATGCGTTTATGGATGATCGCTATAAAAAACTGCAGAAATGCAAAGTAGATAGATAATTTATTTTTTGCCATGTGTAATTCAGTTGGCTTTTATTCTACAATTGACCCAAGTACATATAATTTCTTTCTATATCTGCTTCTATGTACAAAAAAGCATGAGGTTGTCATTACTCAATTACAGCTGAGGTAGGATTCCTGCTCTTCAGAGTTACTATCTTTTCATCTGTAGTAATTTACACCTCATTAAGAAAGCCTAAATTAAGTTAGTTACTTTGTAGGCAACCTTAGTTTTATAGGGAGGTGAAGCCCATATTCTATAGCTGTTTGTACTTGGCCCAGGGATCAAGGAAATGGAAATTGATTTGCTAATTTGTCTAATATGATGTAAAATTTGGTAAATTTGAAGAGTTAAGGGAAAGCCTTTAAGGAATGCGAAGACCCATAATAATACCTTTCCTCTGAACAGATTTTCAAAGCTGTGTATGAACAGGTAACAGATGCAGCTTTTTTTCCTATAGGACATTTTGTTTTATTATGGTAACTCTTTGAAATAGGATCCAAGTAACCCTATCAGCCAGCCAACCTGGAGTAATCATGTTGTGCCTAGGTATTCTCATGCCCACTCTTTGGAAAACTTGATGTGAAAGTTACTATCAACAGATTCTCTTTAATTTGAAAAGCTGTCACCCTTTTATAGGGTACAAGCAAGAATTCTTTTTACTAAAACTAAAACATAAATCCATCAAGCCTATCAATATAAAAGGATCTCACCTGGGGATATATATATAATTTGCACAAATAATGAGCTGTCATAGTTGACTATATCCTGTGGATAAGCCTTGAGACAGGCCAAAGCAGGAATGAAAGAGTTAATTAGCAAGGTGCTTTCAAAAAGCCTTGACAAATACTTAACATATATTTGCCTTGCCTTTTAGCTAATAAAAAGAGAGAAAGAACCTGTGGCTCAGCAAGTTAAAACAACTGCCTAATATACAATCAGCCCAGGTTCGAATCTCAGATAAAGGGTATGACTGACTGATGAGAACATAAAGAGTTCGAAATGGCCATCTCAGCCTCCCAAAATTCTTTATTAGCAATTTGAATAATTTGCACAAATAATGAGCTGTCATAGTTGACTATATCCTGTGGATAAGCCTTGAGACAGGCCAAAGCAGGAATGAAAGAGTTAATTAGCAAGGTGCTTTCAAAAAGCCTTGACAAATACTTAACATATATTTGCCTTGCCTTCTAGCTAATAAAAAGAGAGAAAGAACCTGTGGCTCAGCAAGTTAAAACAACTGCCTAATATACAATCAGCCCAGGTTCGAATCTCAGATAAAGGGTATGACTGACTGATGAGAACATAAAGAGTTCGAAATGGCCATCTCAGCCTCCCAAAATTCTTTATTAGCAATTTGAATAATTTGCATATATATATATATATATATATATATATATATATATATATATACACACACACACACACACATATATATACACATATATATATATGTGTGTGTGTGTGTGTGTGTGTGTGTGTGTGTGTGTGTGTGTGTGTGTTTCTGAGGTTTTCGCGGGTGTTTGTATGTAGATCTTTGGTCCTTCGGGTTTCTTCCCACGTAGAATTGGAGGTATCAGGGCAACGTTTCGACGAAATCTCATCCGTCATCCTCAGGCTGGTGGCTTCAGCTTCGTTCTTCTGGAGATACCTCCAATTCTACGTGGGGAAAAACCCGAATGACTATGTATGTATGTGTGTATGTATGTAGATAGATAGATAGATAGATAGATAGATAGATAGATAGATAGATAGATAGATAGATATAGATATAGATATAGATATAGATATAGATATAGATATATATAATTTTAATCCCATTTATATCCCACCCTTCTCCGAAGACTCAGGGCGGCTTACAATTTAAGCACAAACCAATGTGCTTAGCAATAGCCTTCATTCTATGTATATGCCTGCTTATTAGAGCTTTCGGCCCCTGCCAAGCGGCATTATTACAAAGTCAGCTTATTGCCCCCAACAATCTGGGTCCTCATTTTACCTACCTCGGAAGGATGGAATTGAATTAATTGAATTAATTAATTAATTAATTGAATGGAAACTACTGTGCTAAACCTTAAGCAGATTAATTGTCTTTAATTGGGCAAATATTGGATTGATATTTCAGTTGATTGTAAACTACCAGGAATCCTTGGTTGATAATGCTTTATACAAAAAGAATAAATAATTACTTGTTAACTTACTAAATAAGGTAAAATCCCCTTTTCTGATTTTTGCAATAATTAAGGATTTCAAATACCATAAACAGAAATGTGATTAAGCAACGGTGTATTTAGTAGTGCATCAATAAAACTCTAACCATTAACAAAAATCAAATCAAAAGTGAGTATTTTAAAAATGTTTAGCATTAGTCTAGATCAGGGGTCCTCAAACTTGGCCCTTTTATGACTTGTGGACTTCAACTCCCAGAATTCTGTGAGTTGAAGTCCACAAGTCATAAAAGGGCCAAGTTTGAAGACCCCTGGTCTAGATGTTAAGAGTTGGATACCATAATAATATCAAGGCCCACTCAAATCAATGATAATTTGATAGCAGTTTTAGATTAACTGTAGTTAATAAGACCTTATCCTTTTTAATATATTAATCTGAAAAGATGCTACCATAGGCTAAAATCACTCTTCTGCTGTGATGTCTCAGGTTATCATTTCTGTCACCTTTGAGAACAGAAATCTTACACAAAATGGCCTCTAGATATAATCTCTTGCAGAAAGTTCATGGCTGAGCTATAAGTTGGTTTAGGGATTTCAAGATTGTAAATAGCAAGAACTATGCTCTGAAACAAATCAAGATTTGGTATAGTTGCATTCATTTAAAAAAGATTCTATAGTGCAGGGGTGTCAAACTGCCGGCCCGCTGGCTGGTTGCATCATATGGAGGCCACGCTCACCCCAGCTCTGGCAATGCAAAAAAGTCACGATACGTTGCAACACGTCACGTGACGTGGCGAGTTTGACACCTGTGCTATAGTGTAACTCCAGGGATAATGTAACTCAAATAGGATACTTAACATTGCCTGGATGACATTGTTTGGGTTTGTTTCATTTAAAGATGTTGCATTTTTTTTCTTTTGTTATTTTTTAGTAAATGATGGCTTTCTTTTGCTTTTTTTTGTAGCATTTACCAAAAGTAGTGTTCCTTCGGATTTAAATTCGGCTAAAAGAGATACCAAGAGCAGGGCTGTGAACAGGATGAAGCTATTGACAGAAAAGGAGAAGTTTTAAAGCAAGAAGATGGTAGACAAATTCACTGCAGAAAATTCAGCTCTGCATCTTTAGTTTTTGGCTGCAGCTCCAAGCAAGTGTAGCTATATTTCGGAAAGCATTTGGGGAGCCCTGGTTCAAGAATTGCCAAATATTGTTACCATTCCAATTATTATTTAAAACAAGGCAAGTTAAATTTGAAGATGCACCATATGTTGTAAAATGCCAGATTGCCTGGTATTCTCTTTGGTTTCCTTCTACCAGTTCTCTAGCAGTCTTTTCTGAATATATTTTATTGAAAAAAAGAGAAATAGTGTATGTGTCCATAGACACACCTGCACACATGCTGACACAGAAACTGTTTATGCTTTAACTTCAAAGACTTAACAGTATTTTGACTGAATAGTATCCATACAATAAAATATAAATACATTTTGTGATAATCGGGAAATGCTGAATAAAAATGGTTTTGTCTATGTGTACATGTTCTATAATATTAAGAACTGTCCATACATAATAGTATTTTACAACAAAAGGTGCCTCAAACATATTATGCAATGATTACATTATCATGATTAATTATAGACATAGTTTATTTCTGTAACAATGAACTGAATTTCCTCCACCTGATCCAAGCTAACAGAAAAATATCACCTAATCCAAAATTGGAGGAACTCTTTGTAATAAACTGTTTTTGTCAGTAAGCCCAAGAATAATTTTGTTTCTAAAAATTAATACATCTTAATAATTAATGAAGTATTTTTGGTTCTATTTGTTAGAAGAGTTCAGAGTTACACTATTTAATTTTACATTATAGATCTCATTGAGGCTACTTATATGTTAATAAACAAATTGGGAAGGTTTGACAGGAGAGATATTTTTATATGGTTATTTAGCCTTTCAAACAAGTACTTCCCATAATCATAGCATTTTTACTCTTGTTTTATCCAGTTATTGAAAAGTTAATGGAAATATACATTATTTTGGCTATATATTATGAAGTAGTTTAATTCAGCTCTTTCCTTTTTTGACATTTTAATAAAGTCCAAAAATACTCTTTCTCTTTCCCTTCATCAGCCACAATTATTATACTAGGAGATTAGACATATTGGCCCTAATTCTCACTAACAGATGAAATGATAGAAGGTGTTAAAGCCACAGGAACCTTGGGCAGGAGTGATCATGCAATATTGGAATTCAACATTATGCAAGTACAAGCAATAGAACACAGTCAAACTAGAGACTTGAACTTTAAGAGAGCTAATTTCCATAAACTTAGAGAGAGCTTGGGAAGGATTCCATGGATGAGAATCCTCAAGGGGAAAACAACTCAAGAAGCTTGGGAAATTTTGAAAAGTGAGATTATAAAAGCCCAGTCTAGCACAATACCAACAAAGAAGAAAAATAACAGCTCTCAAAAGAAACCAGCATGGCTGCATAAAGAACTCTGATAAATTGAAAGACAAAAAGGACAAGTATAAAAAGTGGAAAGAGGGGCACATAACTAAGGCAGAATATCAGCAAATAGCCAGAGCCTGCAAAGATGAAGTGAGGAAAGCTAAGGCTCAAAATGAACTAAAACTTGCAACAAAAATAAAAAATAACAAAAAAGCTCCTTTCAACATGTAAAAAACAAGAAAAAAGTGAAGGAAATAATTGGTCCATTAGTGGGAGAAAGTGGCAAGAAGGTGACAAGCAATGGAGAAAGCAGAACTATTTAACTCATTTTTCCATCCATCCACACAAAGGGAAAAAACAGTTCAACCTATCAAAAACAGTATTGTAAAAAACAAATTAGAAAGTTAAGATAGGTAAGAAAATGGTAAGTGAGCCCCTGTCCACCCTAGACAAGTTCAAAGCACCAGGACCGGATGGATTACTGTCCCCCACCCCCAAGGTTCTGAAGGAACTGACAGATGTGATCTCAGAACCACTGAACTATATCTTTCAAATATCCTTGAGCACTGGGGAACTACCAGAGGACTGGAAAAGAGCTGATGTAGTTCCCATCTTCAAAAAAGGGGGAAAAATGGATCTGGGAAACTACAGACCTATCAGCCTGACCTCAATACCTGGGAAGATTCTGGAAAAAATAATCAAACAACAAATCAGTGAACACCTTGAGGCAAACAAAGTCATTACTAAAAGCCAAGATGAGTTTGTCAAAAACAGATCATGCCAGACAAATCTCATTTCATTCTTTGTCCAAGTGACAAAATTAGTGGACCAGAAGAATGCTGCGGATATAATTTACTTGAACTTCAGTAAGGCATCTGATAAAGTAGATCACAACCTATTATTTGATAAGATAGAAACCTGTGGGTTAGACAGCATCACCACCAGATGGATTCGTAGCTGACTGATCAGCCGTACTCAGAGTGTGGTCCTTAATGGAACTGCATCTACATGGACAGAAGTGTGTAGTGGGGTTCCCCAGGGCTCTGTTTTAGGCCCAGTGCTCTTCAACATCTTCATCACGATTTGGATGAGGGGATAGATGGGGAACTCATCAAATTTGCAGACGACACCAAGCTGGCAGGAATAGCCAACACTCCAGAAGATAGGTTTAAGATACAAAAGGATCTTGACAGACTTGAACATTGGGCGCTATCTAACAAAATGAAATTCAATGGTGAAAAAAGTAAGGTTCTACATTTAGGCAAGAAAAACCAAATGCACAGGTATAGTATAGGTGGTACCTTGCCCAATAGTAGCAACTGTGAGAGGGATCTTGGAGTCCTAGTGGACAATCATTTAAATATGAAGTGTGCTGCAGCTGCCAAAACTGCCAACACAGTGCTAGGCTGCATTAACAGAGGGATAGAATCAAGATCCTGTGAATTGTTAATACCACTTTACAATGCCTTGGTAAGGCCACATTTGGAATACTGCATCCAGTTTTGATCACCATGATGTAAAAAAGATGTTGAAACTTTAGAAAGAGTACAGGGAAGAGCAACAAAGATGATTAGGGGACTGGAGGCTAAAACATATAAGGAACGGTTGCTGGAACTGGGTATATCTAGTTTAATGAAGAGAAGGACGAGGGGTGACATGACAGCAGTGTTCCAATATTTCGGGTTGCCACAAAGAAGAGGGAGTCAAGCTATTCTCCAAAGCACCTGAACACAGGACAAGAAGCAATGGATGGAAACTAACCAAAGAGAGAAGCAACCTAGAACTAAGGAGAAACTTCCTGACAGTTAGAACAATTAATCAGTGGAACAACCTACCTCCAGAAGCTGTGAATGCTCCAACACTGGAAGTTTTTAAGAAGAGACTGGACAGCCATTTGTCTGAAACAGTATAGGGTTTCCTGCCTGAGCAGGGGGCTGGACTAGATGATCTTCAAGGTATTATTATTATTATTATTATTATTATTATTATTATTATTATTATTATTATTATTATTATTATTATTATTATTATTATTATTATTATTTTGAAAGTTTCTTGCTTCTGATCTGCCAATTGCAAGCCAAGTCCTCAAAAAGAGCCAACACAGTAGTCAAACTAGAAATTGTACTAGTGATATGGATTGTTTCCTAACAACTTTTCTCTAGATAGTGGCATGCTCTTCCAAGACTGGTTATTTCATGTTAACAGTAGTTTATGTTAATAATGATGTCAGCTTTAATTGGTATTTCATAAGCCATGCATGAACTGAGGGTTCTTTGGAACTGCGTGATCTGCCTGAGGAAGATATGGAAGAGGTACGAACTTCTGCAGCCCTGTTGTAATAAAAAAGATATTTCCTTTTACTTTTTTTCTAGTATAATTGAATATTCAGAGAGCAAACTGTTCATGCAAGTACTATGACCTGGTGGTATGGTTGCTCGTTTAGAAAGACTTGCTTTCTCATAAATGTCTTGCCTATACTGGTTCAGTAGTCTTGTCTATATAGAGAGAACCTGTGACTCTCCAATGAATAGAAATAGAAATGACAATGGAGGTCTTGTAGTCCAGCCTCCTGGACCATTTCAGACAAGTGACTGTCTAGCCTCTTCATAAAAAGTTCCAGTGATGGAGTGCCCACGATATCTGAAGGCAAATTGTTCCACTGGTAAATTGTCCTCACTGTTAGGAAGTTTCTCCTTAATTCCAGGTTGCTTTTCTCTTTGGTCAGTTTCCAAGCATTGTTTCTTGTCCTGCCTTCTGGCGCTTTGGAGAATAATTTGACCTCCTCTTCTTTCTGGCAGCCCCTCAAATACTGGAATATTGCTATCATGTCACCCTATTTCTTCTTTTCTTTAGACTAACCAAACCCAATTCCTGCAGCCATTCATATGTTTTAGTCTCCAGACTTTTGATCATCTTGGTTGCTCTTTGAATTTTTTCCAAAGTCTCAATATCTTTTTTGTAGTATGGTGACCAAAATTGGTTGCAGTATTCCAGGTGTGATCTTACTAGGATTTTATAAAGTGGTCCTAATAGTTTACTTGATCTTGATTCTATGCCTCTGTTTATACAACCCAGGCCTGTATTAGCTTTTTGGGCTGCTGTTGCACTCTGCTGGCTCATAGTCAAGTGATAATCTGCTAGGAATCCAAGGTCCCTCTCACAGTTACAGGTCTCACCTAATCTGTACTTATACCTTTGATTTTTCCTGCCTAAATGTAAAACCTTGCTTTTCTCCACATTAAAGTTCATTTTGTTGCATAGGGCCCATATTGTTGGACTCCAATTTCCAATATTCTCAGCTAGAACAGTTATACTAGTTAGACATATTCTGGGGGGTCAAGAGAATTTAATCCTATTTTAAAAGGTCTCATTTTTTTCTGGGTCAGGTTGAGGTAAACAGTATTCACAGAAAATGTTTCCACTCAACTTTTAACAATCAGCCCTTTCCCTAACATCACAAACCACCACCTACCTTTCAAAAAAGTTCCCTAATCTTTTCGGTCATGTTGCAAAAGAGCATGGAAGTCTGCTCTAAAATAAAGTCTGCTCATAACAGCCCGGTGGCACCAGCCTATGTCCGAATGTTACATAATAAAAATGGCTTACAAAGAAAGACAGAATTTACTGGATATATGAAAAGTTCCTGAGAAATAAAAACAACTGCTTCTCTCTTAAGGATCCTTATGGAAGATCCATGTACAGTAATATGCAAATGCTTCATTTGCAATTAGCCTATTTTTTCCTATGGTTGTACTGATGAGCCTGTGTGTGATCTTCCAATCATATACAAAAAATACTCTAGAATAAGAAAATCATGGAATACATTGTAATTCCACTGGCAATAGGCATTTTAGACAAAGTAAGAGGAATTATCCCAGGTAAGATGGTGCATTAGTGGAGATATTTCTTTATAATTTCCCACTGCAAAATATTTTTTCATGGTCTACAGAGTAAGGCTTTTTTCCCCTAAAAGGTGGGGAGGGGGAAAGCACTATTTACTTATCTTATTTTGATCCAATGTCTTGCAATAACCCTGCAGTCCTTTTATATATTTTAGACTATTTCTAAAACAAATTAATATTTACATGTTGTAATATAAACATGAAATTTCTAAACATTTCTATTTTTAATTTTAAAAATAATTTATACAAGAAACAATAGTCTATAATGTCAGAAAAAAATCCACAATAATGAGAACTAACCAGGGTGTTCTGTACCAGCCTGCTACCGGCCCTGCAGAAAAGGCAGGGACAACCCCTTTTACAAGAAGGCAAGAGGCTGGAACTAAGCCTGCCAAATTTATGGATACAAAAGCAAACAGAACAAGACACGAACCATGAAACAGGAGCTATTCAAGCAGTTGCCTTCAGCAAACCAGCCCTCCCACGCATTCCCCTTTTATACAGTTCAGGGTGTGGCTTCTCTCTGCCTCCTTCGGAGGTGCCCCATTGCCTTCCTCTGTTTACTCCTGATTGACTGCCTCCTGCGTTGGGCGTCCTTGAACAGGGCCAGCTGTGGGTCATCTTCATCCACGCTGTCAGGCTCACACAGCTGGGTCTGCGTCGTGACCAGGTGGGAGGGGCCTGGCTGAGGGCTCTGTGGAGCCTCAATATTATTCTCAGCAAGTTCTTCAACACCCCCCTCCTCCTCTGAGTCGTCCGACCCAACTGCCGAACCCACAGGCTGACCCTGAATCACAACACAGAGTTAACTTTGATCTGTACTTGACTGAGCGATTATTTAGGAAATCTGATGCAATAGGTTAGACTGGAAACATGAAAAAAAATCCCAGAAGATCACTTGTATACCATGCAAGAAAACTGCAAATGTGTGCCTATGTATGTTGTGAGCCTTGGTGGTACAATGGGTAGAATATAGCAGTGCAGACAAACTCTGCCCACAGCCAGCAGTTCAATCCTGACAGTCTCAAGGTTGACTCAGCCTTCCACATCCTTCCGAGGTCAGTAAAATGAGGGCTTAGATTGTTGGGGACAAGATGCTGACACTATAAACCGCTTAGAGAGGGCTGTAAAGCACTATGGAGTGGTGTATAAGTCTAACTGCTATTGCTATTGCAATTAAGTCACTAGGAATCGCATTCAAAAGTAATTACCTTTTTCACAGCAAATTTCACAGTTTACAGCAACGGTACAGTTTTCTACTATAAAAATGGTCCTTGTTCTTTATGCTAGACACCTCAAAGAATTTTAAAAGCTGGGCTCACATACATCAAGTAAGTAAGTAAATAGGTATATATTTATTTGACTTTTTTGCCACTCATTTCTCCTCAAGGCAACTGTTATAGGTACTTATAAAAGCTGTTTAGGGGTTTATATATTAATAAAATTTTAGTTGGGCCTGGAAGCAAATAGGTAACCAGCGTAGTTCACTACAAATATATATTACAAATGTGTCTCCAGAATTTCATAACATTCAGGAAATAAGTGGCATACTGCACCTATTGTAACATGTAGACAATCTTCATTATATTAGACAATTTTTCTGTTTATCTTGCAGAATTTTATCTGTGCTAGAATAAAACTTTGTCTGTTTCTTCCAAGTGGACTTCTGAAATTAATGACACATTTCATAGAATGTCTGACTTGAAACATAGTCAAATGACAACAAACATCCTCTCTATTAATACATTAGAAAAATATTGTTTTGAAAAGCATGACTGCAAGATACAGCCCTCTCATTATAATATTTTCTACTATGTCTCTCATCCAGCTAAGCAGTTATCTGTGTTAATGTGGGCTTATAAATTGATCATTCTCAAAATTTAAATTTTGGAACAATTTTTTTTGTGTGTGATTTTTCCCCCTAAGTAGCTACATCCAGAAATTTTGGAAGGTGGAATGATTACCAAACACAGGGAGACAAGTTTAACATTTTTCTTCCATGTCACACCTAACCAACCTTTGCCTCCAGAATTTCAGTTTTGTGCCAGTTGAAACTTCCTTCCACGTTTAATAGCAATTTTAGATAAGGATCTTCTGTGGAAAATGAATCTGGGAACAAACTTGCAATTGCTGACTTATGATTAGCAGAAGGCAGTCATAGCAGGGAGAATCAGCCTGTGGAGTTTTAAAACCAAAATAGGGTTAACTATTTGTTCCTCCATAATATTGACATGCCAAAAGTAACCAGATAATTATCTTACTTCGGTTTGGAAGGGGGACAGAGGTGATCAAGAAGGAAAATATTGAAACAATGCTCGTAAAAGGATGCAGTGATGATGGGAGCAGGGAATAATTTGTACTGTGATTTTGGAGTAAAGGGTTTTTAACAACTATTTTTTTTTTTTTAAAAAATGGAGAGATTTAAACACCAAAACTGAATTGTTGCCAATGAAAGGCACTTCTTGCTCCCTCAGGTTTGGACATTGTCTTTTTGCCCAGAAGCTATGCACTTTTGGTTCCTGATGCTCCCTCATTCATCTGGAATAATTTGGGGGATGTAGTGGGGGCAGGAAGCAACAGCAGGGGAGGGAAAAAAGCCTCCTTCCATGAATGGAGCTCTCTTCTATTCATAAAACAGGAGTTAGGCTCCAGGCCAATGTGCAGATGGATTTGAATAGTAAGTGACCATCTATTTGAAGTATATAACAAATATTTTTGTAGGAAAACTATCAGAACAACCGAAAGGCTTCTTGAAAGCTTTGTATTATGACAGTTGTAAATATTAGGGAACCTTCCATTTTGCTGCCTACATAAAAAGGTCAAAACTCCAGTTTTTGTCTCTAAAACAATCTTATTTAGAGAATTACTTGCATACTGTATTTGAACTCTGGAACTGCTTCATTGTGTTGCTAGTAATAGGGTGGCCATTCATAAAGATCTCTTCCTTTCTCATAGTTACATCCTATCTAAAAAATGTTTCTCATTGCTCTTTTTCCTATTAACACTGGATTTTCTGGAGTACATTAGAGCACGTGATTTAATCCTATTCCTTTCTGTTATTGCTCTCGTGTATTGTCACTAAAAAAAAAATCCTCATGCTGTTCCTGCTCAGGGTGGCTGAGGTTTAAAACAAGCTGAAAATACCCCAATGACTCTCATTCAATTCATGGTGAGATCCATGATTTCTCAGGAATTTTTCTCTTTTAACTAACCTTTTTAATACTGCCTTTGAAAAGTAGGTTTATGTGAAAAAATAGAAAATACTTGTAGCTTGGGGGGTTTAGATTTTGGCAGTGATTTGCTCTCCAAGCTTGTTTCCATTTAGTTCCTGAACATTTCATTATCAGACTAGGTAACAACATCAATCGGTTTATGTATTAAAAGTGACACCATCAGAGGGCCAGCACTAGATCACGTGGGCTTAATTTCAGCCTGTGGGTGGAAAGAAGCATATTGTTTGTTTTAATCTACTGTACTAAATGTGATAGTTATTCGGCAGCCCTAAGCAAAGGAAAATTGAGGGTGAAGGGGATAATATGTTGAATACTAAGCTGTTCAAAATGGACAGTGATTTGTGTGTGTGCGTGTGTGTGTGTGTTTGTGTGTACGTATGGGTGAAGGTATATATATGTATGTATGTAGCATGTGTGTGTATGTGTTATGTATGTATATAGATAGATAGATATTTTCTTTTGAGAGCAGGCAACAGAATTTCATTTTTAATGTGTGCCAGTGTGCTCACAGTAAAAATGACAATAAAAGTTATCTTATCTTATGCATAGGAACAGTAAATCCAAAAATCCAAAATAAAGAATGATCAATGTATTTGCTTATTTTGAATTTTACACTATAACCTAGTGTGCGGGAATGAACAGTAAGTCAAGGCAAACGTGGCTTAAATTAAAGTGTACCTCTGCTATAGAGGCTCTAGCTGGCATATGTTATTATTTATCTGTAAGATTCCTATTTAGATCTTAAAATATGTGGAAATGTAGCATTCCAACCAAAGGAGGACACTGTCTCCTTTTAACGCTTCATGCATCAGAAATTTCCTGAAAAATGGGGAATACATTAAGAAACTGGCCTTAATGTTAATGATTATTTACCTAGGAAAACATGCAGATGAAAACTTAATTTGACTCTCAAATGAAGAGTAAGAAGAAGTAAGAAGTCACACTATTACTATTGACACTCTCAACCACACATTAAAGGAGTATTTTATTGTAGTTCATAGACTCAGTGGCAAAGTGAGCATTATAAGACCTGTAAAACATTTTGCAAATCAGGGGCCTATTCATTCTGAACAATTGGCTAAATGATATGGATATAGGCTTGAAAGAATGGAATAGAATAGAATAGAATAGAATAGAATAGAATAGAATAGAATAGAATAGAATAGAATAGAATAGAATAGAATAGAATAGAATAGAATAGAATAGAATAGAAACTTCAACTCAAAATAGATTATGTATAGGTCTTATTTATAAATAGTTTATAAATGAAACCTATACAATAACTGTAGAAACAACCCAATCATTTACAGTAAAATATTTCCCCATACTTTCATGTGAGATACTTTTCTTCAAGATCCAATATACCTTATAAATATTTTATTTTTTTATTAAATTTATTTACTGCCCATTTCGTCTTGAAGCAATTCAGTTCTGCAGTGTAAACAGTTCTGTCCACATTTATCAAACAATGATTATATCGAGATGCAAAATGACAGCATTTTTAAAATCTTTGTTTCATTCATCTTCTTTTCAGGATATATTTTCAAGAACACAGCATGACCTCCTTCCAGAAAAAGATGGATCACTTCATTCATCTGACCACTGAAATATTGATGATGATTTGAAGTGTGTTAGATCTGGCAGAGATCGATGACTCTATCAAAACTTGTATTATCATTTCATTGTGATTCATTCCAAATTCTAACTCTGTAAAGATGTATTTGTAGAATCCATATGGCAATGCATATGGGCAATAGCATGGTATAAAGGGCAGAAAAAATATCCAAGACAATGGTCAGAAAAGATAAATTTGAGTCTAGACTAGATCTATAACCAGAATTACCAGCTCAGGCAAGATCCCCTCTAGTTCTTATGAAGATAAAGATAGGATGGAGGAAATGCATTCACACTTACAAGATTCTGTTACTTTAACCTGATAATAAACGTACTATTAGCTGGTATGACTGGTTTCCTAGTTTGGTCAATCTTGGAGGGCTGACACATAGCAATAGCACTTATATACCACTTCAGAGTGCTTTACAGCTCTCTCTAAGTGGTTTACAGAGCTGGCATATTGCCCCCAACAATCTGGATCCTCATTTTACCAACCTCGGAAGGATGGAAGGCTGATTCAACATTGAGAATCAAACTGCTGGCAGTTGGCAGTCAGCAGAATTAGCCTGCAATACTGCATCCTAACCTCTGTGCCACCATGGCTCTACCACTGTGCCACCATGGCACCACCATGGCTCTGTTAGAAAAGCAACACATATTCTTTCCCCCTAGATACAAAGGCTGTAGAATTAAGACTTCCCTGTTCTTTTTACAGATTTAGAACATTACCTGTTCATGAACTGGCTTCATTGCCAACTAACTCATAATGAAGAACAGATTTTTCTACCAGGAATCATCCTTCGGCAGACCATAAAATTTAGAGTACAAGGTTCAAACCACTATAGCAAATATGTCAACCATAAACAGTAGGTGAGTTAAAACCTACAAGTTAAGAGCCTTCCTTAATTAGTATGCTCCCTTATGTCCTGATCACCACTCAATAAAGTTACTGCAGCATGGTCTAGGTGGAACAATCTTTTGGGCCAACTGTAATTTCTGTGTCATCTCCAAAGGTCATTTCCAATGTGGTTGGGATATTGGCAGATACGTAGTCCTGCTATTACAGTGTAACACCACAACTGTAATTGCAGCACTGATTAGTAGCAGTCTTTGGGCCCAATTTATCAACTGACCGTACAAAACTTATTTATTGAATCAGTCTACTCAATCATAGAGGACTTTAACCACAATACATTTCCCATTAACTTAAAATATTGGAAAAAGTTAAAACAAGATACTGTTTTACTTCTTATAAATTAACCCAGTGCAAACAGGTGTTTTCTCTAAAATAAAGAGAATGTTGATAGCATATTAAGCAGGTTCTCCCCAAAAGGGTGTGATGATGCATTAACAGGGTTAGTAATGAAGAATCTAGAAATACATTTGTGGGTCTCTACATTCCATTACATCCCTTAACATGTGTGGGCTTTCAAATATAGAAACTCACAAAGTCCAAGCACCATATGTAGTGTGTATTCTTAATTGTTTTGGAACTCAGACGGTCAGATAATATCTGAGTTGAGTATATAATATGTGACAGTGAGAATTTTAGTTGGGAAGTGAATAACAAAATATGTAGTTGAATTTGTTACAATTGATTTGTTTCTATTTATTCTCTAAATAAATAAAACAACAAATAATAGTAGAAACATTATACAGATCTTTCTGATTGTGAGAGATGATTTTTTTTCATAATATATTTTTTGCTTGAGAAATTCAAAAATATTAATAGATAGTTCTGTAGGTCAGAAAGTGAATATAGTTTGCTAGCAGAATTTTTTCCTTAGTTCTTAGTCTTGTTTACAGTGTTGATCTAGTGTTAGGTTTGTTAGGAGCCTGTCCAAGTATAACTAGAGAAACATAGCATTATTGGTTCATCTGGATTTATCAAATTCATATGATTTTAAACAGATGCTAATAGAAATGTCAGGATGGCTGATGGCTTGCTTTATAAACAGTTCTATAAAAACTATCTGATTAACTCTTGATTTATACCTAGATAGGCAAATGCTTTAGTGTGATATTTTGTACATTATGGGATAGCAACAGCCTTGGACAATTGGAAAATCATACATATTATAAATAGATAAGAAAGTTTATTCTTCCGGATTTTTCAATGCCATTCATTATAGCATCCTTAGAGCTTGCTCTGATGATTTGGTTGGGGCATGGTGATATTGATAGCTCTGCTTCCACAAACCTGCAATTGTACTTTGGACTGAATTCCTAAAAGTTATACTTTTGCAGAGCACTAGGGTGTGAACATAACACCTGCCTATAAATTATTCCATCAACTGTATTCTTTTCCCAGGAGTGCGCAAGCTCAGGAAAAGTGCAACTACTTTAAGAAGTGCAGGTAGATGCTAAATTTATACATCTGCAATCTCCAAAGCACCTTTTTGGAAACTTTTGGAACAAAATCTGAAGCATGACACAGTCTCAGCAGCATTTCAGCATTATTAAATCATGTTTTATTTGTCAGTCATTTAATAAGTCACTATATAGCTTGGGTTTGTACAACAAGGAAAATAAAAAAATCTAATGAAGAGAAGAACTAGGACCAACTTGACAGCAGTCTACTAATATTTTAGGGGCTGCCACAGAGACGAGGGGGTCGATCTATTCTCCAAAGCACCTTTGGGCCGAACAAGAAGTAATGGTTGGAAACTTATCAAAGACAGATCCAACCTAAAAGTAAGGAGGAATTTTCTGACAGTGAGAACAATTAATCAGTGGAAGAGCTTGCCTTGAGAAACTGTGGGTGCTCCAACACTGGAGGTTTTCAAGAAAAGATCGGACAGCCATTTCTCCAGAATGGTATATTACTGCTAAGCTTGTAAGCCGCCCTGAGTCTTCGGAGAAGGGCGAGATATAAATGGAATTAAAATAAAAATAAATAAAAATAAATATATAGTTTCATGCTCAAGAGGTTGAACTAGAAGAACTCCAAGGTCCCTTCCAATTCTGTTATTCTGTTACTGTTATTATTTAGAACAATATATGAAACCAGGCACTCATTCTTTTCTAGATATCACTAAGTATGAAACAATGACTGTTGATATGTTGAATGGACTGGAAAATATGGAACCCCTTCATACACTGTCAAGGTGTAACAACATACATGCAGCAGAAGCAATGTGAGAAGAAAATGAGAACCACTTTGACATACAGTTTGGGTAACTATGCTTTTGAAAGCCCATCTTCCATAAACAAATTACCTTGAAAGCACAAAAGTAACTAATCAGGGAAACCATTGTGAAGTAACCATTTCCAACAGTCTGGATATGTATTTTTTTCCCCTTTCTTGATTGTGTGTTTATTTTGCTTGTTAATATTTTAGTTAGAGGCCTTTAAAAATGTTACCTTCCCATCCCACCCCAGTAAATAAATGACATGACAAACTCTTAGCATCTCCTTCTGCTGCAAACCAGGCCTAGATGTCTCTTCAATTGTGTGTGTGCTTTGCCAAGGGGCATCCTGTTCATTCAATCTCAGTGTTCATAAGAATAAAAATAGTACCTTCAAATAAAACACACGGTACATTTAAAAAGAAAGTAAACAAGTCAGGCAAGTCTGGGAAATTCTGCCTTAATTCATGTGGCCATTATGTGTTCCTAAAATAGATTCTATCTTTGGAGGTGCCCTTAAGGAATTGTGAAGAAACCTAGCATTATTTACAGTGAATGCCACACTTTCTATTCTGTTGGTTTAGTCTACTTTAACCCCCTCCATCCTGTGTTCTCTGGCACAGCTCTTTCAAACATTTGCCTGCACGTAGGCCCATTCAAGGCTGAGACTTGGTGGATGAAGATTTTCCAAACGAAGTCCTGTTATTTATGCACAACTCTTTCAGTCGGCAGTTCTAATTACACTGTAACACACATTACTGATACAATTACTTTCTGAAGAGGATATTTGCTAATTAAAATCACTTCATAATGAGATTCTCTCACGACTTATCTTTGAAATACCATCTAGCCCCTGAGAGACAAATCTTGTCTCGTTTGTCAGTCAATGCCTTGGAAGAAGTAGCCTAGTTGTGAGATATTTTCTTACCGATTACTGGCTTACGATAACATTCTCTGGGGTTGAAGTGATGCAAGTCTGAAAACTTGCTAATTAAGTGAGCCACACAAATGTTCCCATTGCTGATAGGCCTGGCAGTTGCAATGTAAGAAATCTGGTGTGAAAAAGCTTACACTACTGGGCAAGGGCTTATCCAGCAGAAGTGAGTTTAAATCCCTTTGACTGGAATGGATGAGAGCTAATGGATGCTTAACATATCTAATGAAAATGATGTAGCCCTAATTAAGTTTACTCAAAAGTAAATTTCATTACATGTGGCGTGATTTGATTCCTCATTATTTCCCTTCCTTTTCCTTATTTGCACTGTATCCAAGTAGCCACCATGCTGTAATACATGTGCAGTATGAAGCGAATTCTGCTCTAAAGAGTTGCCAGTTTCTCAGAGACAATATTTTTAACCGATATTTGCAGTCCTATTTTCTTCAGTAATTTTTAGTTTTTACTGATCTTTCAAGGAGCATTTAAGGTGTTCTTTTAGACAAACTAGGACACCGAGTATCTTGGCCACCTGCATCACCAGAAGCTCCTGACTCTCTTGTAACAAAAATTGGCTGAAAATTTCTTAGCCTGGAGGTCTTGGCCATCCTTCAGTTACTGTTATTATACACATCCTGCCTCCACTCAGCAATTCCTGTAAGATATGAGGGTTTTTCCCCCCTCTGAATTTCCTGCTTCAACTCTAATAGAATATCTTCAGACTTTTAAATGGCATGTGTATTTAGAGACAGTTGGATTTCTTTGGCAAAACCTCCAAGCAAAGGAGTCATGAGGATGGGAAAGCTATACAACATGTTGCTATTTGAACAACACTAGACAGGAAGCAGATGCAAGCAGGCATTCAGGGACACACTGCTTTTGTACAGTACATGCTTCTTTGCAGGAAAGATAATATAATAAAGGTGTTAAGAAAGCATTGCAATGATTCCCTAGTGCAGGTAGGCCTCGACCTATGTCCACAATTGAACCTGAAATTTCTGTTGTTAAGTGAGACATTTATTAAGTGAGTTTTGCCTCATTTTACTGCTTTTCATGCCAAAGTCGTTAAGTGAATCACCACCGATGATAACTTAGTAACACGGTGGTTAGGTGAATCCAGCTCACTAAATGAACTGTTGTAAATCGAGGACTACCTATATTAAATGCAAGCCTGATTTATAGATTTAAATAAGGTTTTACAGTATTGCACCTTTTTCTTCCACCTGCATGGTATAATGTTCTTGAGGTCACTTTCTCTTAGACAGAAAGACCAGTTTTCTCCTGCCTCTTGTTTTGATAATGGATTAATCGGGTTTCAGGCAGTTTGCTTCTTACTTTGTGAGAATTAACTCTCATGACATGGAAAATGATTGGCGTAGCAGGGGAAAAGGCAATGCTATCAGATCAGCTTTCTGTGTAGATATATCTAATACCTATAGAAGAGCAGGTAACCTATGAGCCTCGTAATCCTACTTTCAGGAGCTCCATCCAGCATGTTGAAGGATGCAGACACATATTGCACAGTGTCTAGGAGGTCACAAGTTCTAAACCCTTATAGTAATGCTGTGCATTTTGAGAATATGATTGTTACCTGGCCTTAATTTAACAAGTAGTGAACACCGTAATTAATATAGGTTGGCAACACTAGTATTTCCTGATGAAACTGTAAAGTACTAGACCATTTGTAATGCTACAAAAGTTCTAGTTGTTGGACTTGTTAATAAGACCTCCAAATAACAACAACAACAACAACAACAACAACAACAACAACAACAACAATAACAATAACAATAACAATAACAACAACAACAACAACAACAACAACAACAACAACAACAACAACAATAATAATAATAATAATAATAATAATAATAATAATAATAATAATAATAATGTTGGAAGGGACCTTGGAGGTCATCCAGTCCAACCCCCTGCTCAGGCAGGAAACTATATACCATTTCAGACAAATGGCTGTCCAGTCTAATAGGGTCCTAATAATAGGGTCCTGTAGAAAGAAATGGAAACACATGCTGATATGAAGAGCCATGTGTTAAGGTTGTTTGCCTACCTTCCTAGGATGACTTGGTTTCTCTTATAGAGTCTTTCAACATGACTGCAAGCTACTTTCTATCTTTTTGAACTATCTGCCCTTCTAGCACAGGCTAACTACTGTGATTCACCCAGCTATTTTGGTGTCTCAGATGGAGATACTTACCCAATCAACAATCGGATTTTATGGTCCACTGGCAGCCAAATTACAAGGAAAGAGAGTGAAAGCTACACATTTATTTTAAATAACAAAAGGCAAATAGTTTTGTGTTTGAAGATAGTCAACTATATTCTAAAAATACAAGAGAATAGTCATGATGGGCAAACAACCATGTTAGTTCAACATTTCAAGCTAGGGCAAATGTTGCAGGTCTAGAAATTATGTTGTTGAGCACAAAATCCCATCAGTGAGTGAAAATATGGAGTGGGAGATGGGAATGAGTAGAAGATGCATAACTGTGACAGAACACTCTAGTTTGTTCTAGTAATTATGGCAGGGGTCTTCAAACTTGGCCCTTTTATGACTTGTGGACTTCAACTCCCAGAATTCCTCAGCCAGACACATTGGCTGAGGAATTCTGGGAGTTGACGTCTGCAAGTCATAAAAGGGCCAAGTTTGAAGACCCCCTGAATTAAGGCATCGGACTAAAAATCAGCAGGCAATGAGTTCATGCCACCTTAAGGCATGAAAACTGGCAGGGTAACTTTGGGCACTGTCAGCTCACCATCCAACCTCACAGAGTTGTTGTGGGAAAAATTAGAAGAAGGAAGATAGAAAAATAGGAGGAGGAAAGAGAAAGGTAGTTCATTGCCTTGAGTTATGTATAAAAATAATTAAGGTGGAATAAAAAAATGCATTCATACTGCATATGGATTTTAAAAGAAGGGGGAAAGCTGTGTAAGCTTATTAATAAAGTATCTCACATGAAAATATGGGGAAATATTTTACTGTAAATGATTGGGTTGTTTCTACAGTTATTGCATAGGTTTCATTTATAAACTATTTATAAATAAGACCTATACATAATCTATTTTGAGTTGAAGTTTCTGGGCAAATTTAAGAATATAATTAATCTTCAAGGCAAGCCCTAATTGAATGATAGAAGCATTATATGCAACAGTATGCTGAATTTGTGTGTGTCTCTGTGTGTGTATTTGTGTGTGTGTGACTGTATACACATGTTGCTTTAGATAAGAACCATTCTGTGACCTTGGATTTATTGTAACAATCTCCTCTAAAATAGATATTCTAGTGTTCTATGTGAGCAGGAACATAGTTTTTATTAAAAACTTTTTAAATAGTTTTTTTTTAAAAGAAGCTAAAGAGAAAAGGGGAAAAAAAAGTAAAGCAAGCTATCATTTTCCAAATCTTCCCACTGCCTCTGAAGGTCAGATTTCAAGTACAAATCCATTTTTGTTTTTTTGTGTTTTTGTTTTTGTTTTATATAATTTATGTTGGCTGGCATTTTAAAATTGCAGTGGAGCGATAAAAAGCCTGAGCTCAAAGTTACTATCTGCCTTTGCCAGATTTTTAAGGAGACAGGAAGATAAATGTCAAAGACTCTTGGGGAAGGTTTTGAGGTACTGTTAAGAGCTATATTCATTTGTCAGTCCCAATAATTGGTATTTATGTATATCTTACTCCTGTATTTCAGTATCATCAGCTAAAATGTTTTCTGATTTCTCTCTAGAACTTCATTTAAAATCCTAAACTATTTTTTTAACTGAACTGCAAGAAGAAGACAAATTAACTGGGGTTTATGGCCAGCATCAAACTCATTTAGGATATCTTGTGATTTTTGTTGATACATGGACCTAATTTATCAGGAACTGGGAAGAAATAATCCAGTGACTAGTCCTCAAAATGCTGCATAACTATCATTTTAAGAACATACAGTAGAATCCCTGATGGTCTCTAGGCTTAGCTGTAGACATTTCATTACCAAACTAGGTAACATTATCAGTGCTAGGACTGATAATGTTATCTAATTTGGTAATGAAATATCTACAAGAAAATAACTACACTCAGAGACCACCAAGGACCCCACAGATCACCCCCAAGCTACAAATATTCTCTTCTATCAGTATATGCAGTAGAAATAAATAAAAGATATTAGACTAGATCCAGAGAAATTTAGTTATACTCATAAATACATCAAAATCACATATTAATGTAGAATAGTTTAAAATAAAATTGGACAATAGGTAGTTTCTCAGTGTTTTAAAAATCTTGCTATTGTCTTACCATGTTGTGTGACCCATTATATGTATGGCTCATTATATTAAATCATATTACAGTTTAGTTGTTTGGTTTTAGCGATTTAAATAAACATAACAATTGTGTTCTATTGACCTGGGTATAGACCTTTAAAAATCTTTGTTACTTTGAATATACTTTAAATAGACTACACTGAGATTAAGCCTATATTTTTAGCCACTACCTCTAGTAACTTTTAAACATTCATTGCTAATCTTAGATGCTGACACATTTTCAGATATGATTAATGGTTTTAATGAAGGCAAGTTCAAAGTCAGGCCTTGTATTTTTCTAATTGGAAAACTAGTTTTTGGCACAGTATCAGTAATTTATGCATGAAAAGAATACATGTTCAGTTTGATATGGAGCTCTTAAGAATCTTAAAGGTAAAGGTTCCCCCGCACATGCGTGCTAGTCGTTTCCGACTCTAGGGGCCGGTGCTCATCTCCATTTCAAAGCCGAAGAGCCAGCGTTTGTCCGAGGACGTCTCCATGGTCATGTGGCCGGCATGATTAGATGCCAAAGGCGCACAGAACGCTGTTACCTTCCCACCATAGTGGTCCCTATTTTTCTACTTGCGTTTTTACATGCTTTTGAACTGCTAGGTTGGCAGAAGCTGGGACGAGTAACAGGCGCTCACTCTGCTACGCGGCACTCGGGATTCGACCCGCCAAACTGCCGACCTTCTGATTGACAAGCTCAGCGTCCTAACCCACTGAGCCACCGTGTCCCTCTTTAAGAATCTTAATGTCTTATTTATTTATTGTAGAGGATGATATCGCACTATTTGAGATCAAACCATTTACAAACAATACAGGGATTAGCCAAAACAAATAGAGATACAAAATTAAATCCCATTTCCAAAATATCTTTCTTAGTATATCCACTTAATGAAGATGATAAATGTAACATCTTCAGTACAATTACACAGTGTAGTTGTAGCCTTCCCTAACATTATGAAACAAGCTTGACCCTTGTGTGGATGTTACTGGGAAAACTAACACAAGGCCATTACTAACAGTATGGCTTGTAGGTGGAACACAGCATGTCTCTCTTGCCCTTTTAAAGTATCTAGATGATTGTTCCTAACATCTCATTGGCCAAGACAATAAAATTACATGCAGGGTAGAACATTTTATAGTTTGATACAGGGTAATATTCTATTAGAAGTTAAAAAAAATTATCACTCTAACCAGTTGAAAACAGTTATGCTAACTTCCTTAGGAAGCAGCAAGTTTGTAACCCACTAGGGCTATTATAAATCTTTTTGTTTGTTTGTTTGCTTGTCAAAGTTTCCATAAGCCATATGTCCTGGCAAAAGCAGCTGTAAGATCTATTTCCTTTTAAGAGAAAATAACACCAAGTGTTTGAAAGTAACTTTTGAAGCCATTTCCCTATGTGATCTTGAGCCAATGTGCTTTTGATCACAACCATAAAATCCTCTTCCTCTTCTTCCATTCACAGTGGCCTTGTAGCCTTATCTGACTACCTAACAATGAAAGTCTTTTAACGCCTTGATCAAGCAACAACTAATGGTGGAAATGTATCTTGAAATACTGAGTCCAGATTTTCCCCGATCATCATTTATAAATAACAAGAGATTGAATTTAATTATATATTGTTTGATTATGTAAATTCTATTAAAGCTGCTAGCTGAAAATTCCTTTAACAGGCACATACCAGTTAGTAGCCCGAAAAGCACAGTGCAAAATAGGCACCCCACCCCACCTTAGTTTTCCACCCACCCACCCGCCCATCCATCCATCCATCCATCCATCCATCCATCCATCCATATCTCCCCCCTTTTTTTGGTGTATCAACAAAGAAGCTAAATTTAGAAGTAGTGACATGCCCAGAGACAATTGGTGAGCTTTTAGAACTGAGATGTATCTCTGGTCTTAGTCCAGCCAACTATTAAATGAGACTCCTATCTGAGCTAGGGAAATTGTTATTCTTCCAACTGATGAAAAAATACATATACTGCATCTACATGTAGGGAACTGTGTAGTGGGGTACCCCAAGGCTCTGTTCTGGGCCCAGTGCTCTTCAACATCTTCATCAATGATTTGGATGAGGGGATAGATGGAGAACTCATCAAATTTGCAGACAACACCAAGCTGGCAAGAATAGCCAACACTCCAGAAGGTAGGCTTAAGTACAGAAGGATCTTGACAGACTTGAACATTGTTGTTATTGTTAGTTGCAAAGTCATATCTGACCCATGGACAATGTTCCTCCAGGCCTTCCTGTCATCTACCATCTTCTGGAGTCCATTTAAACTCATGCCTACTGCTTCAGTGACTCCATCCAGCCACCTCATTCTCTGTCGTCCCTTTCTTCTCTTGCCCTCAATCTTTCCCAGCATTAGGCTCTTCTCCAGTGAGTCCTTCCTTCTCATTAGGTGGCCAAAGTATTTGAGTTTCAACTTCAGGATCTGGCATTCTAAAGAGCAGTCAGAGTTGATCTCCTCTAGGACTGACCAGTTTGATCACCTTGCAGTCCAAGGGACTTGCAGGAGTCTTCTCCAGCACCATAGTTCAAAGGCCTCAATTATTTGGCGCTCAGCCTTTCTTATGGTTCAACTTTCACTGCCATACATTGCAACTAGGAAGACCACAGCCTTGACTACACACACTTTTGTTGGCAGGACGATGTCTGTTTTTTAGTGTGCTGTCTAGATTTGCCATGGCTTTCCTCCCGAGGAGCAAGCGTCTTTTAATTTCTTGGCTGCAGTCCCCATCTGCGGTAATCTTGGAGCCCAGGAAAATAAAATAAAAGACAAATATATTTACATTTTACAAGTTATTGTGAACTTATGTTATCCATAAAATGAGATACGATTAGTCTGGCAAGCTTTGTGCTTGATAAGTCACAACTGATTTGTCCAACTAATACAATGTTTTAAAGGTGCTTACTAACAGAATTCTGTAAGGTCTGCTTAAAAAATCTTCTCAGGTATTGCTTTCCAATTAATTGCTATATCCTCCTTTCCCCCCCTTTTTGAAGATGGGGAATCCTCCCCCCCATAACTCCTAGATGAATCTAACTCGGATCAAAACTAGTGTTCACAAATGTAGTCAGTTTACAAATATAAACTTGACACTTTCTGAGCTGTAAGCCACATGGCTATAACAATTTTTTTTTCCGTTTCGCTTCTTCCCTGTGTCTCCTACTTCTCACATTGTGCCTGATAAAGAATCCTAGAAAACGTGAAAGCTAATAATGTATGGCATTATTTATTTATTCATTCAGTTATTTATATCCCATTTTCTTCTAGAAATTCAAGACAGCTTACACAAGGATCATGCTGCCCAGAACCACTACTACGAGATGCAGTAGATGATGATATAAATTGTTTAAAATAAATACATAAAAATTAATAGATCTATCTTTATTTGATCTTCTTAACAACTCATGTCTGGGCTGGGAAGAACCCAAAACTCAACTTGTAAATTATTGTGGCTGAAGATAGAATTGAACTTGGCCTCCTTTGTCAGGCTAATGCCATACTCAACTATAAACAGATTTGGTTTTTTGATGGAGCATCAGGGCTTCAATTGCCTTTTCTGTGTTTTGAGATTAGGTTATTTAGCATTTCCTTGGTATTAGTAGGAAGAAAGAAAGGGAGGCTATAGACTCTATCGTGACCAGCTAAGACCAGTACCAAAAGCATGGGACAAGCTTTGCCAGTATCCAAGTGGAATTCTGGTGACCACTGGTTTCTGTGTTGCTTCTAGTGAATGGCAATTGTTCATGTCTGATAGTGCATCATCAGCATCAAACATGAGTTTATAACCAGTTATAATAGCTACTGGATAAAATAAATTGGGAAGGATATCATTTTCCACAACATTTGTAACATTTCTGAACTCTTTGGTTTGGGAGAAGTGGAACATCAAGGTAGGTGGGCTGACAGAAGCAGCATCACAATGTCACAACTCACGCCCTGTCCCTTTTTATGTACATTGTGATGTTGCAGGCATGCATGAAAGGAGCAAGGCTTGTGACATTATGTCACAGTGCTGGGTGCTTGTGTCATTCTAAGTAAGGTTACAAGTTCCTGTGGCTAACAGTGAGCAATCTATCTTTATAATGGCAATATATGGTTGAAGAATTAGTGTAAGCTCTAGCTTAGCCTTTTTCGAAGAGTAGATTTTCCCTACATATTTCATATAAGACCTCACTGAGAAACCTGTGCTAATACTAAAAATGAATAAGTATCCTTCCCAGAAAAGAAAACAGACATTCAGTTATAAGGGAACTGCAAATGTATCTTTTACATATTCAGAGTAATACCTCCCGAGGTGAACATGGAGACAGTCCTTTTGTGAAATTTGTTCTTATACTTGGTTTACAGATTTCTCAATCTTGCCTTATTCTGTGATCCAATAATATTTCTGGAGAACCTAGAATCCAACATCCAACACATCCACAATAGTTCTATTGGGCACTGTTTTATCTTTTGATAAAAGCCCCAGGGAATTCAGAAGATTAGAAGCACAGGCTTAAAGCACATACAGTCTAAGCCATTTTCTGTGATCAGCTGAAAATATTGGAAAGAGAAACCTAGCAGACATTGTCACCTTGTTATTCCCCTTTGTTTCAGATACTGCACAAGCTGAACTATTTATTATGAGAGACAGGCTTGATGTTCCTTTTCACTCAGCCATATCTTCAGCCTCAGGCATTGATCAAAACCAAGGCAGCTGTCCTTGGAACAGTATAACTATACAATTTAAAGCCGGCATTGCAGAAAGCAATTAAAAGAAATAAATAAAATGACATTCCAGTCTAGATTGGGTACACTAAAGGACATTTGGACATTATTTCTTGAAAGCAGGTGTAAACAGAAGTCTGCAGCTGGAAGAGTGAGTGGCAACTTTTTCCTCCTTTGCACTGTTTTCAAGGGTGACAATTAAGGAAGTCCCTTTCCTTCTATATATTCTGTGCAAATTTCAGAAAATTTTGCTTATTAGCATCTGCTCTTGCTGATGTAGGGATTTAAGAGGGAGATCTTAGTTCCTATTGCTTCTAAATGTGCAATCCCAAGTGCTGTAGACAGAATTATGCTGATGCCCCATTGCCATTCTACAGTATACATGCTGCTTACTGTGCCCTGTCAAAGGCTGAATGTCCCATCTCAGAAAAAATTCTCATGAACTGGATCAAACTGACTAGATCACATAGTTACCTATAGTCAATGCAGTGTTTGAGGTTTGTAGTCATGGAGAAAGGTGGTAAAAAAATTTAATTTCAAAGAAAAGAATCCTTTTAATCAGATTGTGCATCCCTGATAGATTCATCTCCTCAGTCGTAGAAACTAGCTCTTCATGAATGTATTGTTTCACTCAAATAACATTAAATGGTACTATAGGACAGGGGTCCTCAAAGCCTAATCCATGGACCAGTACCGGACTGTGCATGCCAGCAACCGGGCCACACAAACAAGCAAAGCCCCATCAATGGGATGCAGGCAGCACACAAAATCACACACCATCCAGTCCACGGAAAACCCTCTCTCCATGGAACCGGTCCCTGGTGCCCAAAAGGTTGGGGACCTCTGCTATAGGACAATATTTTGGATAGATGTGTGGCCATAGAAATTTGATTAATAAATGCATATTTTGCATTTTGTTGTGCTCTGAAGGATGAATCTGTGCACTTAGCAATGACAGGTCTGGTTACCATTGCTAATCGAATCACCACAGATCATTAAGTAAGAACCTCACATCATTGTGACTCCTGACTTCCTGCTGGCTTCCCCATTTTCTTCCTTGTAGGAAGCTGGCAGGGAAGGTTGTAAATTGTGATCACAAGACCATGGGACCTTGTGACAGTTGGAAATCTAGGCCAGTTGCTAAGCATCCAGATAATGATCACTTGACTGGGGGGGGCACTCTAATAATCAGAACTTTGAAGACTAATTGTAAGTACCACTCATTCAGCACTGTCAAAAGTTTGAATGGTCTTTGAACAAGTTAAACAAGGCTCACCTGTACACTCCCTCTTGGTATTCCATCAACAGATGAAGGCAATTCTGTTTTGCTATGCTTTTAACCTGAAACAAATGTTTATGGGTGTCCATTTGGAGAAGGGGAAAGTCAATTAGAGGTTATATTGTGTTATATTTACTTTTCTGTTTTATTATATGCAGCCCAGTTTACACAAATTGTCAAGCAAACAAGTGAAACCACTGTACTTCTACACATTGCTTTTCTATGTATAGATACGGTAGCCTAGATACTAGCGACCTAGTTAAGATCAACTGTGCTGTAATTGTGCTGTGGATTTCTTACAAGATGCTGTCTATGACAGTTTTAAATTAAGTATTCACAGCTCAGAGTGTTGTATGAAATTTGTTAGGATGATCCACTCTTTTTCCCCCCTAATACATTGGGTACAGATGTCAGTTGGGGTAAAATTGGTAAGGAATGCATTTGAAGACCACACTTCATGTTGGTAGTCTCCAATGCACACACCACTTTTGTTAACACTGATGTTGTCCCTGACAGTTGAAAGAATGACTGACAAGAAAGATCTCAGTATTAGGGAGCTTGGTTTCTTCATTTGACCTATGAGCAACGCACATTTGCCTTACCATCCTCAAAGCCAAAAATACATGGTACACATGATTAGGCTCCCCCACAGTTTTTATTTTGCTTTTCACAGCTTTATGGAGTTCTACTGTAAGTAGCAAAACTAAAAGAAATCCTGCTCTAATCCTTTCCTCTAATACCTTTTCTCCAGCTTATAGCCTGCAGGAGGGAAGAAGGCTATTCCATTCAGTCTATCCAACATTCCAAAATATTAACTTAGTCTTGTTGGGAAATTACTGTAATTTCCAGTTTAGTTTGTGTTCAGCATGGTCCCAGTCAATCCCTTTATCCAGATGAGAGCAAGCACACCACTAACTCACCTAGCAGAAAATACAATTTGATGAATATTTATTAAATATTAGCAAACATAAAAGGGACAACTAGAAACATGGGGCCAAAAAAACAAACAAACCAACAAACAAAAACCAGGCACATGTAAGGAGAAATACATGAACAGAAAGCAAGAAATTAAAGGGTATATAACTTAATACCATAATTTACCTTATCTGCATATTTCCACATTATCTGGGTACTAGATTATGTGGATGCCGCATCATTGAAGGTTTTTTTTTAAAGATTGGACATTCATTTGTTTAAGATGACTCCTGCCTTGGGCAGGGGTTGGACTAGAAGACCCACAAGGTCCCTTCTAGCCCTATGACTCTATGTTTTTATGATCTGCATATCTCCAACTATATATCAAAAGGCATAGAAATTTCCAGAGCCAACGGCAACAACATTGCAGATAACTAGCACAGAAAATCCGAAAGGCAATGTTTTATGGATAGTCCTCAACTGATTAAAAAAATCAGTTTTTAAATAAACATTCAAAGTTATGATGGCCTTAGAAATGATGTCTTATGGCCTGTAAAGCAATTCTGGCTGTTGAAAAACATTATGTTACCCTTATGCACCATAGTCACAATTGTGATCTGGGTACTTTGCAACATGATCTCACAACTGGTTACCAACTGGTTACCTGCGATCACATAGATACAATTTGCAATCTTCTCTGACAGTTGCTCCAGAAAGTCAGTGAGAAAACTGGTAAGGAAAGTTGGGAACTGCTCTCATTTGCTGAGACGACCCCCTCTCACGTCTGGAGGCTGACTGAAAGAGTTACCTGCTGAGGGCAACTGACTTCCCTTGGCTGGATGGAGAAATGAAATTCAGATCCTGACAAATAAGTTCTCTTTCACATGGGACTAGAGTAGGAAGTGCCAAGATTTCAGCAAAGAAGCTTCTTCCCAACCTCTTCAGGCACAGCAAACATCTCCTGGCATCCTTGTCAATTTTGCTGCTCTGGAAAAAAACCAAAACAAAAAACCACCAGTTGGATTGCAACATGCATCTAACTGCCTTTTTGTTTTGTTTGCTACAGTATAACCATTATGAAATCAAATGGACACTAAGAAGAATTTATAAGAAGCCATGATGTTTTTCAAATTATATCATCATGCAAATGATAAAATTAAGTCCTTGTGTCATGTCTAATGGTGAGTTGTATCATTTGGGCAGTGATATTATGATTCCTGTGTTGTCATTCCTCTTGTTACTGTCCCCTCAGTGTTTACCTGGGAAACACAGACACTGACATTTGTAAACCATGGTCTATAGCTTAATATGTTGTGTAAACTGTGTCCATTGTGATTTATTCACTAAAACATGGACAAACAAAGCATGGTTTTATACAATGCATTAACCCTGTCAGTTCCTTCAATCTTTCCAGATAAAATTTATTTAATGAGGTCATCATTATATTTGTCTCTTTTTTGGGTCACATACCAGTTGACAGGATCCTTTTAACAAGATCTAGAACTTTTTTTCATAAATAGCTGATTAGATTGCAACATTAGGGCCTTTAGTGTATCTCTTAGACTGTAGGTAGAGGTTCATATGATGGAATCTTCCTACGTAAGGCAAGAGTCTTACACATACAGTATAAAATTAGAATGACAAAAAAGAAGATTATGCTATACTCTTTCTTTTCTGGCTTCCTGTTCTCTGTCTAAAGGAATTTTTACTTTTGATATGGAGCACACAACCTCTTAAAGTAAAATCCAGATGTAGATTCCTGCCTCATCAGCTTTAACTTCACCATTAAGGAGTCCCAGCAGTTTGGTTATTTGGGAGGCTGCAAGAAGCAGGATATCATAGTTACTTTCAGAGAATGTTAAACTTCATCGTTATTTTTCCAAATGCTTTCAGTACTGCTGACCACAAGGTGGCATTGAGTCATCTTCACAGCCCACAGAAAAGTAAAAGCAACTACTTACACAACCAGCTCTTCAATTTTGTGAATAGCACCAAAGGTTTCAACAGTGCTAAATTCTCACCTAACTGGGATAAGAGACCTGGTTGCTTCTTATAAATCAAACTGAGCATCTTCATAACATTTCTTTTAGAAGGATGGTACTGAATGAAAATCTTCCTATGGATATGTAACTCAGATTCCTCCCTACCATCACACTGTATTTTTGGTTACAGGTAAGTCTCCACTTGCCTATCTGGTGGCAACACATAATTAATTGGATTGTTCTTGGGGAAAAAAATGGAATAAAGTCAAATGTTGCTAGCATTTGGATAGGAACCATCATGAACACCTGGGCAGTACGGGAAAAAAAACCCACTGTAGGCGAAGGCAGAATAAACCCCTCCCCCACACACATACCCATATCAGGAGTTTATTTCAACTTGAGAGTCTTTAAGACCCAGTTCATAAGCAGAAATCTTATGCGTAGCATTAAACTTTGACTATGCAGAGTTATATACATAAATCTTTGCTCCAAATTAATAAGACCCAGTTCATAAACCAAAAGCAAACACATCATGGCTTCAAAACTGGGTGACACTGTCAAACAAATTTTTCATATAGTAATATATGATTTGGGGTAGATGATTTAAAAGTACATTCACATTGCGGCCCACATTATGATCCCAAAGCTCTATGAACAACTGGATGGATATTCAAGCTAAACAGGGCAATAGTGAGGAAATCCATATCATATGTTTCCTCCACCATTTTGTGCTTCCTAAGCAGTGAAATTGACTGTCGAGCCTTTTTCAAGGGTCTTGATGATCAATAAAACTGAAAGAAAATCTTTGTTAAATGCAATTCAACCAAATTAATCTTCCCTTAAGATCCTGAAACATTAGGAGAAAAAAAACCCACAGATAAAGCTAAAGTAATGAGATTTCAGAAGCAGAAACCACAATTTATCAAATATGGTTAAAGGTTACTTTAATACTAATAAATTATAATTTGGTGCATTTTTTTTGATAAATTTTCAGATATATAATATCCATCTCTTTATTCATATTATAGTAGATTGTTTGTGTATGTTCTATGTATTTCTTCTTTCTTTATACCTATCTTGGATTTATGTTAATGTACTTATCCTATATTGCTTGAAATAAGAAAAGCCCCCTGCAAAGATCCTGAAAAAAAATATCTGAATTTTGCCTTAACATTCCAAGAAACATAGAACCTTTTTTCCACACCCCACTTTTTTCCTGGTTTTTTGTTTCTGTGTGTGTGTGTGTGTGTGTGTGTGTGTGTGTGTCCCTTCCTCCAAGCAATACTGTACATCACAGTATGGTCTGAGACTCAAATGTCAGAACTCTTTTCTCTTTAAAGATTTCTCCTTCCACATTAGTGCTTGCCGTCTTATTTGAACAAGGAAACTGCCCTGGCAAAGATTTCATGCACATTATATTACAAATTGCTTCTGTAATGGGGTACTTAATTGGCCATTAATAAGCACTTTAATTTCAGTGGTTGTAGATTGTGCATATCAATGCATTGGGAAATTATTATTATTATACACACAAAAATGTGAAATTACAGCTGTTATTTCTTTGGTTGACATTGGCCTTCATATGCAGCAAATTCTTCCCAAGAAATTAGGATGTCATAATATATCAGAAAAGATCCAAGCAGTGTGGCCTTTTGTAACTGACAGATTGAAATGTTGCCAACCCAGTGTGCTGATAACTACCACAACCACCATGGCTGATTTATGCCATAATCTTTCAATTTTAGTTTTCAGATATTGATACTTTGTGATCTCCAATTCTTTGTCTTCATTTCTACTATCCTCTGGTATTGCCACATCAATTATCCACACTTTGTTCTTTTCAATCATGGTTATCTCAGGTGTGTTTTGAGCCAAGACTTTATCAGCGTGTATTTGGAAACCTCACAATATTTTAATCTCACTTTTGACTATTTTTTCAACTTTAGGTTCTCATTTTTTTTGTTACTGATACATGATAATTTTTACAGGTGTTCCAGTGAAATGTGAAATCACAACTGACAGTTCTTTAACTTGTGTTGGCCTTCATATGCATTAAGTTCTTCCTAAGAACTCAGGATATCCTAATTTATATTATTATTATTATTATTATTATTATTATTATTATTATTATTATTATTATTATTATTATTATTATTATTATTCACACAGCTAGATGTTTAATACTGGATTTACCATTTTTATTGAGTTGTCATCATCATCATCATTGTCGCTGTAGTTGTTTCTGAACTGGAAAAAACAAGGATTAGATAATTTGCAAGTGTTTTTCAAGTATAAACAAATATTCATTCAGCCCATGGGGGAAACATCTGAAAAAGGTTGAATTTACACTAAAAACAATCTCTTTCTGCATACAGGAGCCAACTGGACTGAACATTTAATCTTCAGTACTGTTCATGGAAGAGGAATTTTTGCCACAACTGAGGACAACAAATTAGTGTAGGAATACAGGACAGATTGCGTAGCATCCAAACTTCCAAAATAAAAGAATTGGGACAGACTCCCATTCCTCTTCCTAAGCACTGGAGACAGATTCTGTCTCTCTCTCAATACAGCAATATTAGAAGGAAAATAAAACAGTTCAGCTGAAAAACATTGAGTGGAACACAAGAGGGGAAACTCAGAAGACAGATGCAGCATTCTAGGCTTTCCTAAAAATGCTTGAAAGGCATATGCTTAGAAAACACATATGCTGGCTCTGCAAATTGACATGGGTCTGGGTTCTGTTGATAGGTCAGTCCTATAATTTAGCCATTACTCTCCAGAATTTGTCTATATGTATTTTCTTAATGTTCTCAATTTAGGAGCTGGAGAGTGGGAAAGCAGGAATTTGCATGCAGATATGCTGCTTCAGGAAGGTAAAAAAAAATTGAGAGGAACTGATTGATGAGCAAGTGATCCTACACTTCAACAAGTATTACATCAGCTCCGTAAAGGTTCATTGCCTTTTAAAACCAAGAAAAGAAAAAAAAGAAACCAGTCTCTTGAAAGCCCCAAGCAAACCTCAGAAATAGCAACCTAGCACTGTTATTCATTCTGTGAACTAACGATATGTGAAGGGAGCCTTTTGGCTTTTTTGTTAGAATTCAAAAGACTTGACATAATAAAGTGATGCCTCCCCCTGCACAACATCTTGACAGCTTTCATAAAAGTGATAGGTGTGGCTGAGGTTTTAGAAAGCCCAGTCTTGTTTTCCTCAGAACAAAAACAAGTGTGCAGCAGTGTGCGGATTGGAGACTGCATGTAGTCTTCCATTTCCTTAATATATCAGAAATTTCCATTACCGAGAAACTGGTGCAAGCTTTAGAAGAAAGACTGAGATAAGGAGAAGCCATTTCCATTCTGTGAGACTTTTCTTATGCAGTGAAAGGTTGATGCAGATGGTGGTTGTCTGTCATTAGTGTTATGTACTGTGTGAGGTAGGTTTGTTCTTCATTTTCATTTCACGGAGCACCAAATGTACTCTGGTTGTTGGGAATCCCAGCACAGCTTGTGAATGAGACAGGCTCAGGTTCAGGAAGCAATCAATATATACATAATAGGCAAAACAAAGCACAAACACGCATCTCTCAAACTTTGTGCAAAAGAGAAAGCTTGGCAGTTGCTGCTCTTCTTACTTCTGCCTTCCAGGCTAACGTGTCAAACTGCACCTGCCAAAATCCTCTCTTCTGTCTAACTGGTAAAGGGACAGAAGCCTTTTAGTCTTCTGCATCCGATCACATTTTGTCCCACTTACATTGGCAGCCTTATCCTTTGCTTGTGTACTTGTAATTCAGGCCTGGTCCAAACCTGCAGCAGAATGAGGGCAGTAGGAAAAGACGGAGGTGATGGAGAGGATTGGTGGTGAAGTGCTAATTTTGAATATTGCTCCGTTAACAATAGAAACAACCTCCTGTAAACAAAGCTGGAGAAGTGGGGAAAGTTTTAATAAGATGGCTTCCTAAAAGGTCAGTCTTGCAAGAGAGTTCCAGATGCATGTAAGGGTGTAGGTCTATACATATGTTGTATATAGTACATATGTTTAAATGTGTGTTATGTATGTGTACACTTTGAGAGCAAGCAACTACATTTCATTTTTAATGTGTGCCATTGTGCCCACAGTAAAAAAATGACAATAAAGGTTATCTATCTGTCTGTGTCTGTCTATCTATCTATCTTTAACTACTGAATGTTGTTATTATCCTCATTGTTTGTTAGTTCTTTTGTATTCTTTTGAGCATCATTGTGATATCTTTTCAAGTATTTGAATGAATATCCTCACTCAGTTATGTTCTTCCCAAGGTTCATCTTTCCCCCCCATTTCCTCCCATCTTTCTTCATTGATATACATCCCTAGTCTCTAACTGTGCTCATTACTCTTTTCTGAACCTTTTCTACTCTGTATGAATCCTTAGAGTAGGTGTGTCCAGGGTGCAAGATTTGAGTTTGGTCTGAGTAAAAGGCAATAATAGAATTATTGTACACCCTGATTTGGAAACTGCATTTCTTTTGACACAGCTGGAAGCATGACTAGAATAGAATAGCCCCCACTAAAGAAAAATATAGGTCTCATATACTGGACAATTCCAGTTAGGACATGGTGAGCTAGCTGAATGAGTGGAGATGGCATTACAACCAAGATTGCAGGCAGAGAGTGGATTCTGGCTGGCAAAATCACTCTGGAGAAAGATTATTAGATTCCCCAGATGTACTCCAGACACTTGCTCATTAGCAGTAGACTGTAGGAACCAAGATTTTTGTGGTTGGTTGGGGAGTCAAGTATCTGGGAGTTGAGGGGTTCCAAGTAAACTCACAGTTATAATGTAGCTTATATGGATAAAAACTCTTCTGAGCCTCATTTCTTAATCACTTTGGAATTACTTTTTTAAACTTCTTTTCAAATACTTTGAACCTTCAGAATGGCAAGTTTTATGGCATTCACTGGATAGGTTTCCTTCAGTCCTTAACAAAAGAAGTACAATTTTAAGGACTTAAGCATGGGAGAGGGGGAGGGATAAAAGGCAAAAGTGATTAGATTGTTGTTTTTAGAAAGTTATAAACAGAATGGTAGTCCAGATGGATTTGCAATAAGATTTTGAAATTAATTATAAGAATCCTTTGTGTGGGAAATAGCTGTTGTTTTGAATTCTGTGGAGAAAAATCATGATAGGATGGGCCTCTAAAGGTTGGACAGTAGAGAGAACCAGAAGGAGCTAAAGATTGCAATTAAAGGAGAAGCACACTTAAACTTGAGTTGCTAACACAGAATGGAGCAAAATACTTTAAATTACAGTAAATATATTGAAAAATATTTCTGAATAATGAACTCAGAAGTTAATTTTAAGAATGTCTCTGTGTAAATGATGCCATGGACAAGAATGAAATTGATTTAAATCTGGATTTAGAAATGGCAGGCTACCAGAATGATTTGAAAAATATGGTACAGAGTATATGCAAATGAAACTGGCTGATGTCTTAGTAATAAAAGAGACATACACATAACAAGCTAGTAGAGTGATTGGGTAACTTTCCTATATTGATTTACAAAAGAGACCTCTTAAAGTTTTGAAGGATTTTGTGAGAAGAAACAAAGAAAAAAAAGGAACAGAGATCAAGTTCTAGGACAGGGGTGTCAAACTTGCAACGTCACGTGACGTGTCGTAACATATCACAGCTTTTTTTCTCATTGCCGGCAATGGGGTGGGCATGGTTTTGCTATGATGCATCCAGCCCATGGACCGGCAGTTTGACATCCCTGTTGTACGACATTATTTGAAGGGATTAAAGGTTAAGATTATATATTATATATTTACACCCCTGGTGAACTATATGATTTCATGTCTTAGTCTTAATTTGGTATCTGGAGGCTGTGAGGCTGTGGCGGGGAACATCATGCTTCAGCTGAACCCTGACAAGGCTGAGTGGCTCTGGAGTTAGGGCCCACCAAAGATTAAGGAAGCAAACTGGCAGCCAGTACAGCTCACGGAACAGCAATGTAACATGGGGCACTCTAAGGGTCCCAAGAACTGCACAGGGACTCTTGATCAGGAAAGGGTGCAACTGGCGCACAACACAAAGTTGTGCAAAGGCTTTCTTAGCCATGTCAGCCACCTGTTCATTGAGCAGGGGGTGCGAGTACAGGAGAACCCCCAGATTGCATACCACATCTGACTGGTGTAGTGCAACCCCATCCAGAACTAAAATCCCACAGCCAGAAATTCCAGGCAATCAAAGCCACTTGGTCTTACCAGTATTCAACTGAAATTTAAGATATTCTGGAAGGCCCTCAGGACCTGGTAATGTTATCAGGCCTTGGAGTCCAAGGAAAAAGAGACATGCTTAGATAGCTCCATTTGGTGAGCTGGCTATTTTTATTCTCTTTTTATCTAGAGTTTATATTACTGTTTTTATAATATTTGCTGTTAATATGACTTTTATATTGTTAATAGTTCTGTGTTTTTTATATATGATTTTACCTGTCAGGACCCACCCCAATCCACGTCTTAGGAAAACAAAAACTCTTGGAGTCAGTTCTAGTCCAAAAGGAATTTTTACTAGGACATGCTTGGTTGTGGAAATACAAGACAGGACTTAGTATTGTTTTACAAATTGAAACTCTATAAAGGGATCCCGGTTCAACCCCCCTTCCCTCAACCCCATTTGGTCAGCCCCCATCATTTTACTTCGTGTCATCCCTTTCGTGGGAAAAAAGGAACTTTGAATCTTTATGGTTATTGCCTTCTTCCTCTACAGAATAAACGAAGACACAATCCAGATGCCTTCTTCTCTAACCCTCTCTTTTGTTCCCTCAGTTCAAAAGGTTCCCTTGGTCTTTGAAATAACCTAAGGCAGGCTGAATCCACATGTGCTCCTCCTTCCTTCTTCCTCCTTCCTCCTTCCTCGGGAGATGGCAGAATCCATGGGGGGTGGATAATGTTTTAAACATACATTTATGAATGTGATATAAATGGATTCTGACAGTCCGCTCTCCTTAAAAGAAAGATATGTCCATCTGTAGGGAAAGAAAAGAAAAAGAAGAAAAAAAACATATAAATGTTAACTCGGTTTGTTCTGATATTCTGTATGAAATCTCTTAAGCAGCTTTGGTGCTTTAACGTGGTGTTTGCTGACCCATTCATTTTCTGAGGAGGGGAGGTGTTTCCAAGCCACTAAATATTGGGTCGTTCCATGATGTTAACTGGAATCCAAAATTTCTTTCACCTCAAAATGTTGTTCCCCTTCCACCATGATGGGAGGTGGTGGTGGTGGGATTTTTGTTCGTAGGGGAGATTGTTGTTCTCTCTTTATTAGGCTGCAGTGAAAAATTGGATGTATTTGTCTAAGATTTTTAGGTAGTCCTAATTCAACTGTTACTGGGTTTATGATTCTTTTAACTGGAAAAGGTCCAATATATTTTGGTCCTAGTCTTTTACAGGGTTGGAGTGATTTAAGGTATTTTGTGGACTGATATACCATCTCTCCCACTTTGATTGGTGTGGGATCGGCTCTTTTTCTGTCTGCCTGTGTTTTGTATGCTAGTCTAGCATCTGTTAACGCTCTTCTGACAATAGGCCAGGTGTATTGTAATTGAGCAATCCATTCCTTTAGTTCTGGAATTACCAGTTCTTTTGGGGTTAGTTCAGGTATGGGTTTGAAGCTTTGGCCTGTAGCTACTTGAAAAGGAGTGTAACCTGTGCTGGAGTGAACTGCATTATTATATGCCACTTCACCGAAAGGCAGTAGGTCTGTTCAATTTTCCTGCTGAAAATTTATATAACATCTTAAATATTGCTCAAGTACTGCGTTAGATCTCTCATATTGCCCGCTAGCTTGAGGATGATGACTAGATGTCAATCCTTGGGTAGTTCCTAACAGGGATAAGAATTCCTTCCAAAATGCCGAGGTAAATTGCACCCCTCTGTCAGATATGATGTGTAGTGGTGCCCCGTGCAATCTGTAAATATGCTGTACAAAAGGTTTTGCTAATGCTTTTGCAGTTGGAATTTTTTGGCAATGTATGAAATGAACTTGCTTAGAGAACAGATCTGTGACAGTCCAGACAACGGTGTTTCTGTTGCTTTCTGGTAGTTCTACGATAAAGTCCATGGCTATTTCTTTCCATGGGGCTGAGGGATTCACCACCAGTTGTAACAGTCCTGGCGATTTCCCTTGCAACCTCTTAGCCATTGCACAAATTTGACAACTGCTCACATAGCTTTCTATGTCTTTTTTCATAGCTGGCAACTTGTCGATCAGAAGGTCGGCAGTTTGGCGGGTCGAATCCCGAGTGCCGCATAGCAGAGTGAGCGCCTGTTACTCGTCCCAGCTTCTGCCAACCTAGCAGTTCGAAAGCACGTAAAAATGCAAGTAGAAAAATAGGGACCACTGCGGTGGGAAGGTAACAGCGTTCCGTGCGCCTTTGGCGTATAGTCATGCCGGCCACATGACCACGGAGACGTCCTCGGACAAGCGCTGGCTCTTCGGCTTTGAAACGGAGATGAGCACCGGCCCCTAGAGTCGGAAACGACTAGCACGCGTGTGCGGGGGAACCTTTACCTTTACCTTTACCTAATGTTTTTACAAACCCGAAATGTCCTGCTGATTTTGTATCATGGCACAGTTGCATGAAATTGATCTTCTGGGTGGTAGGTATGTATAACTTCTCACCCACCCAAGGTAACCCATCTTTAATTGTGCACACATACCTATTTTTCTGGTAACCCCTTCTCTTTCCCCACTGCTGCTGTCTCCACCCTTCAGGTTGGGGAGGTGCTTTGGGGGATTACGTTTTCCTGCTCCCCTTTTGGGAAGTTGAGTTCTGCTGTCCTCCAGTTTATCCCAGGGTTCCATTTCTTCAGCCATTCCAGTCCTAAAATCATTGGGCATTCCATGCCTGGGGCCACTATAAACGTTATGTCTTCCTCATGAGACCCCAGGGACAGGTGAATTGGTAAGGTGGCTAGGGTAGCTGGTCTCCCCCCCCCTGCTATTGATCCATCTAATTGACTAAAGGAGATTGGTTGTTTTAGTCTCCTCACTGGGATGCTCAATCTCTCCACCAGCGTTGGGCTGATGAGGCAGCGGATGCAGCCAGAGTCTATCAGAGCTTTTATTTCGAAGGCTTTAGGCATAGAGGAAGCTAATATAGTCACTGTCTTAAGTATAGGTGGAAGGGGTCCACTTACCAATGGTTCTCCCTCTGAGCTGTCTTCCGAGGTGTCCACAGCCCCTGCAGTGTAGGCTGGAGTCCAATCCCAGTTCCTGGCAGGAATTGTGGACTCTACAGCCCCTGTCCCCTTCATGGAAGATTCTTTTGGGTTGCCTTGGGGTTTCCCTAGTTTCTTGGAGGGTGATGACTCTGTTTTATGCTGGGGGGGTTTGAGCGGCATTCTGCGGCACGGTGACCCTCTCTCCCGCATTTGAAACAGCCTGTTGATTTTTTAGCTGTGAGCGGTGGGTTCTCCCTCTCACATGTTTGCTCGGTTGGCGGGCGGCCCCATGGTTTCCCCTGACGGTGTCTCTTCAGTAGGTCTATCTCCCCCTCCTCTGCCAGGACATACCAGTTGTCGAGATGGTGTGGGTCTCCCCGAGGCAGGCAAGCATCATAAAGGTCATAGTTTAGCCCATCTTTGAAATGGCTAAGGAGGATGTCTTCTGGCCAGTTCAGCTTGCTGGCGATGGCTCGGAATTCTTGGGTGTATTCAGCCACTGGCCGTCTGCCCTGCCTGACTGTTTTGATTCTCTCCCAGGCTTTACGATCAGCCAAGGGATCTTTGAAATGCCGCCTCAAGGATGCCATGAACCGGTTGAAATTGTTGAGTTCTGGGGCGTTGGAGTCATGTAGGTTCACCACCCAGTCTGCAGCGGGTCCGTCCAGGGCAGATTGCACAATTCGGATGCGGGTTTTGTCACTAGGGATGTCCCGTCCATAATCTTCCATATAGCTAAGGACTTGGGTTAAGAAAAAACCCAATCATGATGGCTCCCCCTTGAATTTTGTTTCCAGGGGTGGGAGTCTTTGACTGGAGCGTTGTCTGTGCTGCGGATGGTCTCTCTCCTCATCCTGCTCCCCGTCTGTGGTTCTGGGGGGGTACTGCTGAGGCAGCAACCCCCGTTCTGTTGGACGGCCCCAGGGTTTCAGATGCTGGATCCCCTCCATTACCTCTCCAGTTGCGGCCCCAGGCGCTGCCTCAGTTGCGTTTTTCAGCTCTCTCCTCCCTTAGTGAGCTCAGGGTTGCTTTCATCAGATCAATAGCTTTTTCCAGGATCTGCTCCTCCTCACTAGTGTGCAGGGAGCTGTCCATCTCTTGCCTCCATTCCGGTTGGTGGTCGCTCCGCCTCAGGGTTACTTCACCCGATGCCTTTTCCCACTCATTTTTCCTTCCAATGCCCATCAACCACCGTGGGTTTCGGTCGTGCTGCTCCACCGCTTCTTCCCTGGGGAAATATGCCGCTTCAGCTTCCCATCGTCTCTGGGATTCCATTCGGGGGGAAGACTCCCTCTCCATGGGGCTTCCCTCCTCTCGTGCTTCGTTGCCAGACATAGTATTTATTGCAAAGTCCCCTGGAAAGGTTTCTCCCTTCCAGGTTGACTTTCAGTGCAAGTCCTGTCTACTGTCAGGACCCACCCCAATCCATGTCTTAGGAAAACAAAAACTCTTGGAGTCAGTTCTAGTCCAAAAGGAATTTTTACTAGGACATGCTTGGTTGTGGAAATACAAGACAGGACTTAGTATTGTTTTACAAATTGAAACTCTATAAAGGGATCCCGGTTCAACCCCCCTTCCCTCAACCCCATTTGGTCAGCCCCCATCATTTTACTTCGTGTCATCCCTTTCGTGGGAAAAAGGGAACTTTGAATCTTTATGGTTATTGCCTTCTTCCTTTACAGATTCAAATGGAGACACAGGCCAGATGCCTTCTTCCCTAACCCTCCCTTTTGATCCCCCCAGTTCAAAAGGTTTCCCTTGGTCTTTGAAATAACCTAAGGCAGGCTGAATCCACATGCGCTCCTCCTTCCTTGGGAGATGGCAGAATCCATGGGGGGAATAATGTTTTAAACATACATTTATGAATGTGATATAAATGGATTCTGACATTACCTGTTTGTTGTGCATTGCCCAGAGCTGCCTTTGGTAATAAATAAGTAAATAAATAAATAAATAATAAATAAATAAATAAATAAATAAAATGATTAAAGTAAAGGGAAGGAATATAAAGCTGGTTTATCTGAACAAAGTTAAAATATATATGTTGCTATCTCTGATAACAATGGATCTGACTAGGATGGAATGATCAGGTTGTTTACAGATAAGAGTTGAAATATTGGAACAAGAGATCATTTGATTTATTTCAGGAGACAGTGATAACTTCCTAAAATTGTTTATAGTTGTGATGAAGTGGGAAATTACTTCTTTATACATTTCTTTTTTCCCCATATTATATTCTTATTTCTTTTTCTTTTCTGCCTTTCTATTTTTTCATTCTTTTTTCTGCACTATTTTTTACTCTTTTTATATTTATGTTAGCATTTACCTTTTGAACTGTAGCAGCAAGGTTTTCTATCATAAGATGTTCTGCCGATTCCTTTATTAATGATTTTTTTCTTTTTACAAAATCATATTTCAGTAAAAATTGTAATGAGACCAACTTTCTGGAAGGTGCTGTTGAATTTCTTAAGTAGAAAGTTCTTCAAGTGCATACAGTTTCTGATGTCACAGTTGATGACTGTAGGACATGAAATGCAAAAAGTGTGATTCAAGTCTGCAGATCTATATTTTATCTGAAGGACTGCTGTGTCCCATATTGGAAAGAATACACTTATTTTAAATTAGACCTCTGCAGATGTTGGTGTTACATCCTGTAACTTCTTCACTTGGGGCATAAGTCACTGTTGTAATTCTTAGATAACTTTTGACATCTTGAAAATTATTGAGAGCAGTCTGGAGAAAACCCTGCAAATTTGCTTTGATCATTTGTTATAACAACTTTAACAATTCTGAAATGCTAGTAGATTCTAAAAAAATTGTAACAGCACAGTCAAAGGAAAAAAAGAACTTTAGCTTCTGTTATCTCATCCCTCCTTCCAGTTGAATGATCTCAGTCAGGATACTGTAGACATCTTTGAAATGGAGATGAAGATCAAAGAACTTCATAACTCTTGCTTCACACAATGCCTTCAGCACAGTTTTACACTGAGATGTCATACATAGAGTAAATTCTGTATACAATGCAATTGTAAAAATTTCAGCAAAGTTTCTTACTTCTGGAAAGGCTTGCATAGTGTCATCCAGGACTAAATTAAAGCTGGGGAAGTGTTCTCTCTCTCTCTCTCTCCCTCCCTCTCTCTCTCTCTCTCTCTCTTGCTATTTGTTACTGAGTTATAATTCAAGCTTGGACATTAGAATATAATTCATTTAAAAATGCAGCTCTAGCATAGCCTCTGCTTTTTAATTTTGACATGTCCAGTCTTTTACTGTCAGTGGTGGATAAATGTACTGTATGTAAATCTAGCTATTAATCTTCAACTTTCCTCAACTTCCTCAAAGGTTCTTGGATCTTTAGGCTCAGGCATTCACCTTGCAATCCTTAAATATACAGCAAACTACAGTTGTCTGCTGAACTGATTTTCTGACCAGTATTGGATTGGATTGAATCCATAATCACGGGGAAAAATGCAAATTATTTGGCTGAGTTGATTTTTCTTACCACGACTTAGGTCACATCTGTGATCACAGAGGAAAAACCTATATCTTTCATTCCCTTCCTGATAAAGTTAGAAAGAATGCTAATCCCTTTATTCCTTTTTTTCAGGATTTGGGTATTTTATTGCACCATTCTTCATATGGAACAACAGAAGAGGATCATGTTTTGCCAGAAGGTTAATAACTGAGGCAAAATTTCCACAGCATCCAACCAACCATATATTACGTATCTGCAATCTCCAGCCAAGGTCGGCGTGACATTGATGATTTTACCAAGTATTTACCTTCCAAAGCTGGCCTCTTTCTGGACAGCCCTTTCTAGTTTCTCTGCCAAAATAAAGAATCATGTAACACTGCAGAAGCCATCTGAGATTTCGTGAGTCACTGTTTGGATCTATAAATGAAGCTAGCCTCAGCTACCAGATACCTGGCTGGAAAAAAAACCAACATGCTTAAAGAAATACATTTGCTCTAAAGTTGACAAATATAGTTGTGAAGACTGATACATATCAGTTTTGGTTTTTTTTAAACAGCTTCTCTTATTGTCCGGTTGTAAATGGGCCAAATGGCTCACACGGTCCATTTAACATAATCAACCTCTTCTTAATAATCATACAAGGATTCACTAAAATGAGTGCTGACTATAAGATATATCTGAGAAGCCAAAATGCATGAGAAGTTTCTCTGTTGATTGCAACATGCACCTTGCTTTTCTCAACAAATCTATCCATTCAAGGATTCGCTATGACTCAAGTGATCCCTTTATTCTATAACATTCAGGAAAAGTTTAGCTTCATTGTGTTCCTAATAAACATGGTTATTATTTTTTTCTTCTTGGACCATCTGTATTGTCTATGATATGCCTTTGAAAATTGAGCCATCTTTGAGACCTTTCCTTTATGTATGCCTCTGTAATATCTTAGCAGCTTATTCTCACAACTACTACTTGAGCTGTCACTTTATAGTTCTTTATTGGCATATGTTGGGCATCCAGATTTTTGCAGTCCAGTTGTGGTAGTCCATCTGTTGGTGGCCGTACCATCTGTTGGGTGGATCTTGATATAATGCCAGGCTTGCTCAATGGCTGGGCTACTGAATGGAACCTAAAACTGCTGGTGACTCAAAATCAGCTGTTGCTCCAAGATCTTTTTCTCAAGTATTATTGCCAAAATGGGTATCCTTAATTCTATCCTTCTGCATTTGTTTGTTGGTTAATTGCACAACATTGAATTTGTTTATGCCAAATTCCATTCTTTTATTTTCAACCCATTTCTCTAATCTATCTGAGTTATTTGATTTTTGTTTTGTTTAGTTTAGTTTTAGCTATCCCTACTCAGTTTTGTGTCTGATAAACATTCCTTCTATAGTCTCTTCCTCAAGACCATATTCAGCACATTAATGCATTTCCCAGAATCAGGAAAATATATCCCCCATAATTTATACTGTTCCCACAAATGAATCTGGGACAGTGTTTCTGCCTTCAAACCATTTAATGCAGTGTTTAATGCAATGTAATTTCAGGGTAGGTAATCAGTGGGTTCTCTGGCATTCTTTCCTCTCTTACCTAGCATCTTCTTAACTGGGAGGAAAGCCAACCACCAACTGCTTTTTTGAACATATGTGGCCCATATATTATTATATATAGTATATTTAACATTAATATTTATTACTTACTCCATGCTTCTCTTGACACTATGATCAATCTCCCAGAAGTCATGCAGGTGAGATGGGCAGGGTAGATATTTGATTAAATAAACAAGTATGAATAATTCATATTTAGAGTATGAAAGAATTTCATAGAAGCTGCCAGATCAAACAGAAGTTCAATATGCCGATGTCAAAGAATCCCCATCCTCCCAAATCTGTCTGAGTGATTGGAACTGTTGCTTTGGAATACAAAGCAAAGAAGACTGAACCACAGAGCATTTAATGCTATTTGTGCCTTTAGATCTTTCTTTTCTCTTTCTTATGAATGGGCTTGTGAATTGTTTATTTATTTATTTATTTATTTTATTTTAATCCCATTTATATCCCGCCCTTCTCTGAAGACTCAGGGAGGCTTACAATTTAAGCACAAACCAATGTGCTTAGCAATAGCCTTCATTCTATGTATATGCCTGCTTACTAGGGCTTATTAGCCCCCCCCCCCCAAGCGGCATTATTACAAAGTCAGCTTATTGCCCCCAACAATCTGGGTCCTCATTTTACCTACCTCGGAAGGATAGAAGGCTGAGTCAACCTTGAGCCTGGTGGGATGCGAACCTGCAATAATTGCAGGCAGCTGGTGTTACTTAAGGAGGCATTAGCCCACTGCTCCACCAAGGCTCCACCAAGGCTTTAGTTATGTAAAGAGCCTCTTCAGTCTCCCACCAAAATTCCACAATATGTGCACATACACATGTGTGTCTCATACTTTCTATGTTTTGCAATCTACTCATCATGATTATGTATGGACATTGTTGTTGTTGTTAGTTGCAAAGTCGTGTCCGACCCATCGCAACCCCATGGACAACGTTTCTCCAGGCCTTCCTGTCCTCTACCATCTTCTGGAGTCCATTTAAGCTCATGCCTTCAGTGACTCCATCCAGCCACCTCATTCTCTGTCGTCCCCTTCTTCTCAATCTTTCTGGGAAAGATTGAGGGCAATAGAAGAAATGTATGGACATAGACATCGCAAATAATAGCGTTTCTGGCTGAGATATCTATTGATGTTCTAGAAGTTTGACACTATACTGGAAAGAGAAAAAAAGTTCAGGTATACAGCCTGTCTTACAGTCAAGGACAAAATGGCCATGCAGGCATTGGAGGATAAGGGGATCCAAGCCAGTTGAAACTAAACAGATTATTGCCTTTAACTGTGGGTCATCCCCAAGTTTATCCCTGAAACACTTTGGATTTTCTGCATGGAGGTTTTTCTGCTGGGACAGATAAGGATGACTTTATGCTGCTTTAGCAATGGGCTGGGCATGAGTTGGAAATGTCATTATGAAGATGTGTCCCAAAAATAGTTAGTCATGGGTTTTCATGCCACAGCAAGAAAGATATAAATCTTATCTTTTTATGCAAGTCATCCAACTCAGTCTTACTTCCCAGTTTGATCCAGAGACACTGATGAATATTTTTTGCTCACAAGCTCACAAGCTACACCATCATTTAATTATTATGCCTCCAACCCACATTTAGCTGCTTGCTGAATACATCAATTGCATCTACAGCCTTCTCACTGTCAACTCAGGAAGTGATCCATTTGCAGCTGAGCAATTTTTTCAACTTCCAACTATAAGGTTTTTTTTTTCTGTGTTACAGTCCTATTTATTATGTGTTTGAGTATGTATGTATACAATTTACTTTTAAAAAGTCATAACTTGAGTTTCAGTTTTCCTTAAAATATTGGCATCAAATTGATTGCATCATTGTTAGGAGAAAAAACAGGCAGGATGTCAGAGGCTTCTCCACTGGTGAAGACTTTGAAACTAAGTTTGACCTATTTTTCTCTGGCACTTCTGTGAACTGGAAACGTTTAAGGGATGCTGTCCATTAATCTGCACTGAAGATACTAGAGCCCTCTATTCACAAGCAGCATAATTCAATGAGAAAGATGAGGAGATATAGCTTCATTTGTTGAAAAACACTGCCTTCATCATTTCCATCAGGATGAATAATCACCAGTTGCCAAGAAAAATGCCTTTACCAATGCATGTAGTATAGTCCAAAATTAGCTGTGTAAAATGCAAGCTATTTGGCTGAGCACCAAGGCAGACAAAATGCAGGGATATGCTGATAGAAATGACTTGAAACAGTTCTGTGAAGTCCTTATCACTCACTAGAGACCTTAGTCTTTCAGGAATTCTCCCTTCCTTCTTGTCTGAAATGGTATAGGGTCTCCTGCTTGAGTAGAGGAGTTGGACATGAAGATATTCATGGTCTCTTCCAACTCTGTTATTCTATTATTCCTGTTATTACTGGGTATAGATGGCACAACTCCCATTACAGAAAATCCTGCAGAGATTGTCTAAACATTTTGAAGCTATCCTTAACCAACCTGTCAATGCTGCAAACATTGACATGTTTTTGCATTGACAATATAAGAGGCAGCCTTTTGCTTTAACTGTTTGGCTTTGAATCACTAAAGCGCGGGAGGAATTCAACCCGGATGTTTTGAGAAGATAAGGGATAGTGCTTCAGAAGGGAAGTGAAACTTCGTGTGTTAAACTAATTGGTGAATGTGATTTATGATGTGTAATTAAGGGAGGGAATTCTGTAGAATATGATGTGTAAAGGGGAGGAGAATTCAGATTCTGGCATCCATCCATGAGTGCCGATGCTTCGTTCTCATTATTATAGACTTTTTTAGAATAAACAATCATGCAGTGTTCTTTGATCTATCTCATTAATAGGAACCATGACACAATCATCATGTAGGAATGAAGGCTGGATTCCCCAGGTTGACATCAACATGCCACAGATGCCCTATTGGTAGTAGATGAAGACATGGAAGCTGTCAGCAGCCATCCAATGGCAAAGCCCCAGGGCAGACACTATTTCCACAGAGATATAAAAAGTTGGTGGTCCAGTATTCACTGAATTATTTTAGTCTTTCTGGGAGCAATAGTCCATTACTCAGGAACTTAAAGATGCAATCATTGTATGCCTCTGAAAGAGAAAGGCAAAAGTCAACCACTGAGGAATCTTTGCTGCTACCTGTAGCAAGAAAAACCCTTGCAACAGTTCCACTGAATCATCTGGGCATTTATCTGGAATTGAGCTTAGTGCCAGAATCACAATTTGGTTTCTGCAGAGGTCATGTGACTATTGACATCCTATGAAGAATCATGTCAACATTTGGCTGCCCTGCCAAATTTATTCCGATGGTACACCAGTTCCATAATGGCCAAGTGCTGAATCAGCGAGAATTTGGGAGAATCCCTAAGGCATTCCCAGTCAGCAGTGGTGTTAAACAGAGCTGTGTCTTACACCGCACTATGCCAAATAATGCTTTGCAGGACAATGATGCTAGAATTAGCCTCAAGTACACCACATGGATGAGAAACTATTCACCTGAGGAGCCTTTAAACCATTGCCAAAGTAAAGAAAATTGTCCTGAGAGACTTTCTCTGTGCTCATGACTGTTCCCTGAATGCTGGCTCAGAGCCAGAGATACAAGCCAGTATGGACAAATTCTCTAGAGCTTGTGGCAACTTTGGACTCACCATCAATATCCAGAAGACTGAAGTCATGCGCCAGCTTGCTCCTCATGCACCATACACAGAATTCAAAATCACAATCGAAAGACAGAAACTACAGACAGTGGACCAGTTCAATTACCTTGGCTAACCCTCTCCTGAATAGTGACCATTGATACAAAAGTCTACTGCAGATTAGCTAGTACAAATTCTGTTTTTGGTAGACTATCTTTCCACTGAATGGGAACATCAAAGAATTAGTGCAGCAAAAAATTGAAGGGCTACTAAATTATGGTACTCACTATCCTTTTGTATGCCTATGAAGTGTGAACTTAAAGACATACAAGATAGTCTAACTACTTACACATGACTTGTGTTCACAAAATATTAGGCATCAGATGGCTAGATAAAATACTAGCCACTAAAATTCTCTTTAGAGCAAACTTACCATCAACTTACCACACTGATAATGAAAGCACAGACCTCCTGGGCAGGTCATGATGTCCATATGTCAGATGAGTGCATACCCAAGTAGCAACTTTTTGGAGAACTCTGTGCTGGAAAACATTCTCATGAAGGGGAGAAGAAATGTTATAAAGATACATTAAAGGCCTCTCTGGAATCACTTTATCTAGACATGACTACCTGTGGAGAACCAGCACAAAATCATTCTACCAAATATGGCCCCATCCATAAGGCCATCAGGCTTATGAAGTAAGGCAAAGTGCAAAAGAACAACATAAACAGAAGCTGTGCAAGTCTAGAGCCATCGGTGTAACAATTGCAATATCTATATGTTTGCCCAATATGAACCAGGACATTCCCTGCCTGAACTGACCTGACCAGTCATCTTTGGATGGGCCACATTTAGTTTTAATGTGACTATTTGTGTTGAGGTCTTCATCAATGACAATGGATGTACAATTTGCTTTTTAAGTCATACATACATATACATACTGACACCCACACCGACACACCTGCACAATTATGTTGAATTTTGGTTTTCCTTAAAAGCATTATTTGATCAATTCCTGCTGTTTCCCACTATCTTAACTTGGTCTTCCTGACTGATTAATAAGTCAAGTATAAATGATCGTTTGTTTGCCTTTGTTCACCCTCTGAAGGAAAATGTTGTCATCAAGACAAATCAAACATTTCCTGGAATGACATAATTTGTAGAGTGTCCAAACAGATGTCACAATAATTAAAGTCTTTCTTCACTGCACACTTTTTTGTTGTAATGCAGTTTGCTTTTGGAAGGCATCATCCTCATCCTCATCTTGGTTGGCTGGGTGATAGTAGATACCAAAACCAGAATTGCTGTTTCTGTTCCTCTGCTTATTTTCACATTGCTTTTTCTCTAGAAAGGGCTCTGAGTGGTATATCAAAGCAAATACAGTTTTTGACTCATGATTCTGTACCTGCTTATTTCCCATCTTTATTTTGCTATTAGGAGTTCTATTTCCTCTTGCATCATATTCCTCTAGTAAAAACGTGCCACAGTGCTGTCTTCCCCACACATCCATTATGATTCTCCAGTTAAATGAAGTACTAGAATTCCCAAATATCTACAAATAATTTACCATAAAACCTCCAAAGACTTGTCCAGACAGGATTTTGTAATTTGAGTGATAGTAGCTAGTTTTGTACACTCATTACCAGCTATTAATATTCCTTGGGCATGATCCCACCACTTCTAATTGTTTCATTATTTCCCCCCATAACTGATTTAATATATGCAGGTTTTATTTAAAATATTTCCCACCATGGGAAAAATTGGAGAACTACAAATAACAGGCATTGTCATCTGAATGAAACACAGAAAGTTACAAAAAGACATGCATTTACACAATGTGTTCTAGTGAGACAAGTCTGCAACAGGGGATTATGAAATCCAGTCATAACAATCAAATCTAAAAATACAATGCAGCAAATGATACAGAATTCCCTCAATCAGGTTGTAGTCCAGCCTTGGATCAAATAAGCTAAGAACTTGGTTTTGTTCATCACTGAGCTGATGAGGAGAAGAGAAGGAATAAGGGGACTGCTGATAACCTTCTATGGCTGTCTTTGGCTAATAACTAGATGAGAATGATTCACAAGCATTGTCTCTCTCCTGCAAGACAGAGTACCAGCCCTACTGAACATACTCTTATTCCAAGAGTTACTAAAGGGTCATCCCTTCCCCATGAAAAACTTCCTCTAGGCAAAATATAAACCAATTTCTCCTCAATAAAACTACCAAGTCACTTAAAATCAACCAACAACAACCACTAAATCAGAATCAGAATAGACCTGAAGGGAACCTTAGAAGTCTTCTAGTCCAACTCCCAGCTCAAGCAGTAGACCTTATACCATTTCAAATAGGTGGTTGTCCAGTCTTTTCTTAAAATCCTACAATGAAGCACCTACAACTTCTGAAGGCAAACTGTTCCACTGGTTATTTGTTCTCACTCTTAATAAAATCAAATCAAAGACACTTCTCAATTTCTATTCCAAAGCAGTCACCAAAATCCCTTGCCCAAAGTCTATCTAAGAGTAAAAAAAAAGCAAAAGCAAACAAAATAAAAAATACTACAATAATATGAGCAACTGGATATTTATCAGGTTTACCTCCAGTAATAATCTTGGCCCATGTTATGGGATTCTTAGAAAGGATTACAGTGGTACCTTTGTACTCAACTGCTTTGAAACACATCAAATTTGGTACTCAATGCATTTTTACATGAATATATTGTCCTGGAATTCATTGTTTGTTTGGTACTCAATGTACAAGCTAGAACATATCAGTGTTGACTGCCTTGAGACTCGTTGCATTATTCCTTATGGGAAAAAAGTGTTTGATATTCATCATTTTTGGTAATCATCATGCCTCCCAAAACCAATTAACATTGAGTACTGAGGCACCACTTTAATGAGATTATATATGCAAATGTCTCATTATAAATTGGAAGAATTTACTAATTAAATTTCTTATAAATCTTCCACTAGAAAGAAAAAAGACCAGTGATTTTTAAATCTAAAACTAAACTTAAGATTTAAATAGGACAAAAGTGTTCTCAAAAATTTTAAGAGACATGAATCAGAAAAGCGACAGCAAAGATCAATTTAAAATACTTTTAATATGAAATTGTCAGGCCGTTCCTTAATCATTTAACAATATTTGTTGGGGAAAGAGGGAGGGAGTTTTGCATACATTGAGGACATGTTGTGAGCATGCTCTGCTTTAGTATTCTTAGTTCATGAGATCAAATAGTTTCCAGGGAGATCCCAGGCTCCACTTAATTCGCTCCTCATTCTGCAGTAAATTGTCAAATGTCTCATAAATTGGAAGAATTTACTAATTTAATTTCTTATAAATCTTCCACTAGAAAGAAAAAAGACTAGTGATTAATCATGGCTATGGAAGTTTGTCAAGAAAATGAGTTACATCACCTTGCTTGCTAGTTCCAGATGCTTAAAAAAGCCTTTGCCCTCAAAGCTGATTGCTGTCCAAGAGTTAAAATAAGATTAGTGATGTGGTGAACTCTAGGGGTCAGGACCTGCAGGGCAAGGACTAAATAAGTCTCCCTCTGCCCTATATAATGACAAAGAGTTGGCCAGGATCCCGGCCAAAGATTACAGTGGAGCTGGCATTCCACGGCAAGCTAGATATTAGATCATGTGCCGAAGAGGAGTCAGGAGCTCAGAGGATGTGGATGGTGTGAATTCAAAAAAAGAAAAGCTCTGCTAGATTATGCCCGTAACTTCAGTTCATGTGACTAAAAATATGTTGCTTGATAATGTGGATAATAAAAGATAATTTTTTGTATCTTATATTAATTCTATTTACAATGAGAGAAGGTTCAGTTCAGTGCTTTTTTTGTAAAAGAAAAAGGTGCCGGAACTCACACATGTCATACCTCACACATGCCTTGCCTACCCTATAAGGTTCCATCCAAAAAAGGTGCCGGAACTCCGTTCTGAGCGTTCTATGACAAAAAAAGCCCTGGTTCAGTTAAAAGGATTGGGGATGAAGGCTTGGGAATATCCATTTTGACCAATTTATCTGAATCAGCACCATGTAGCCTCAAAAGAGGAGTACCTGCACAATGTTGTTCCTACTTTGTGTCCCAAGATGAGACTAATCCAAACCAAAGGAAGCATTTTTATATTCCATTTATTAAAAATGAAATATTTGTTTCTTAAAATGAAAATAATTTAAGCACAGAAGCACAAAATGGTTCAATCTGATCATTGCTATCTCTTCACACTCTTCACACTGTTTTTAGCCTTATCTGATCATTTGTTTTCAGCCTTGACATACTTTTCTTGTACTTCTTTTCTCTTTCTCTTTTTTCTTCTCTTTTTTTCTTTTCTTTTTGCAAAGGAGACAAATGTGCCTATTACGTGCAAAGACTTCTTGGCCTAGACAAGAGTGTAAGAAAAACAGAGAAATGTATCCTTCCAAAAATGAACGGAAGGCCACAGCTTATCCCATTTGAGTCAGGTAAAGCCCTTTCTCCACTAGCAGTGATTAATACAGAAAGAAAAATATCATTTTGTCTGATTCATTTAGTCTATTACAGTGTAGCCTCCTAAACTACGAATAACACTTTTTTAAATGTAGGGCTTTTTAATGGCAACTTCTGTAATCATATTCCTTTCTTGCCCCATTGCAAGCAGAATCCATAGTTTGTAGGAAATGTGTATTGCTGCTTTTTTCTAATTCAGAAGTGCCAGCAGGGAGAACAAATGACAACATGGGCGATGTTGCATCATTCTGCAAATATCATGACTCATATGCTTGTATCAGACTCTAGGGTGCCAATACATAATAATGGCATTTGCATGATTTCCTTGAAATACATATCATTTTGCTGTCATCAGTCAATACTGCTAGCCAGTCCTATTTGCTGTGATTAACACAGTTGCACAGAACAAATAAATTGCTAATAAAAAATCTCACAATAAATATGTGAGGCATAACTATAACCTTATACATGATCACAATGAATTAAGCTCAGTTAATTCCATAGCTATTTTTTTTCTCCTGGCATAGGAGGCATTATTTAGGAAGATGTTGGAGGGAGCTATTTTGTAGGGGACTTACTTATTCATTTATTTTAATTTTCCAACAAAGGCAGCCTGCAACAATTCAGGATTTATCTGACTTGATGTCCTTTAGTATTGTTTTAAGATAATATTGTAAACTACTAGGAGTCTATTGAGGGCAGCATTCTAAGGCATTGGTAGATTAAGTTAATAAGATCAGCCACTAAACCAGATTGAGTTTCAGAAACATTAATTTTGAATTTAAAAAGGTGTCATATAACCAACTAGCATAAAGTAGGAAATCATTAATTAGAAAAAAAGAGGGGAGAAGAATTTTCCAGTTATCTGATCATTTCTTTATTCTCCAGTGTCTGTTGAGAGTAGCCACAAAGAGCTGTAAAGCCTAGAAATCTTGCTGTCCCTCAATTTAGTTGTCAGTACACAAAACTTCTTGTTATGCCAGCAGATGTCATCATCACTTTTGCTCCCTGGAATTATAATTCCATTATAACTTTGGCAACCACTATAAACAAGGCCAAAGCCTAACTGTAGAAGCATTTGTAGAACACCAGTTGTTTTAGATGTTTGGACGCATTGTAGATTGGGCCACCTCCAAAAGTGGAGGCTAAAACATATAAGGAATGGTTGCTGGAATTGGGTATGTCTAATTTAATGAAGAGAAAGATGAGGGGTGACATGATAGCAGTGTTCTAATATCTCAGGGGCTGCCACAAAGAAGAGGGAGTCAAGCTATTCTCCAAAGCACCTGAAGGCAGGAAAAGAAGCAATGGATGGAAACTAACCAAAGAGAGAAGCAACTTAGAACTAAGAAGAAATTTCCTGACAGTTAGAACAATTAACCAGTGGAACAACCTGCCTTCAGAAGCTGTGAATACTCCAACACTGGAAGTTTTTAAGAAGAGATTGGACTGCCATTTGTCTGAAATGGTATAGGGTTTCCTGCATGAGCAGGGTTTGGACTAGATGATCTTCCATCATCATCATCATCATCATCATCATCATCATCATCATCATCACCACCACCACCACCACTACTATAATTACTACTACTACTACTATTGTTAAAACCTTATCTGGAGACTGAGTATTTTACATACAGCAAGACAATCTAGTGTTTCCATTCTTGCTTGGAACTATTGTTTTAACAACATATTGGAACTTACTTGTGGAAACTGCTGCTCTCTATCTAGTTGTATGCTCTCTAAACATCTTGGAGTAAGGAGGTTATTATTTCCATTTTGTAGATAAAGTTAGAATAAATCTAGTTGTCTAGCAAATTCATAGCCATGCTGGAACCATTTATAAGATGTTGAGCCAAATATATCTTCAATTAAAAACAATAGCAAAAAAATACTCAGTTACATTTGTGCTTGCTTCATATAAAGTGAAGTTGTGGTAAAGGCTTACAGTTTTTGTTTTGTTTTGTTTTGCATACAAAAAACTATCCACCCTTCCCTGTAAGCCACCCTATCCAGAACTGGTTGTTAAATCAGGTTTAGGAGGTAGGAAGCAGAATGCCTCTTTTGGCTGCTCCTATTCACATTGGGTGTCCTTCAATGTTAAGTTGCTTTTCTCTCCTGCAGTTTAGCTGAACCTAAGGTTTATGATGCTGTATTGCTTCCAAGAGGGAATGAGAGTGGGAATTCATGAGTGTTCGACAAATGATCACAGTTCTGGGATTTCAGTTGCTATGGGAGGGAAATATTATTCTGGTCTCAAGTGGCAATTTATAGGTTCATCTGGAATTCAGATACTGTCTTTTGCAAACAAAAGAACTTTGACAGACTGTCAGGGAAGCATCTTTGGCCAAGAACAGGGGGGAGAGCTTAGTTAATCCCCAGGGCACTCTCCAAAGAACCAAAGAGGATAAATACTTGTGTCCCCAGGCTATCATATATTTTTTTTCTTTGTCTCTTTAAAGCACCTTTCGGTGTCCAAGATTGTGAGCCACTGATTAGAGGTTGTTGGGCATTATTAACTCATTTTATAAAATGTTTTCAGGTTGCATGAAAGGAAAGAAGCCCATTAAACAAATCAACTATATTCTGCATTAGGCAATAAAACAATAAAAGCAAGAGCTCTGGGGGAAAGAAAGCTTCAGCTACAGTTCCTCTGTACAAACACATTTGAAGAAATGGCATTTTCCATAGATATTATATTGACTTGTGTTGAGGTGGAAGTGGAAACTCAGAGGAACAAAAACCAAAAGCTACCTAATTTGAAAGAAGCTGCATGAGAATGCCTAACATCAAACAGAAGACAAAAAGCAAAGCATTATTCAAGTATAACAAAGAAAGCTGCAAAGCTGCAATTTCTTGTTACATTTCCCCCCCCCCGTCAACAAATAGTGACAAATTTGTGGGCTTGCATTTGTATTTCTTGGGTGTAAAAGTGCCCTGCCTTCTTGACTAGGCTCCAGAAAAAATAACTGACATATCTGTGGATTAGAATTTAATTGTGCAAACCTATCCTTGTAAGTAAAAGTAGAGTAGTAGCCTTAGCTATTATTGTTCTGGGTCTTATCTTCAAAACATCTGAACAGTATCTTTCCCTGACTATCTGGGGAAAGGAGATTGACAGTAATAAAAATGACCAGTTTACTACAGACTCCAAAATAGAATTATGCAACTGGACTTTCAGGAGCACGCTGGGATTCACAGTCTTGAATTCGATACAAATAAATAGTGGGCCCAGAGCAGAAACTAAATGTGATTTATATTACATTTAAATTTAATAACATTAAATGGAGTTAACATGATTACTCTTCAGTGATTAATATTTCCCCTTTATGCCACAACAAGTCTTACAGTACAGTAACAACTTTCAGAGCTCTCTGGAGTTGGGGCACACCTAAGATTTTTGTAAGCTACATGCAATCCTGGAGCCTCAGTTCATGCCCTTGGGTCTTGTGGCATACAGCATGATTTCACACACAGTTGAAAAGAGTCCACTAATTTGGAAGTTTCCTAAGGTTGGCACAAAATATGTAGAGAACTTTCTTAGATATCTGAGCAACATGCTAGGACTTGTATCATCAAATGGTAATGTCAGCCATTGCTGTCTCTGAGCACTTTGCAGGCACTGGTGACAGCAGGTGGTATAAACTTACAGTATATTAATAAGTTTATACCACCAGTGCCTTTTTTGTCTGTGTTATTGTGACAAAATGTCAGATTGAAACTAAGACACTCTACACACACACACACACACACACACACACACACACACACACACAGAGAGAGAGAGAGAGAGAGAGAGAGAGAGAGAGAGAGAGAGAGAGAGAGAGAGAGAGAGAGAGAGAGAGAGAGAGAGAGAGAGAGAGGGAGTTCTTACTTCTGTTTCTAATCCTAATTAATGATGGTTCCATGTTTCAGAATAGTGATCACTTTGCAACTTTAGCATTATTAGTATGAATTTGAAGAGTGCAGGATATTCATATTCAAGGCTAAACTAGTAGCCACAAAGTATTTGGTTAAAGAGGAGCATCACATAAACATGTGGCATGAAGCAACTTGTCAAAGCAAAACCAAATATTTAATATAGGTCTAATAGATGGCTAAAAGGGACGCGGTGGCTCAGTGGGTTAGGACGCTGAGCTTGTCGATCGGAAGGTCGGCAGTTTGGCGGGTTGAATCCCGAGTTCCGCGTAACAGAGTGAGCGCCTGTTACTCGTCCCAGCTTCTGCCAACCTAGCAGTTCGAAAGCACGTAAAAATGCAAGTAGAAAAATAGGGACCACTACGGTGGGAAGGTAACAGCGTTCCGTGCACCTTTGGCGTCTAGTCATGCTGGCCACATGACCACGGAGATGTCCTCGGACAAGCGCTGGCTCTTCGGCTTTGAAACAGAGATGAGCACCGGCCCCTAGAGTCGGAAACGACTAGCACGCATGTGCGGGGGAAACTTTACCTTTTAATAGATGGCTTCTTTCCCTTCACTATATTACTGCAAGTAGTCCTCGACATATTACTGTAATGAAGACTACTCCTTACATTTGGATGTTGTAATGGGTCAGTCCCCAATTTTAATGACCTTATATTTTCAGTGCTTGTTAAGTGAATCCACGGACATTAAACAAATGTTACAGTTGTTAAGCAAACGAATGGGTCACTATAGGTGCAGTTTTGCCAAAAAAGGGAATAAGTCCCATTTTCTGACAAAACCATAGTAAAAGATGGTCATGTAACTACAGGATGATCAAACAACTGTAAATGTGACCATGTTGTCTAGGGGTCAAAGTTCAGCCATATGACTTGCAGAGGGAGTTTTACTGTCAAAACTTGGAATCTGGATCGTAAGTGCCTCTTTTTTTGTATTTTTTTTGTAACATTGAGCAATCACTAAGTTAATTCTTGACTAACCAATTGTAAATCAAGAATTACCAGTCTAGCATTTTTATAAGCACCTGGTTGACTCTTTTTGTTAAATTGGGGGAAGCAACCTGAATTAATATGACCATGTTCACTTCCTTTGGTACCTACTTGTACCACCTGACTTTCGAAATTAAAAATTTACTTCTTTTTTTTATGGAGCAAAAGATCATCTTTTTTACTGATCACCTGTTGTTAGTGTCTTCTAAATGTGCATGTGTATGTGTATTTCTGTGCATTTTTACACTCTCTTAAGTTCTTTTTCATGTCCTTGCATGTTGTTTTCCAGCGTCTACTTTATGAATTCATAACTTGAATGGTCTCTGCTCAAGCAATATCAGTTGTGGATCTGGTTCAAATGGATTACAGTTGTTGTTGCCCGAACATTTATTCTAGCCAATTTTGGCTGATCTTGAAAGCTCATAAGTGTTGTTCTTGGCTACTGCTTGGCTGAGATAGCAACTGAGAATTCCAAAGTTGGCAAATGTAACTTGTACAGACACATGCACATAGAGATAGCAGGAGGTGCTTACGAAGGAGCCACACCTGCCTTGCAAAATATGCAGCTATTTTGATGCTTCAAAGAGTGGTACTTTGCAAACCACATCAGAGCAAAGCACATTGTATGCATGCAAACATGTAGCAAAAGATGGCTTATGTTTCCAATAGGAGGTCCCTTTATATCTTTGAAAGATTATACTGTAGGTACTAAAGCAGGGGTGTCCAAGTTTGGCAACTTTAAGACCTGTGGATTTCAACTCCCAGAATTTGTCAGCCAGCATGGAGAAGTTGAAGTCCACAGGTCTTAAAGTTTGCAGAATAGAACAGAATAGCAGAGTTGGAAGGGACCTTGGAGGTCTTCTAATCCAATCCCCTGCTCCAGCAAGAAACCCTATACCATTTCAACAAATGATTGTCCAATCTCTTCTTAAAAACCTCCAGTGTTGGAGTACCCACAACTTCTGGAGGTGAGTGATTCCACTGATTAGTCTAACTATCAGAATTTTTTCCTTAGTTCTAGATTGGTTCTCTCCTTGATCAGTTTCCATCCATTGTTTCTTGTCCTGCCTTCGGGTGCTTTGGAGAATAAGTTCACCCCAAGTTGACCAAGATTGGACACTTTTGAACTAAAGGGAAATTAGGACTCCCCAACCTTTGAATATCATAATGATTTTCAGAAGCAATCAGAATGTTGAAAAAAGTAGATGAAGATGACAATTTGCAGTTGCAACTATTACAACTCTCAGCCAAATTGATTTTGTTTATCTTGTTAAGTGATAAGCAAGAGCTTCTAATTACAGGTGAAACTCGAAAAATTAGAATATCGTGCAAAAGTTCATTTATTTCAGTAATGCAACTTAAAAGGGGAAACTAATATATGAGATAGACTCATTACATGCAAAGCAAGATAGTTCAAGCCGTGATTTGTCATAATTGTGATGATTATGGCATACAGCTCATGAAAACCCCAAATCCACAATCTCAGAAAATTAGAATATTACATGCAATCAATAAAACAAGGAGTGTACATAGAACAATATCAGACCTCTGAAAAGTATAAGCATGCATATGTACTCAGTACTTGGTTTGGGCCCCTTTTGCAGCAATTACTGCCTCAATGCGGCGTGGCATGGAAGCTATCAGCCTGTGGCACTGCTGAGGTTTTATGGAAGACCAGGATGCTTCAATAGCGGCCTTCAGCTCTTCTGCATTGTTCAATCTCATGTCTCTCATCTTTCTCTTGGCAATGCCCCATAGATTCTCTATGGGGTTCAAGTCAGGCAAGTTTGCTGGCCAATCAAGCACAGTAATCCCATGGTCATTGAACCAGATTGAACTAGATGAAGATGACAATTTACAGTTGCAACTATTACAACTCTCAGCCAAATTGATTTTGTTTATCTTGTTAAGTGATAAGCAAGAGCTTCTAATTACAGGTGAAACTCGAAAAATTAGAATATCATGCAAAAGTTCATTTATTTCAGTAATGCAACTTAAAAGGGGAAACTAATATATGAGATAGGTGCCAAGTCCTGCTGGAAAATGAAGTCAGCATCCCCATAAAGCTCGTCTGCAGAAGGAAGCATGAAGTGCTCCAAAATCTCCTGGTAGATGGCTGTGTTGACCCTGGACTTAATGAAGCACAGTGGACCAACACCAGCAGATGACATGGCTCCCCAAATCAACACAGTCTGTGGAAACTTCACACTGGATTTCAAGCATCTTGCAGTGTGTGCCTCTCCATTCTTCCTCCAGACTCTGGGTCCTTGGTTTCCAAATGAGATGCAAAAGTTGTTCTCATCAGAAAAGAGGACTTTGGACCACTGAGCAACAGACCAGGTGTGTTTTTCTTTAGCCCAGGTAAGACGCTTCTGATGTTGTTTGTTGATCAGGAGCGGCTTGACAAGAGGAATATGACATTTGAAGCCCATGTCCAGGATCCGTCTGTGTGTGGTGGCTCTTGATGCACTGACTCCAGCCTCAGTCCACTCCTTGTGAAAGTCTCCAACACTTTTGAATGGCCTTTTCCTGACAATCCTCTCCAGGCTGCGGTCATCCCTGCTGCTTGTGCACCTTTTTCTTCCACACTTTTCCCTTCCACATAACTTTCTATTAATGTGCTTTGATACAGCACTTTGGGAACATCCAACTTCTTTTGCAATTACCTTTTGAGGCTTTTGAGGCTTTCCCTCCTTATGGAGGAGGGAAATGATGGTTTTCTGCACAACTGTCAGGTCAGCAGTCTTCCCCATGATTGTGATTCCTACTGAACCAGACTGAGAGACCATTTAAAGGTTCAGGAACCCTTTGCAGGTGTTATGGCTTAATTAGCTGATAAGAGTGGGACACTTTGAGCCTAGAATATTGCACCTTTTCACAATATTCTAATTTACTGAGATTGTGGATTTGGGGTTTTTATGAGCTGTATGCCATAATCATCACAATTACGACAAATCACGGCTTGAACTATCTTGCTTTTCATGTAATGAGTCTATCTCATATATTAGTTTCCCCTTTTAAGTTGCATTACTGAAATAAATGAACTTTTGCACGATATTCTAATTTTTCGAGTTTCACCTGTATTTTTCTTTTTCAGTAATATAAATAATTTATACTGTATCTGATACAAATTATATTCCATTGAGGATAGCCAATCCTGAAAGTAGCTAGTGGCAATCCCTTTTGGGAAAAAGGTTATGGGGGGGAGGGAAGGAGGGGGGGGGAAATACCTTGTTGATGAATGTAATTCTTTCCAAACCTTTTGTGGTTTAGTTGGTTGGGCCTGCCTTTCATCTGCAGTTTTATATTGCTTGTACATTTCTGCTTCTCTCTGCTGAGTGTGGGATGCGCCTTGTTTCTAAATTGCCGAAATGTTCTTTTCAGGGCTTGGTTGAAATATTTTGGCAGCTGAACGGGCAAGGGAAAATTTGCACGGCAATTTCCTGTGTTGTACCTGTTCTCTGGATCAAATAAAAGATTTGATTCCCTGAGGGGTGTTGTTGAGCAGACAGCTTTTACCAGCGCTAGATTTATGACAAGCCACGCCCAGCCCCCATCATTTTTTGTAGTGTGCCTTTTTAAAGACTGTGCTGTGAAAAGTTAGGAAATAAGCTCTGGAAAAGTCTTGTAGGAATTGGCCTCCACCCTATGTCTCCTAACTTCAGCTTTCCTAGAACGTTGAAGGTGTAGCTTTGTACACATAATCACACCCTCCAGCACTATAGTCAAGTCTTGTAGTCTTCACAAGGTGCTTTACCTACTGATAATTTCTCTCCCCCCTCAGAAAAATTACGCAAGTAGCATCTTGCACTGCAATCCATCCCTCACCAATAGTTAGAAGCAATATTGGCAGTGTGAAAACTCTAATTATCCTATTGCAACAGAGCTTCATCATGGGAAATACATGAAGCATTCAGAGGAAATAGTATTTCAACCTTCCCACAATAATGTGCCACTGCCCTGTTTTTATCTACAATAAGAGCTAAATTTTCACAACCACCTTTTCTTCCATTTACAAGCAGTGCATGTAAATGGGCAGCCAACAAGTAACTCAGGGCTGGAGCAACTGTAGTCTACATCTTGCTAAACAGAATTTCACAAGCAATGAGTGGCAGGAAGCTGGACCAATCAGATGTAAGGCCCATCACCATTGCAATGCCTTCCTTAGCAGCACATTCCCAAAGGTGGCATATCATTCTTTCAGTTGCCTGCTATTATTCCTTTTGGAAAATGGCAGATGGTGCAGCTGTTTCAGCTTACACTGGTTAACTAAACATCATCTTTAGAGGATGTACTTCTGTTTTATAAGAATTGTTTGGAGACCCCTTTGATGGCAGGCCCTGGATGGGCATCCTCTAATCTGGCCCTGGAGCAACTCTGTATTGACTATAAATAACAATTACACCAAAAATTAATTTAGTGAATTAATTTGAAGCACACTAGAAGGGAAAGATTGTTATACTTTAATGGTAAAATGTCTTTGCTAGAAATTTAAATGAGTGGAAATCTGCCCTAGTTTTATCCAAACTCGATACAAGGCTATTAGTCCAGCATTGGGAATTTGAGGAGGTACATAAATTGCTGTTAAAACCCCTTAAAATGTATAATTAGCAAGAGAGACTAATTTAATCTAGGAACTGCAGGTAATTATACCATTAAAAAAATCCTGCATTGTAAAAATGCTTGACAGCTGTGCAAAGCTCTGAGGGAGTGCTTTGGCTTGACAAGGCTTTGACAGAACCACTTGATCAAAAGCAGATTCTCCAACTTGCTTCAAAGTAGCAAATGAAATCAGGGGGTTTGAAAGGCTCACACATTCCATGGCTTTCCTACCACTTCTGTCACTGGCTTGAACAGAAGTGGCTGAAATTTCCCAGAGACCTAGCACAATACAGCTAAGCCCAAAGCCAGAAGCTGGTAAATAAAAAATAACTGACTTCCCCAAAGCAGAAAGGAAATGTCCCTTTCCTACGTGCTTTTCCTTTAAACTGACCTTTCTTTTTTCCAGCCTTTCCCACAGATTAACAGAAGTGTAGCTTTGCGCTTCCCATTTTTGGTGTTTAGGTGGCAGCAGGTTATTGAGACTGCACATTCACCATTCCTCCTCTGGAAAATTCTAGCTCCCCATGTACCTCCCACAGTTTCTAGAATTGGCACCAACATAATATGATTTTGCAAATTCAGCTCTATATGAAGAGTATGATGAGGGGAGAGTGATGGGGTGCCAGAGCTGAGCAGCTGGAGACCTTTTAAGATGGCTAGACAAACATTTTCAGCATCATTTGCTTTCTCATGACTCAACTTGCTTTTATGTGGCCACCACTTTTCTCTCTTTGGGGCTAATGGAATGTTACACTTTGTGTCCTTATCCTGCCAACACAGAGTTTTGTTCAACCCTCAGCATTCTAAATATGGGGCTGAAGACCAGTATACTGTACAGATTTAAGTCTCCTGAAAATGAATCCATGCATACATACATATATCAATGCCAGCTAATATTTATGGGTCCTGTCCTCAGTGGTGGGATTCAAATATGTGAATAACCGGTTCTCTGTGTCGATGCTGCTTCTGGAAATCCATTCTGGGCGCCTGGGGAACAAAAAATTAGTTACTGGTTCTGCCGTACTGGTCCTAACTGGCTGAATCCCACCACTGCCCATCCTGAATATTTTTCATCTTTAAGAACAGTTGGTGGCAAGGCTATGAGTGCCGCTTATTCTGTGACAGCATCTTTTGTAGTGACCCACTTTCCTCTTGGCATTCTCCTATTCTGCCTGCCTCCTTCTAATAACTACCGGTAAGTATGCTGTTAGGAAGCCATAGACCTGGACACCAGGCGGTCTTACCAGGAATGGGTAAGGAATAGAATAGAATAGAATAGAATAGAATAGAATAGAATAGAATAGAATAGAATAGAATAGAATAGAATAGAATAGAATAGAATAGAATAGAATTTACTTACTAGAAAGAACCTTGCTTAGCAAGAAATCCCAGTGATAAGAGACAACAAAACACCCCATCCCACCCCACAAAGGGAAATCAGTAGACGTTCCTTCTCACCATTTTAAGATTGATCTGCAAAGGAAAGTGGAAAGAGTTTAAAGTTTTTGAACACTTGTATTTGTATTTTAAAACTGGAACTGCATTTTTTTATCAGCCAACTTTTCTATAGGCTTTTATGGGCTGCTCTGCTGTCTTTTTTTTGTAACTCTGCTTACCTTTCCTCAAAACAGATACAGGACAGAATCATTTTCAAAATGTATTTATTTTATTTATTTATTTATTTAGTTGCATTTGTATACCGCCCTTTCCCTGAGGACTCAGGGCGGTTTACAGGGAATTAAAAATCAAAACATACAAAAGTTAAAACCAGTTAAAAAGTATTAAATTCACCCTGTACACTAAAAACCCCAGTTAAAATTTTCTCCTCAGCCTGGGCCCGAGAGCTCAAAGAGCCAGGTCTTCAGGCCCCGGCGGAATGATCGGAGGTCGGGAGCAGTCCTCAGCTCCACCGGCAGCTGGTTCCAGAGGGCAGGCGCTCCCACTGAGAAGGCCCTATCCCTGGGTGTCACCCGCCGGCAATCTCTCACCGGCGGAACCCTGAGCAGACCCTCCCTGTGGGAGCGCACTGGGCGAAGGGCGTTTGATGCCGGCAGCAGGTGTTCCCTCAAATAACCCGGACCCAGGCCATGTAGGGCTTTATAGGTAATAACCAGCACCTTGAATTTCACCCGGAGGGCAACCGGAAGCCAATGCAGCTCGCGGAGTAGAGGTGTTACATGGGAGTATCGGGAAACCCCCATTACAACTCGCGCGGCCGCATTCTGCACCAGTTGAAGCCTCCGAGTGGTCTTCAAGGGCAGCCCCATGTAGAGAGCGTTACAGTAGTCCAAACGGGAGGTCACAAGCGCATGAGTGACTGTGCGTAGGGCGTCTCGGTCCAGATAGGGACGCAACTGGCGCACCAGGCGAACCTGTGCAAAAGCCCCCCTGGTCACGGCTCCTATGTGATCTTCAAAATTGAGCCGTGAATCCAGGAGGACACCCAAGTTGCGAGCCCTATCAACGGGGGGTAACACCTCACCCCCCATCGTTAGAGGTGGAATAACTTGGTTAACCCGAGACGCCGATATGCACAGCCACTCAGTCTTGGCGGGATTGAGACGAAGCCTGTTTCTCCCCATCCAGACCTGAACCGCCTCCAGGCACCGGGACATCACGGAGAGGGCATCACTGGGTTGGTTCGGGGTGGAAAGAAAAAGTTGGGTATCATCAGCGTACTGGTGATACCCCACCCCAAAACCACGAATGATCTCGCCCAGCGGCTTCATATAGATGTTGAACAGGAGAGGCGAGAGAACCGACCCCTGAGGGACTCCACAAATGAGAGACCTCGGGGTGGATCTCTGCCCTCCTGTCAACACCGACTGCGAGCGGCCCTGGAGGTAGGAGGAGAACCACCGTAGAATGGTGCCTCCCACTCCCAACCCCCTGAGACGCCGCAGCAGGATACCATGGTCGATGGTATCGAAAGCCGCTGAGAGATCTAATAGGACCAGGACAGAGGAGCAACCCCTGTCTCTAGCCCTCCAGAGATCATTCACCAGCGCGACCAATGCCGTCTCCGTGCTGTGTCCGGGCCTGAAGCCCGATTGGTACGGGTCCAGATAATCAGTTTCCTCCAGGAACAGAGGGAGCTGATGCGCCACCACACTCTCAACAACCTTCGCCAGAAAGCGAAGGTTGGAGACTGGACGATAGTTGTTTAAAACAGCCGGGTCCAAAGCAGGCTTCTTGAGGAGGGGTCTCACCACCGCCTCCTTCAAGGCGGCAGGGAAGACACCCTCCTTCAAAGAAGCAGTTATTACTGCATGGAACCAGCCTCGTGTTCCCTCCCGAGCCGCATAAGCTAGCCAGGAGGGGCACGGATCCAACAAACAGGTGGTGGAGCTCAGTCTCCCCATGATCCTGTCCACATCATCAGGGGAAACAGGGTCGAACTCAGTCCAGATAACATGCTCAAGACCGCCTGATTCCTCCACATCAGACTCTGCCCAGTCAGAGTCCAAGCCGGTCCGGATCCGAGCGATTTTGTCCGTCAGATGATGACTGAACTCCTCGGCTCGTCCCTGCAAGGGATCCTCCCTCACCTCCTGGTTAAGGAGGGAGCGAGTCACCCTAAACAGGGCGGCCGGGCGATTATCTGCAGACGCGACAAGGGCGGCAAAGTAGTTAGACTTCGCCGTCCTTATCGCCGCAAGATAAGACCTTATAAAGGTTCTTAACTGCAATCGGTCGGATTCGGATCGGCTGGATCTCCAACCGCTCTCTAGACCTCGTCTCCGACGCTTCATCTCCCGGAGCTCCACAGAGAACCATGGAGCCCAGCGGGATCTGCGCCGAGTCAGAGGTCGCATGGGTACAACACAGTCGAGTGCCCTGGTGGCAGCCGTTTCCCAGGCCTCCACCAGAGCATCGACTGGGCTGTGGGTAAGGGTGATAGGTATCGGCCCAAGCGCCCTCTGGAACTGGTCCGGGTCCATTAGGCGCCTGGGGCGGAACCACCTGGTCGGTTCTGCCGCCCAGCGGCGGGGGATGGCATGACGGAAAACCAGCCTCAGGAGGTGATGATCTGACCATGACAGAGGGGTGATGGACGGAGAACCCCCTCCCAGATCATCCAACCACTGTCCAGACAGGAACACCAGGTCGAGAGTATGATCCCCCTCGTGAGTAGGGCCCTCAATAACCTGGGTCAGGCCCATGGCTGTCATGGAAGCCATGAACTCCCGAGCTAACTCCGACGACCCCCCCAGTGATGGCAGGTTGAAGTCACCCAGGACTATAAGCCTGGGGAACTCCACCGCCAACCCTGAGAGGGTGTCGAGCAGCTCAGGCAGGGCTGTTGCCACACAGCTGGGCACCAGGTATGTGAGCAACAAGCCCAACTGAACCCGAGGACCACATCTCAAGAGGAGGGATTCACTCCCGGCCATCTGGACAATGGTGGCCTCCCGGGGACACAAAGTCTCCCGAATAACCACTGCCACCCCACCACCCCTGCCCTGAGCCCGTGGCTGGTGCAGCACCCGGAAACCTGGCGGGCATAACTCGGTGAGAGGCACCCCTCCCTCTGAACCCAACCAAGTTTCCGTGATGCACGCTAGATCCGCACATTCCTCCTCGATCAGATCACGGATGAGGGGAGCTTTGTTAACTACGGATCTAGCGTTAAAATAGACCAACCTGAGCTCAGGGGCCTGATCACCCTCATCCCCGGGTAGGAGGGTGCTAACCGGAGGGTCGGAGCGCGCCACCGCTCGGAGATAGCGGGGGCGCGATCCCAGATGTTGATATGGCCCTCCGCGCAAACACCTGCTGCCATTCCCTATCGCCGTGGGGATTTGAAGCCCCACCCCCACATTCCCAGAACCAGCAGCCACCTCCCCCGACCCCGTCCCGTCAGGACCTCTAACAGGACCAGACTGAGTGCCGGTTAAAGATTCCCTCCCTACCCCCCCCTCCCTCCCCCTCCCTAACCTCTTAAAATAACCGGCTAAAAATTTTATCAGGGGCCTCTTAGCATGTCTTGACTCGAGGCCCCTATCTAAGCCCAGCCACCTCTCGGAATCCCAAAGCTTGGGATCGTCATTAAGGGGAGTATGGAAACAGGCGACAGGTCGCGCCCATGAGGCAGAAACTGCCCTAAGGGCATACAAGTCCGCTTCGGAGTAATAATAAATCATACTGCGCTGGGATAGTCTTTTAGGGCAGATGTTGTGTCCAAAGGATCGCTCAATGATGGTGTATAGATGGTAAAAAGTCCAGTAGGCACATCTCCTAGTCTGCAAAGCCATCTCAGCTCTCACCTGAGATGGAAATCCAAGGGACAACCTCAGTCGTCCTCTCACTCCGGCTGAGGAGTCCAATCAAGGAGCAGAGAGAGAAAAGGGGATCCTGAGCCAGGGCCACCCCGACTGGTCTCTCACACCAGTGAGGTGGTTACTGGCCAGTCCAAAACCGTCCTCCCACCACGGTCCGGTCCCAGCCACACTGGACTATCAATAGGAGGGATCTTAATTCCCATCAGGCATGGAGCTAGCCATAATGCCTGCCTGTCAGCAGGGAAAGTAAGAACAGGCAGGCCAGGCCTCTGTCAATCCTCGCATCTCCGGCCAGCGCCACCAGTCCGGGGGGGGGGGGGAAGAACAGAAACATTCTTTCCCAAGCACCCATCCGCCAGTCCAGGCAAACTTCTAACGGCGGAGAGAGGCAATCCCAGCAGATGTATTTAGTTCTCACAGTCACAATGCTTAGCTTTAATGTACAGAAAGAGATTGCAGATTTTACCAAGGTGATCACAAAAACATAATGGAAGCCATTCTTCAGGTGTTCTTGTCACCACATATAATACAGTTGTCAGGTCTTTTCACTAGTAACTTCCAATATGGAATGCTTTTCACAGAGAATTTATATTAACACTAAATTTTGGTAGTGTCATCTTGATTTCTCTAGAATTGCAGGTTTCATAACTCTGGGCCACTGTTTTGAGTTCATAATAACAAGGTGATATTATTGAATGTGGTAAAGAAATCACAGTCCTCTATAATGTTAGTAGGATTGAATAAAAATACATACTATATGGATTTGTGTTAGTGTCTAATGTGAGTAATAACCAACAATCTGTTATGTAACACAATAATTCCAATGTAACTATAAAATTTTGAAATCAGTTGTTGTAAGAACTATACATGTGAAGTAAAAATTGCTTGTTCTATGTGCAGAGTCGTCTGGCATTGTTTATAAAGTGTATCTCAGCCCTACTTTTACTTTTAAGTATTTCATTGGCACTTTGCTTTGACTTATTACTAGTTTTCTGGGAAGTAAAGAATCAGAGAAACAGGGTAGGTAACTTGCTTATTGTACATACTAGCATTAGTCCTTTTCATTGCTGAAAGGATTTTGAATATATGCACATGTTTTACTCCTATTGCAGTCAACCAATATAGGTCTACTTTTTTGAAAAGCCAACCTAAGCTTTAATAAGAGAAAGCACATTCTTAAAAGCAATGCTACTGCTGGCAAACAAATTTCATGTTTATTAACATTTTTTAAATCAAGGGCCACAGGAATCTCTAAGAAACTATGATAATGTTGCACATATCAGTAACAACATTGTGCAAATTAGATAAAATTATACAATCAGCATGATGTCATGTCTCATAGGATCTCATGTGCCTCTCTTCTCCTAAGTTGGGGGATGTAACTCAAAATTTGCACTAAAAGCTTCCACTTTGTATTCTGCAGGTTTGAAACAAATATCTATAACAAAAGGACTAATGTTTTTAAATTGTCTTCTTTTCTGTGGGTGGAAATCCTTCCTAAAAAAATCAAAATAAAAAATAAAAACCCCTCATGTGAATAGTATATATGCTGAGATTTTATTCAGACTTTGGCTTGTGTAAAAAGGATGTATTTAGGAATGGCTTCTGCATGATCAAAATAAAACAAGCAACCATTATGTGGGAATTCCATTCCCAAAGTGGATAGATAGACAATAGCTAGGTTTCATACTGGATGACTGTGCAATTTTGCTTACTGTTCAGGTTATCTTATTTAGAACTCTTGCATTACATTTTGTAAGCTGCCCTGAGTCTTCGGAGAAGGGCAGGATATAAATGGAATTAAAAAAATAAAATAAAAAATATTATAATAAGAAAAAAAATCTGTCCATAGGCCTAAGTATACCTGGCTGGCAGACGGGATTAATGTACAAGTGCAATCCTTTATATACTTAATCATTATATTCAAATATCAGATGTTTGGAGAGAACTAATAATGTCATTGTAGAAAATATTCATAGGAGCTTCAGTGCTGTTTTAACTTCAGCTAGACTGGTCAACCAGCCACCGTGCAGATTTTCAAGGCTAAACTTATGGAACTACAGGTAGTCCTCAACTTACGATCACAACTGAGGCCAACATTTATATTTCTAAGTGAGACAGGTGTTAAGTGAGTTTGCCCCATTTTACGACCTTTCTTGCCACAGTTGTTAAGTGAATCACTGCAGTTGTTAAGTTAGTGACACAGTTTTTAAGTGAATCAGGCTTCCCCACTGGCTTTGCTTGTCAGGAGGTCTCAAGAGGTGATCAGATGACCGTGGGACATTGCAACTGTCATAAATAATATAAGTCAGTTGTCAAGCACCCAAAATATGATCACATGCCCATGGGAATGCTGCAACCATCATAAGTGTGAAGTCATAAGTCACATTTTCAGTGCTGTTGTAATTCCGAACAGTTACTAAACAAACCACTGTAAGTTGAGGACTACCTGTATTCCATGTTCCTCACTGGGTAGTAAATGCATTCTTGCTGCAGAATCGAGGTGCCTTCAAATGAGGTGATAGCCCATTTGAATTTCTACCTTAAATTGGGAAAAAGAAGTCAAGCAAGATATAAAGCACTAAGGGTTTCAATTACAGTAACTAATTACCTTAGATCTAAACTAGTATTCTGGGAGTTGAAGTTTTCACAACTTCTTTAAGTTGCCAATGTTATTGAAACACTGATCTAGACAGAGCAAAAGTTGAAGTCAAGCATTTGGGGTGGTTAATACTTGCCATCAAAAAGGCATGGATTCTAATAATGTTGCCTAATAGAGAATTGATAAAAGCCTCTTTTACCCAACAAATTTTTTGACAAGCATCATTTATGATACACACTAGCAAGATTTCTGCCTATTCAGACAAAATGCATTGTATTTCATATTTTAGGAAGAAGAATATAATAAAATATAATAAAGAATGAATGTGCTCATGTAGACTAGTGAACTAAAAATCACCTTTTATATATTAAATTCAGCTATCATGTCTCCTTGCAGTTCTCACTTCTTCAGGCTAAACATACCCATTATTTCCAATCATCTTTTTAATCCCACATTCTTTAAATAAAGATAAATGTCTAAGACAGTTCTCGTTCTCTTTTCCAGGTTGGAAAAAAAAAGTCAAATTGCATCAATATTTGAAATTTCTGCAACTTTGGGGCACCACATAAAACTGCTTAGTAAAATAGAAAGAGGGCAAGCTAAAGTGTACATTTTATACCTAGTTTGATTAGATTATTATTGCTACAGGTAGCTGTGAAAATTGGACTCATGATGACAGACAAGTATACCGAAACTTCTCCAGGCATTAAATATACTATTATTAGTTTGTACTAGCACTGCACACATTGCCTGTTTATTAATTTATCTTTATAGATCAGAAAAGTTATAAGTAGTTTTTTCAGATGTTTGTTATCATCTACTGGCATATAAATGGGAGTGGGGAAATGACTGCTTCTTAGTCATAATGTTTATTTGTTGATTTCATTTATTCATAATAATTAGTTTATGAAATCCATGAATCATATGCATAATGTGTACATGCTTACATAAATTGCCTTCATTTATCATTTATCTCCAACTTGGTGCCTTTAGAACAGGTCCCCAACCTTTCAGGCACCAGGGACCGGTTATGTGGAGAGAGGTTTTTCTGTGGAGTGGAGAGAACATGGTTTTGTGTGCTGCCTGCATCTGATGGATGGGGTTTTGCTTGCTTGTGCAGCCCAGTTGCTGGCATGCTGTGACCCGGTACTGGTCCATGGACTGGGGGTTGGGGACCCCTGCTTTAGAAGACAGTGTCAAGACAAAGAAGGCTCTTGACAAGGTGAAATTATATACAGGAATCAGTTCTAATTTCTGCATATTATTTCCCTTTGTCAAGATCCTTCTTTGTCTTGACAATGTCTTCTAGAGGCACAGGTTAGAGAGACATGGCTTAGTTTAAACAAACCACATGGGTGCATGTTAGAATTTCCTTCTTGTGAATGTTGGAACAAATTTCCTTGGGAAATTCTGCTGGAAGTCTTTAAAGGGGGGGTTGGAAAGTTCTCTTCCAATCTTTATGTTCTGTATACCTATATTCTACATATACATCCCCAAATTTACTGAACTTTAGAACTTTTCTCAAGGCTATTTTATGCAATTTAAATTTTATCTCTCAGATCATAGAGCCGTGGTGGTGCAGTGGTTAGAATGCAGCAATTCGATTCTGAGTGACTCAGCCTTCCATCCTTTCGAGATCAGTGAAATGAGGACCCAGATTGTTGGGGGCAATATGCTGACTCTGTAAACCACTTAGAGAGGGCTGTAAAGCACTGTGAAGCGGTATATAAGTCTAAATGCTATTGTTATAGCAAGATTATGTCTATTTGTTTGTGGCAATGATGCAAAACAGTCCAGTGCTTAGGGTACTAAAAATGCTTCTTATCATGGCCACACGTACCATAGCTACATTATACTTGGATAATCATCATACATTTTTTGGAGTTCATCTCTTTAAAGCTCCAATATTTTGAACATTTCTGTATTTTTATATTCTTTCAAATTTTGAATTTTTTAATGAGACAAAGATATCTGAAGAATTATTCTATTTATTCAACTGTTCAAATGTGTTTGAAAAGGAAAAAAAAAACATTTCTTTGTCACAAGAATGTGAAATTCATCTGAAATCCACTTAATATGCAATGCATCTGTCAACTCTCCTAAGAAATATTAAGGAGCAAAGAGGAAAAAAATGGGACTAGAATTAAATATTAAGAAAACCAAACTAATGACAATATATTAAAACAACCAGCTTTAGAACTGGAAATGAAGATACCATAGTGGTAGCTAGGTTCTGCCTTTTAGGATCAACTATCAACAATAAAGGAACAAGCAGTCAATAAATACAGTGCAGACTAGTATTTGGTAGGGCAGCTATGAAAATCTTGGAAGAGATATTCAAATGTTGTGATGTGTCTGTACCTACAGAGATCAGAATTATGTAAGCCATGGTATTCTCCATGATACTAAATAAAGCTGGAAGTTGGACCTTAAATAAACTGGTATTGACACTATTGAACTTTGATGTTGGAGAAGATTCCTGAGAATATGGTGGCTAGCATAGCAATAATCAATCAATCAATCAAGTTTTGATATTTACATCTGGTATTAATATACATTTATGATGCCATTTTCTGTTATTTTTCATTTGAAAATGCTATGATTTTTTATGATGTAAGCCATTTTGTGTGCTTCTTTTTAATGTAGGAAAAGATGAAAATTTTGAAACAGTGTTAAATATTGTTTCTGGAAAATAGAATAGAATAGAGCTGAAAGGGATCTTGGAGGTCTTCTAGTCCAGCCCCCTGCTCGAGCAGGAAAAACCTATACTATTTCAGACAAGTGACTGTCTAGTCTCTTCTTAAAAACCTCCAGTGATGGAGCGCCCACAATTTCTGAAGGCAAGCTGTTCCACTGGTTAATGGTCCTCACTGTCAGGAAGTTTCTCCTTAATTCCAGGTTGCTTCTCTCTTTGATTAGTTTCCAACCATTGTTTCTTGTCTTACCCTCTGGTGCTCTGGAGAATAATTTGACCCCCTCTTCTTTGTGGCAGCCCCTCAGATACTGGAATACTGCTATCATGTCACCCCTATTTTTTCTTTTCTTTAGACTAGCCAAACCCAAGTCCTGCATTTGTTCTTCATATGTTTTAGTCTCCAGGCCTTTGATCATCTTAGTTGCTCTTCTCTAAACTTTTTCCATGGTCTCAACATCTTTTTTGTAGTATGGTGACCAAAATTGATTGCAGTATTCCAGGTGTGGTCTTACTACAGTTTTATACTAATAATTCTCATGATATTGATTCTATGCCTCTGTTTATACAACCCAGGATTATATTGGCTTTTTTGGCTGCTGCTGCATGTTGCTGGCTCATAGTCAAGTGATCATTCCCTTGGACTCCAAGGTCCCTCTCACAGTTACTGTTTTTGAGCCAGGTCTCACCTAAACTGCACTTACACCTTTGATTTTTCCTGCCTAAATGTAAAACTTTGCTTTTCTCCACATTAAAATTAATTTTGTTGTACAGGGTCCATTTTTCAAGTTTGTCAAGCCCTTTTTAGATCCTGAGCTTATCTTCTGGGGTGTTGGCTATTCCTGCCAGTTTAGTGTCATCTGCAGATTTGATGAGTTTCCCTTCAATTCCCTCATCTAGGTCATTTATGAATATATTAAAGAGTACTGGGTCTAAGACAGAGCCTTGTGGTACCCCACTGCTTACTTCTCTCCATGTGGATGTAGTACCATTGAGGACTACTCATTGAATATGGTTTGTCAGCCAGCTACAGATCCATCTGGTGTTGTTGTCTATCCCACTTTTTTCTAGCTCACTAAGCAGCAGGTTGTGGTCTACTTTGTCAAATGCCTTACTGAAATCTAAGTATATTATGTCCACAGCATTTCACTGGTCTACTAATTTAGTCACTTTATCAACGAATGAAATAAGATTGGATTGGCATGATCTGTTTTTGACAAACCCATTCTGGCTACTAGTTATAACTTTGTTTGCTTCTAGTTGTTCGCAGATCTGTTTTTTGATTATTTTTCCCCAGGATCTTCCCAGGTATTGATGTTAAACTGCTTGGTTTGTAGTTTCCTGGGTCTGTTTTCCCCCCTTTCTTGAAGATGGGAACCACATCAGCCCTTTTCCAATCCTCAGGTACTTCCCCGGTGCTCCAGGATTTTTGAAAGATATGGTGCAATGGTTCTGAGATAACATCTGGCAGCTCCCTCAGAGCTCTGTATGTATATTATATATAAATAGCTATTATACATTACATCAGTAGCAACACAAAATAAGAGAAATCAAAATATAAACCAATAATCAATAAAAGCATAAAATCACCAGTAATGGAAATGAAAATATTAAGAAAAAATGAAAGCATTTAAAACAATTCACAAAGTTTTGATGATACCTGTACAAGTGAACAGCAATACCTTGACTTGTCAGCCATAGAGAAAGAGAAAGAGTCAAGCAGACATTTCCATGAAGGAAGTCCTAGGGTGTAGGTGCTGCTAATACAAAAAATGAATTTTATCAGGAATAAGTGGATATGTCAGATTATTACTATACCTGTCTAAATTCTATTATATACTTCTCTATTAAGAACAAAGCATTAATATCCTCCTAATTGCCTTTTGTATGGTATTCTTTTTTAGATCACAGTTTGAGAGAAATGAATACATGGATGTGGAATGCTATATACTGATTCATAATTACTAACCCATTGACAGTGTTCCTGCATTAAACTAACAAGCCAGAATCGGTTTTTCAGATGAGTCATGGCTTGTTTGGCTATTCTTTGGGATTTACCCTTCTAACTAGCTTGTCTTCCACATTTGTGGATTGTGTAGAAGCTTTATAAGGCACACACACAGAGAGAAGCAGAGAAGCCATAAAATATTTATGCCCATTCACATAGCACTGTTTTTCAGAGTTGTAACGAGAAAGCCTAATAAACTGTATTTTAAAGTTCTGATTATCTATCCTAAACAAACTATGGTTTTTGCACTGACCCATACTTATACTTACACTAAGCTTAAAACAAAGACAATGTGCCTCAATGTTTGGTTGGCTGAACTCAGAAGTGGACTTGATGTCGTCAAAGCTTTTGGCACTTGGGATTTTTAACATTCATACCAAGTACAGTCATTCTAGTATATCCCTGGAATTCATGGTTCACTTGAATCTGACTCACAGTAATGTCACTTGTTAATTGGATTAATTCCTTATCTGTTTTTAGGGTGCTTCTCCTGTTTTGTTTTGTACCTTGAATTCATGGCAGTCTGGTCAGGTTGCAATAGTTGGCACTGAACCTTCCCTGCAGGGGCCTCAAGCTGCTTTTGAGGGAACCCCCATGGCATCTTATAAGATCCAGTGGAATATCAGAATTCAGTTGGAGCAAGGTTTGCTGTTGTATCAAAATATTTGCCCAAATGATTGGAATGACCAGTTGCTCCAACCCTTGATTGGCCAAAAAGGGAGGATCATGAAGAAAGTGGTAATAGTTTTGAAGAACCCATACTTAGATCCCTACCTTTCAATAGCTGTCAACTGCTACTGAATTTTGCTATTCCTGCCAATGCCATTAAGCGTTCCTGAATAAAACTGATTCCCTGGATCTGTTTTCATCTGATTTTAGGCAGGTCATGACATGGAGATGGCATTGATTGGCTAATGGATAAATTGTTGAGAGAATGGGAGGGGATAAATAGCCACTGCTTGTGCTCCTGGTAGCTTTTGATATCACTAACTATGGTCTCCTTCTGGATTGCATTAGGAAATTGTGGGTTATGAGTATGGATTACTGAAGTTTTTACATCTACTCTGAAGGTAGATTCCAGATAGTGGCATTGGGGGACTATTGTTCCATCTAGGCCTTTTATACTGTGGAGTGACAGAAGGCTTTATTCTGTTCCACATGTTACTTAACATCTGTAAGGCACCACTAGGAGAGATCATCATGAGTTGCAGAGCTGAGTTTCACCACGCAGATTACACCTGGATTTACTTCTTTTTTTCAATATCATCAGGTAGTTGGTTTCATTGACTGGCTCCTGCTCAGGCCAGATTTCAGACTTAATGAAGTGCAACAGGTTAAAAGGGAATTCAAATAAGTTAGAGAGTTTGGAGTTGTCTCAACCCTTTGAAAAGAATTCTGCTCTAGAGAGGAATATTTTTCCACTGAAAGAGAAGAGCCACCCTGGACCAGTTTGTCTGACACTCTTTTGTCTCTTACAAGGTAACAATAACAATATAATAATAATAATAATAATAATAATAATAATAATAATAATAATAATAATAATAATAATAATAATAATAATAATAATAATAATAATAATAATAATAATAATATAATATAATTTGGAAGGGACCTTGGAGGTCATCTAGTCCAACCCCTGCTCAGGCAGGAAACTCTATACCATTTCAGACAAATGGCTGGCCAGTCTCTTCTTAAAAACTTCCAGTGTTTGAGCATTCACCACTTCTGGAGGCAGGTTGGTCCACTGGTTAGTTGTTCTAACTGTCAGGAAGTTTCTCCTTAGTTCTAGGCTGCTTCTCTCCTTGACTAGTTTCCATCCATTGCTTCTTGTCCTGCTTTCAGGTGCTTTGGAGAATAGCTTGACTCCCTCTTCTTTGTGGTAGCCCCTGAGATATTGGAACACTGCTATCATGTCACCCCTCACTCTTTGTTAAACTACACATACCCAATTCCAGCAACTGTTCCCTATATGTTTTAGCCTCCAGTCACCCAATCATCTTTGTTGCTCTTCTCTGTACCCTTTCTAGAGTCTCGACATCTTTTTTACATCGTGGTGACCAAAACTGGATGCAGTATTCCAGGTGTGGCCTTACCAAGGCATTGTAAAGTGGTGTTAGTACTTCACGCGATCTTGATTCTATCCCTCTGTTAATGCAGCCTAGCACTGTGTTGGCTTTTTTGGCAGCTGCAGCACACTGCTGGCTCATATTTAAGTGATTGTCCACTAGGACTCCGAGATCTCTCTCACAGTTACTACTATTGAGCAAGGTACTACCTATACTATTCCTGTGCATTTGATCTTTCCTGCCTAAATGTAGAACCTTACTTTTTTCACAACTGAATTTCATTTTGTTAGTAGCACATTATTCCATCTGCTGAAAAGTCACCAGCTATTACCCTTCTTAGAGGGACTTTTGTGTCCCACCAAGTAGTAAGATAACTGTGGTGTCTAAGCTGCATTGTCTCCCAGTGAAGTTTCAGGTAAAATTCAAAGTACTGGTCATCCCATGCAAATCCTTAAATACCAAAACTTCTAATACTTTTCTCTTGGAGAGCTGAGGTCTTTGGATAAAGGCCTTTTGTACATGTCACTTCAAGGTTTATTTGGATTTACCAGGGTCGGACAGCTCTTGTTCTGTACAATTTCCCCTCACTAACAATTATCAGTCTCTTCATTGGTGTACTTCATTCAAAGAACAATACTATATTGTCCACTAAGTATGATTAAATTCAGTGGGTCTTATAACAGGTTTGTGGGCATAAAACAAAATTCCTGCCTGTGAAAACAATATAATATATACCTTATGAGATATAATTCACAAGATACAACTCATGTCTGCCTGTTCTTCCCCTAACCCCTCCTCTCTTGCTGACTTTTATTTAACAAGGATGCTGTACTAAATATAAACTGTAATTATTCACAGATATTCACATCTTTGATCAGCATATAATTGTAATAATTTGGGGTTGTGTAATGGGAACGGATTCATTCAACCTGCATGCTATTCAAATAGTGTGATCATTATCTTCTAATAAATGGGACGGCGCTTTGATGTAAAATAAGCATTCAAAACAGTTGGAATGTAGCAGTTGCTTTTTAATAATATGACAGACTAAACCAGATGATTTAAAACATCATAAGAGCTCTGCTGAATCAGACCAAAGGCCTGCCTTGGTTCATATTCTAGTGATACCAAACTCTTGAGTGCTAAATGATACCCTCCCTTCCTCCTCCTCCTCCTCCTCCTCCTCCTCCTCCTCCTCCTCCTCCTCCTCCTCCTCCTCCTTCTGTGCCCCAGCAGCTTGTAACAGGGTGACTCCTCAATCTTGCTGTAGGATGAGATGCCCAGCTGTCATGACTAGTAGCTTTTTAATCTTATCTGTCAATACTAAATTTCCCTCAAGTACTGTGCATGGAATTAAGGGTGTGGTAAAACATGTCATGAATCTGATGTCTGATAATTTCAAATTTCAAGGGAGGAATTTTAATATGTTTGGTATCCACAGAAAATATTGATTATTGCTATTCGGAAGGCAATATTCAATGCCAAATTTATACTGAAGTTTGCAGGTTCTGCAAGCACAATTCTTCCCACTTAAAAAGTATGATATCATCAATCAATGGGTATATTATATACATGCAATGGGCAGAGGTATTTGGCATGATACCAAAGCAACATTAAAAAGACAATCTTCCAGGATGGCTAAAGTCTTATCATTTTTTGGTGATTTCCCCCTTATGCTCACAGTAATCTTGTTTTCCTATTACAATCTTACCTGAAGTTATGAACTTCAAAAGAGCAAAAGCATTGTGGATATAATCAACATATTAGCTGCTCTATTCTCTTTCTCTCTTTTTTAATAGAAGTTTTTTATTCATTTTTTCCATACATACACTAGTATTTTTTTCAACCAACTTGCTGTCCGGGTTTACATGCTAATAAATATTTAATTCCTAATCCTTTATTCTTTCCTCTAGCCAATGGAAAAATAAGTCCCAGGTTTGATAATAGTCCATTTCTTCCTTTTCTTTCAGTATCATAGTCAATCTGTCCATCTCTGCACATTCTAGTATTTTTTATTATTATTTCTTCATCTGATAGTATTCCTTCATTTTTCCAGTGTTGCACAAATATAACTCTTGCCGCTTTTGTGACATGCAAAGTCAAGCTTTGTTTGTTAGTCTTTTCTGGCGTTATACCTAATAAAAAAAGTTCAGGTTTAAAATCAACATGTTCTCCTAATATCTTTTCTAGCCAAGTATGTATCTTTTTTCAATAATTCTTTACTTTATCACATGTCCACCAAACATGATAATACATGCCTGACTTGTGTTTACATTTCCAACATCTATCTGACATATTTTTAAACATTTTTGCTAATCTTGCTGGTGGCAAGTGCCATCTATAAAACATTTTATATACATTTTCTTTATAGGAAGTTGACATTGTCAATTTATACAGGTAGTTTCTTTCCCATAAATTTTGCCATTTTTCTAATTCTATATTATAACCAATTTTTTTCGCCCATTTTCATTGTTTCTTTGACTTGTTCACTTTCCATTTCTAAAATAAATAAAAATTACACATTTTCTTAATTTTTCATCCGATGTCAACAATGTCAATATCCGATGTCAACAGTTCGTTCTTTATAAAATCCATACATTTTAACATCTCTATCATATCTAGTTTGCATTTGTAAATGTGTACACCATGTTAGGTTGATACCCTGATTTGCCATTTCTTGTGTAGATTTTAAATTTCCCTCAGAGTTTAGAATATCTCTATATCTCCAGATTTTTTCAAAGTCCACTAAAGGTGGGTGTACAAATGCTTCCATTGTTGACAACCACCATGGAACTTTAAAATATATTTTACTTTTTATTTTTTCCCATGTTGTTAGCAATGCATTTCTTATGTAATGATTTTGGGAATATTTATGAACTTTATTTTTCTCGTACCATAAAAAAGTGTGCCACCCCAATTGTAAACCATTTCTCTTTTTTATACACTTACATTAGATTTGGTGCAGGGACTGAAGTTTTGATCTGCAGAAAGCCTATCTAGCAAATGTTGGTTTTCTTCTCATATCTTTTTTATTCTATTGTTATCAAACAAAAATGAAATTTACTTCTGACATGCTCTGAACTGGCTGCTTTGGAATCACATAGAAGAAATTTGAAAACCATTCCCATATCTTTGGAAATAATAGTTGATACAAGCCATGGCTGAATCTACGTATATGGGGTCACATGGATGGAACCCTACTAACTAAACAAATGTGTTAACAATGCCTATACTCACTTTAGGAAATTTTCCATTGCAAATGCCTTGAAGTGACATGTAATGAGATCATAATTTTGTGCTTCTAGTGCATTATTTTGTCATGTGGGAACAGATTTCCATAAAAGTCTTCCCTTCCAGCAGTAGATTCTTTGACATCTCTGACTACATAGGGAGCAAACTGAAAGACTGTCTGGTATAGAAAGCTGTGCACCAAGAAATGGATAAGAAGTGGGTTTTAAAATTAATATTTTATGCATCAGGATAAAGCATATTACTGGGTATTTATCCAGGAGTCCTTACAATGCCAAATTTGCTTGAATTGATTATATGGGGTGTAGAAGGTATGCATGTTCTCTGGAATGCCTCTGGAATGAGCATGTGTATATTTGCAGCTGTTCCCAAATAACTGTGGCCTACTCTACATTCACTGCAAAAAAGTATAGTGAGTTTGCAGTTGGAAGAGGAGTATCACTATTCTAATTTCCTTAGATAAAAAATTCTTGTCAGTAATTAATCATGCCTCAGAAAGACAGATTCTATCTTTGCTATTTCATTTTTATTCTTGTAGATATTACTTTCCCCCTAAGAGGCAAATTAAAAAAGACGGCCTGGCCTTGCGTAGCTATGTAACACACGATAGTCCTTTCTATGTAAGTAAAACTACTGCTGCAGGTGTATAAATGAAAGGAAATTGCCAAAATACTTTAAGCTGGCAACCTCCTCACCTTACAAAGGGTGCCTCTGATAGTATGAAAATTGAGAGAGGTAGAAATTGAGTAATACTTGACTTGGCAGGAACACATTTGGAAAATATCTTAGGATTGCAGTTAATTATAAGTTGCATATGGATTGGTAATGCAGGTTGTCAATGCAAAAAAGAAGGCTATTGATTAACAACCGTAAATTTAAGTTCTTGTGGATGTTTAGCTAGGCTTCATCTGTAGCACTGGTTCAGGTTGCCATAAGTTAAGAGAAAAAATAATTTGAACTGGTTTAGAGGAAGACAAAGAAGAGAGGAAGAAGACTGGCACATGGAAAAGAAGCAATATGAGAAAGGGGCACAAGACAAAGATAAAATGGCACTTTTTATTATCTTAGGAATGAGAGACTTCCAGCCTATAGGTCTAACCTGATGCATTAACAGATGTGGCCATGACACTTCTTAAACAGAGGTAGCAATTGGAAACTTTCAGACTGGGAGCCCCTACAAGACCAACTCTCTTTAGCTGCTCTGTATTTTTCTTGAAGACCAATGATATGGGGCAACACTGGAATTCAGGCCTTCTGGCTTCATCAATTGGATGGCCACAGAGCCAGTTCTTTACCCAATATATTCTAAGGATTACCACAAGAAGTCAACATCTGTTCTCAGTTGCTTATGATCAACTGGATTACGTTTTAGGAACACAGATTTCCATTGAATATTTGGAGAAATATCTTAAAAATAATCTGACAAGGGAATAATTATTCATAATAGCACCATGACAAAGACTGTCTAGGAAGTCAGATTACATGGTTTGTTCAAGTCTATAATAACACACAACTGGATAGGATAAATAGAATTAGAGGTCAAAACTATCTCAAACTGACTTGTGTACATGCTATTCTGAGCAGCTCTGGATATGATTTACAAACTGATGGTAGATCTAGTTGTTGATATTTTAATGGAATTTTAGCTCTTTGTTTTAAGACAAATAAGCATTGCAATACAGTTTTTACGTAGTGTATTATTCAAACCAAAAATAGGTACTTAGCTTTCTATAGTAGTCCAGAAGGCCTTGATAACCCTATTTCTGCTGCCCAAATAAAGAGGGTAAAGGACTTGCCCAATCTCAATTTAGGGCTGGGTAAATGGTTTTGTCTTAGTAAGTCATAAATTTTGAAGAAAATGCAGATGCTGCAATGTTACTTACTGGATCTATGGAACGTCACACCAGACATAAAGCAGTTGTTCTGACTTCTAATCAGTTTCAGAGTTCTGTTCAAGATACTTTTTTTTAACCTTCTAGCCCCATCTTCTAAGGTCTTCTTTGAAGAGCTTTCTCTCACTTTTGAATGGCTAAGGCATGTGGGGCCCAAAGACCTTTTATATATGTATATGTATATACATATATATACATATATAAAAGGTAAAGTTTCCCCCACACATGCGTGCTAGTCGTTTCCAACTCTAGGGGCCGGTGCTCATCTCTGTTTCAAAGCCAAAGAGCCAGCACTTGTCCGAGGACGTCTCCGTGGTCATGTGGCTGGCATGAATAGACACCAAAGGTGCACGGAACGCTGTTACCTTCCCACCATAGGGGTCCCTATTTTTCTACTTGCATTTTTACGTGCTTTTGAACTGCTAGGTTGGCAGAAGCTGGGACAAGTAACAGGCGCTCACTTTGTTACGCGGCACTCGGGATTCGACCTGCCAAACTGCCGACCTTCTGATCGACAAGCTCAGCATCCTAACCCACTGAGCCACCGCGTCCCTCTATATATACATATATACATGTACATATACATACATACACACACACACACACATATATATATATATATATATATGCCAGAGGCTGAAGTTTTTCTATAAAAAAGCTTCATTTTAATTTTAATTGATCACAGACCCAAAAATCTTTATTTAATCAGATTAAATAAAGTATCAATATATTCCTTTTATCCCCACCCTCAGGTTTTCTGTCCTGTATTGTATCTTTTTTTATTTTGAAAGCTCCTTTCATATGGAGAAAAAATGCAGGAGAAACAAAAAGCCTTGAAATAGTCGAAGGAGGCAACTTAACCTTAAACCTCTACAATGAGGAAGAACCACAGAGTTCCAGTTGGAACAGCCACTACAAGCTATTTTTTATCCTCTCTGGGTAATGATGACAGATAGCTGGCCTCAGTAAATACTTTTCTGTGCTGCAGGAAAAAAGCTCTTTTTAAATGAGGTCAACTTCAGCTTCCATATCCCACTTGGCCATTTAAATGTCTGTATCCTTGTCCAAAACAAAGTCTGAAGGAGATTCAGAGGCCTTCTTCACCTGTTATCTTTATTAGTGTTTTGCACTCAAGCCATGAACTTTGCTCTTATCCTATGTACTGTGTGAACCATATAACTAATAGGATTCAGTCTCAGTCCAGAGAGTTTTACAGTCTCTCTGAAGCTGAGTTGGGAAAATCTTCTGAGCTGGATATGAGTTGACAAGCCAACAGATTAAATATGCAATAAAGGTGCTTATGAAAAAGAAGTAGTCATGAGATAAGAGGGTGGGCCTCTCAATGAGTCAGCATCAGTTTAAAAAGGGAGGAGAAGCAGCAGCTAGGGCTGGGAGAAACAATCCTGTTTCCCTGTGGGGAATTTGATTAAACAGGCCTTAATAAATGATTGTTAACTCTGTAGTATTCCATAATATGTTCAGAATGGATAGGGACGGAAGGAATTGACCATAGAAAATAGGGTATTTCAAAATATAAAATTTGAGCTTTACTTACTCTGCTCCAGAAAAGGCACCATGAATTAGTTAATATGCTAAGACAATTCTTTAACCACTGTGTAAATAAATCCTAATAACCAAATAATATTATGGTTGTTATTCCACATTTTATCAAGACTGCACAATAGCATCTTTTCTACCATTTTGCACTGAAAGCCTGTGATTGTGAAAGTCACTAGGCAAGCTTCCATAGCTGAAGGGACACGCAAACAGGGATTTTCCCAGTCCTTATATAACACTTTAATCATACCACACTTCTCCTTGTGTGCACTGCGTTTTGAGACTCCCCATATTTCAATCATCTGGGGACTGAGAAGGCCGTTTTAAAAACATTGGCTTCCTTCCTTGTAAGCATTTCAGAGTTGACATGGAGGTATGTTCTGGATCATTGAATTGCTGAAATGTGTAACTACCTTTTTAGTTTCAGTTTCTTCATTGACAGTGGTACATTAACTTCTAGAATGTGTTAAATATGGTCTATTTAAGATTAAATTTTAATGTGTATAAATAGTGTCAGAAATGGTGGTGGTGGTGGTGCTGCTGCTGCTGGTGCTGCTGCTGGTGCTGCTGCTGCTTCTACTACTACTACTACTACTACTACTACTACTACTACTACTACAACTGTTGTGTCAGTAGCACTGAAGCACTTCCTGTTTGAAAGGATTTAACGGTGACATCACCATGACCTGGAAGATGCCCACTGAAGAGGTACCCCTTTATCTACTCATGGTGGCCCATTCCTGCTGGATTGGCAGGAGTTAGAGCATGTGACAGGAGCTTAACCTGTCCCAAAGCAGCAAGTGAGTCTTGAACACAAGCTCAACAGTCAGCCTTGCTCCTAGTCCAACTCCTTAACCATTATGCGACACATGGATATTGTAATCCTATATGCATTAATTTTTGAATTCCATGGAATATACATTTAATAGAAATGAAGGATAAATTTGCTTGAAAGAAGTAGTGGCATATTCCCTCTTCAAAAAGTCATCCTACAATTTTATAAATGAGTGGTCGGTTTCTAATCTTCTCTTTTTGGAAAAGGTTGCTGAGAGGGATGTGGAGTTTTAGTTCTGGAGGAAATTATTAATTTGGGACTTTTTTATTCAGAGTTTGAGCCTGGGTATGGAATTGAATCCACTGAATCATTTTTATGGATTACTTGTGGTAGGCAGTGGTGGGATTCAAATATGTGAACAACTGGTTCTCTGTGTGGATGCTCCTTCTGGAAGTCCATTCTGGGCCTGGTCAACAAAAAAATAGCTACCGGTTCTGCCGAAGTGGTTGAATCTCACCACTGGTGGTAGGATCAGATACAGGCAGTATGATTCCTAGTTCTGCTTAAACTCTCATTAATTATTGTATCTTTCAGGACCATTCAGTTGGGAATGAGAGGCTCTTGAGATGCTCTCCTATTTCTAAGGCTTCAGTTGGTGGTAGTGGGTACTGAGACACTGACTCATAGGGCCATTGTTTTGGGGTATCACAGGGATTGTCATTTTTCCTACACTTATTTAAAATCTATATGAAACTTTGCTAACAGTTTTGAGCCACTGCCATGGAGTTAAATATAATTAAACATCATCAACAGTTTATATCTTGATCCTTGGCTGAAGAGGAGCTATGATCATGGTTCTGTCTCAGTGCCTGCATGTATGAGCATCTCTATGGGTATGAACAGAAAATTAGAGTGATTCTACATGCAGAAGCCCTCTGATTTCAGAAATATTTTATCTTTGGTTCTAGGATCACATTTCCCCATCTAGAGCTGATTCACAATCTGGAAGTCCTTTTTGATTGGCTGTCAGCCCTTTAAGGTCAAGAAATAGAACTGCCAGAATTGCTGGAACTCTATTTTTGTAAAATATAGTAACAGAAACCTGAAAGCCCAATAGAATTTCTCTCTGCTCTCTCTTATAGCACAGAGAATCAAGGCATGATAATGTTGAGTTTCTTTCTCATCACCTCCTCTCAGTCAGGAGTATGAATGTTTATGAATTATTTTCTGTTTAAATTGGATTTTTCTGCTTTTGAGGCTTTACTCAAGGTCACTCAAAATTTAATTACAGTATCTCTTACTTGAACTACTTTGAAAATCTTTGAAGACCACCTTTGAAACTTCAGTTGGTGCAGAATGTAGCAGCTCAAGCAGTTACAAGTATTCATTCAATATTACTGTTTCAGTAGCTGAACTGGGTGTTTCTGGGTGCAATTCAAGGTATTGATTGCCACTGTCAAAGGTCTTTGCGGTTCAGGACCTGGATACCTGCAGGACTAGTTTCTTTTGGTGATTTATGCTCATCTTTTTTTAAAAATCTAAAACAGATTGCAACTCATGATTCCTGATCATTCAGAAGGCTATTTGCTGAGATTTGTAAAATTGAGCCTTCTCAGTTATAGGTTCCCATCTTTGAAGTGAGATTCCTTTCAATATCAGATTGGCGTTGACCCTATTAGTTTTTCATGAAGCAATTAATGTCTGTTTGTTTTACTTGTTATTTGGAGTTGAAGTGTTGTTATTGTCCCTCCAGAAGTGTTGTGTACTGGGTTCGTTGCGCAGGAATGAAGACGAGGCAAGTGAGTTCAGCAAAGATCATGGTTTATTGCTAGAGAACAGGGTTGCAGATGCAGCAATTTATATCCTGGCCCCTAGGCAGCGGCCAATAGGTTTGAAGCAACCTATGCTGCCTAGGGGCAACCAATGGCAGTGCTGGAGACAGGTTGTCTGAGATGCTGGGAGCCATTAGCTAGCTCTCTGCTCCAGCAGCCTACCAGCCGTTACCACGTGGTGTTAACAAGCAAGCCCAATACATTACACCCCTCCCCACTTAGAACGAACAACATTATAGCAACAATAGAAAGTAATTACACCAATACACTTTACAAGGACTTAACACTGGTGTGAATAGGTTCCACTTAGCAGCACAAATAAGTACTTACAACATTATAGCTTTATTATTTCAGAACAAAATCTTGCAGATAAGCAGGAGGTTTGCGTGGCCTTGTGGAATGCCTGGGACACCCAGGCATGTCCTGGCCTACCAGCTAGCACGCCAGGATGGGTAGACCAGTGTCTCTTAGTTCAAGTGATTCAGAGTGGCTCGGTGCTCCCTGGCTGACCTTTCCAGGTTGGCCCACCCCAGAGTCAGTTTGTTCAGCAGAATTAGCACAGAAGCTGTAGCCATCAGGTTGGCTTTCTCTGTCAGGGGACCCATGTTGCACGTCTGGGCTCCCCTCCTCTATGGCCAACTCCTCGTTGCTTGGGCTGTGTGAGCCTTCAGAGTCTATGCATGGGCCAGCTTGGCTGCCAGTTTGAGGACCTTGGTAAGGACTTGTGACGAAGTCCTCGCTTTGTGGCTATTCTGGGAAACACTTTCTAAGCTGATTGATGTGGCGCTTCCTAAGCTGATCGATGTGGCACCCTCCAGCCCCACTTTGTAAGAGAGGGGACCTGACGTTTTAGTAATTTTTCCAGGCATCCACAATTCCCATGCCCATATTTCCTGGCCCACACCCCATCGCCCACTTGCAGCCCCCTCAGGGATTTTGGGTGCGAAGCTTCTGCTGCCACCCTATCTGGATGCAACCTGTTGAGTTTCGTGATCAGTCGCCTCCCCCAGCACAGCTCTGCTGGGCTTTTCCTGTAGCCTGTTGTGATTCAGGGTCAGCCTGTGGGTTCGGCAGTTGGGTCGGACGACTCAGAGGAGGAGACCTTGCTGAGGGGGTTGAAGATCTTGCTGATGATAGCCCTCAGGCAGGCCCCTCCCACTTGGTTACCATGGAGACCCAGCTGTGTGAGCCTGACAGTGTGGATGAAGATGACCCACAGCTGGCCCTGTTCAAGGACGCCCGACGCAGGAGGCAGTCAAGTAGGAGTAAACAGAGGAAGGCTGTGGGGCTTCTCGGAAGGAGGCAGAGAGAGGCCACGCCCTGAACTCTTTATAAAGGGAATGTGTGGGGAGGGCTGGTTTGCTGAAAGCAACCGCTCAGATAGTGTTTCAAAGCTCCTGTATCTTGGTTCGTGTCTTGTTTGTTTTTTGTAGTAATAAATTTGGCAGACGTATTCCAGCCTCTTGCCATTTGTAAAGGGGTTGCCTTTTCTGCAGGGCCGGTAGCAGGCTGGTACAGAACATAGCCATGCAGGGCGTGGAATGGTGGCAAAGTAAAAAATCTGCCAATCTGTGATGCCAGTCCCCAGTCATTATACGCTTCAGTGACTCTTTTGGTCTGGACCATGCGTTCGGCTTCACCATTAGAAGAAGGGTGAAATGGGGCTGACGTTGCATGCCTGATGAGGTTTGCTCTCAGGAATGCCTGAAATTCTGCCGCTGTAAATTGGGTTCCATTGTCGGATACTATGACATCTGGCAGCCCATGTGTGGTAAAGAGTTTCCTAAGCACCTGGATGGTCTTAGCAGCAGTCATGTTAGCGACTGGAATTACGTCAAGCCATTTAGAGTGGCTGTCGACCACTATAAAGAAGAGCTGTCCCTGAAAGGTCCCTGAGAAGTCTATGTGAATTCTAGACCAGGGAGTGTGAGTCTCCTCCCACCTGTGAACTGGAGCGTGCGGCATTTCAGGCCTTGATTGTTGGCATGTGTAACATCCATGCACCTGGGCTTCAATGGCCTTGTCTAAACCTTGCCACCATAAGTAGCTTCTAGCTAAAGCTTTCATACAGACAATACCCAGATGACCTTCATGCAGTGATTGTAAGGCCCTGTCACTAAGTGTGGTGGGACTATGACCCTGTTCCCCCATAGGATGCAACCCTTGTGAGCTGATAGCTTGTGTCTTCTAGTAAAATAACTCTGAAATTCAGGGCCTGGGCTTTTATCCAGCCACCATGTGTGCACCCAAGAAAGCACTCTACTTAGTGTCTTATCAGCTGCTGTTTCTGCGTGGAGGGGAAACTCTGGCAAGTCCTGAATGGACAATATGCGGGCTGCTGGGGCAGGATCTGGTTTGATTTGTGGCAGTGGAAGCCTACTCAGGCCGTCTGCATGGCCCATTTCTTTGCCAGGTTTGTGAATCAGCTTAAACGTGTACGCTGATAAAACCATCTCAGCATTCTAGGGGATAATATATGGGGTGTATGTTTGTCTGTGGTGAATAACCCCAGTAGCGGTTTGTAGTCTGTGATGACTGTGAAGTCCCTGCCATATAAGTAGTCATGGAATTTTTTAACTCCAGCTACCATGGCCAATGCCTCTTTGTCAATTTGAGCATAGTTACGCTCAGCAGAGGACAGTGTCCTCGAATAAAATGCAATGGGAACTTGGGTTCCATCTTTCTCTAAGTGACTCAAGACTGCACCCACCCTGTATGGGGATGCGTCACATGCTAAACAGACTAGTTTAGAGTCCCTGAAATGAGTGATAGTGGAACTGACCAGTCGTTTTGGCAGGCTGGATCATTCAGACGGCTCCACCGGCAGCTTCGTCCGCCATGACTTTGTTCTGGGCATCTGCGAACAACAGGACCTCGCTGGCAAAAAGTCTCTGCTGCAGCTCTTGGTTGCAGAGGCCGCAGATGAGCCGGTCTTGAAGTCACTCTTCGACATCTGAAAATCGACAGAGACGTGTGGCCTGCCTCAAGATTGCAATGTACTCAGATGCGGTCTTTCCCGGCTGCTGTATTCATTGTTCGAAGGCGTAGCGCCATGCAATCACTGACATCTTTGGTTGGAAATGTTCTCCGAGCTTCTTCTTCAGTTTGACGTAGGAGACAGATTCCAATCGTGTGGGCGCAAACAGATTTTCGGCCAGATTGAACGTCACTGGGCCGCACACACAGAGCAGTGTGGTGGCCTTCAGTCCATCCTCTGTGACCTGGTTCGCCCGAAAGTAGTTCTCGACCTAGGACAGGTACGATGGCCATCTGTCTGGTTGCTTGATGTTGAATTCTCGCAGACTTCCGACCTTGGGCATTCTGCTGGTCTTTGCAGCTGGATCTCAGCATCTTCGAATCCTGCCTCTCCGTTGCCCAGGGACTGGTGCTGTGAGTGCGTGGTCGCTAGCATGGCTTAGCTAGCCGACTGTAGGGGGGGAGAGAATTTGCTTTTCCCGCCAGACGAACGCTGACTCTCCCCTAGTGACTTTCAGCTTTGACGGAGAAGCAGGATCCCACCTTCGTCGCCAGTGTTGTGTACTGGGTTCGTTGCACAGGAATGAAGACGAGGCGAGTGAGTTCAGCAAAGATCATGGTTTATTGCTTGCAGGATCTGAACTAGAGAACAGGGCTGCAGATGCAGCAATTTATACCCTGGCCCCTTGGCGGTGGCCAATAGGATTGAAGCAACCTATTGCCGCCTAGGGGCAACCAATGGCAGCACTGGAGACGGGTTGTCTGAGATGCTGGGAGCTGTTAGCTAGCTCCCTGTTTCAGCAGCCTACCAGCTGTTACCACGTGGTGTTAACAAGCAAGCCCAATACATTACAAGAAGAATGAATGGATATAAGAAAGTTATTCATTGGCATTTGAGAAATATACTGGGGAAGATAAAATTCTACAACTTCTATTGAAATCAATGAATTTTAATAGCAATATTTTATTATATTGTCATGAAAGTTAAATAAAACATTTTATTATTTTGATACAATGATATTTCTACAGTACTAACAAATGATTATTAACACACTGATCTTGAAAACATGCATAGTTCATGTTCAATATGAACACAGGGATAATTGCAATGGCCTTGTTGCTAATTAGTTATAAAAATTTATAATGGAATGGCAACCACATTTTAAACAAGAGAAAGCATTGAAGCATGGACTTGCTTTCATTTCTAAAGACAACATGCTCTTTTTATATTTTTGTTATAAGACATGATGTTTCACTCTTACATCAAGCTACATGATGAAGATGAAAAGGTCATACTTGCTATCAATACTCTCAGAAGAGATTATAGGGTTGCTTTCAATAGTTTATGAACAACTTCAGCTAGGATTATTGCAGAGGTGAAAAGGACATAGAAAAAGTGACAAGTGCTCTTTGAAAAGCAGAACAGCAAAAAAGATTTTAACAGAAGTTGACATATTTCGTCCAGCATTTTCCAGCCATTTTTTTTTGTTCAGCTCAGCAGTTCGGATTAGCTGTCCTAACCTCAAAATATTGCAGCACTGAGAGAATCTGAAAATTCCTCCAAAATATTGATTTTAGTATGTGACAAAAAAATTCCATCTTGCTTAACTGAATTCTGAAATTCAGGTGTACCCCAAAGTTTGTATACCATTCTGTATACCATTCTAACCTAATAAACAATATACATAGTATACATAAATAAAACTCAAACTTTATGATTTGTACAGTGAAACATTCAACCAAATGTATACCACAACTTCTACATTAATGTTAAGGTAAATTCAATTATATAATCCTTTCATAATTTAAAATGTAAGGATTATCGCAATCAGGTATTCAGACTTATGTTTGGTCAAGCAGGGTGGGTGTGCTCTGGGTCCCATCATTTGAGTAATGTCACTTTGCAGGATCTAAGAAGTCACCTCTTCTGTTGAAATTCCTGTCCTCAGGAATATATTCCCAAAGAGATTTGTGTGGCTGCCATTCTTATGTCATGAAAGAAATTGTTGAAGACTTGGTTGTTCTCCCAGGTCTTAGGGATAAAGCCGTTGTGGAATCCTGCTTTTGATCTTGATTTTGTTTTTGTATTTTTCTCTGCTAATCTGAAGGTTTTTTCCTTTTAATATGTTGGTTTTCAGTTGCAAGCTCTCTTCTTTTCAGTGAATGCTAATCAATTAGGCACCATTTTTTAAAAGGAAAAAAAAGTTTCTGGTATCCTATTGAAATAAAGCAGCTTACAAACACACTAATTATTATTATTATTATTATTATTTATTAAGTTTTTATACCGCCCTTCTCCCGAAGGACTCAGGGCGGTGTACAGGGCAATAAATATCAAGATGTAAATACAAAAGTTAAAAAAGAGTTAAAAAGAATTAAATAATTATGCCCAATATAATACAATAATAAAAGTGTGTTAAAACTAAATCCAACCCCAAACCCATCAGACCAGGCCAGATTGTTCAAATAAATAAGTTTTTAAATCGCGCCGGAAGGAGCAAAGGTCGGGAGCCATCCAGAGCTTAACCGGCAAGCAGTTCCACAGGTCTGGCGCGCCCACAGAGAACGCCCTCCCCCTGGGGGCCACCAATCGACATTCTCTGATCGGAGGCACCCTGAGGAGGCCCACTCTGTGGGAGCGCACTGGACGGAGGGAAGTTGATGCCGGCATGATAACACATGATTCAAATCATGTGTTAGTCAAAAATATTTTTAGATATCCTGTAGTGACCCTGTACCACAATAAAATTTAGAGATGACAGTCAAAAAGTCATAAGTCTTATTGGTTTAGCAAAGCATTCTTTGTCATTAAAAAGCAGATGGCAAATTATTTTTAGTACTGTGATGATCACTTCCATATATGAATCCAGCTACCCTTTCATGGGTAACTCTCTGGATTTACAAAATATGTGACAAATGCGTATGCTAATTGAGATAGTTAACTTCGTCCCTAGGCCTGTGTTCCCAGCAGAGCTTGAGCTACAATCTCTAACAGTTGATAATTTGAACACATCTCAATTTAAGTTTATAATTTTGCCAGATTAATTGATTATTAAAGAAACTGGAGAAGCTACTTGTTTTATTTTCATGCAGTTGAAAAGCCTTGTTTATGTTTTGTTGTTTGCTGGTAATGTTTTTTTTACAATTAGATGTGGTGTGTGTGTGTGTGTGTGTGTGTTTCTAATTCTGGTTTGGATACTCAAGGTGGTGAACAGATTGTGTGAGATGGCGTGGGCTGAAAGAAAGTGACTGGCCCAAGTCAGCCAATTGGCTTTCAAGGCTAAGTCAGGACTTAAACTCTCAGTCTCCTGCTTTCTAGCCTGGTGCTTTAATCACTAGCCAAACTGGCTCTGTAACTGTTATTATGGTGATCATCTTACTATGATTCTGTGTTATGTCTGAAGAATAAATCTTTGGTGCTATAGCTTTGCAACACTCTTTTAGCTGCTGCAGCACGATTGTTATTATGATTTGATCAACTGAATTTGGAGAAAATGGAAAACAAAAAGCAGAGGAGACACTCTAATCCAATGGTGGACAACATGTAGCCTCAGGCTAGTATTATTTGGCTCTCTGGCTTATTTCAAAACTTTAATGGACTGGATGAGCTGTGTTTTCTAATATACCAAAAGGAACTTACAATTGTGGAATTCTGTCTCTTGAAACCAGCTTCATTTCATTAAGCTGAAGAAGTGAAGTTTGAGAAGATGATAGAAGGTATCAGAAAGCCTACTGAAAGCTAAGGCTAAAGAACTGTATTACATGATGTTGTGTCAATTATGTTATTTGTAACCAACAGTTATATTATTGGAAATTTTGTATTTGGTACTATCATTATAATTTCACAACTGTTGAATGAAACTAAGAGCTGTGACTTCTTGACACATTGTGTAGCTATTGGAAATAATATGGTCCATTAAAAGGAGATCCAGACTCATTCAGGTAACATTCTTTGTCTCTTCCCCTTCTGAATGATGGATATTTAACGGTAGGAAAGGTCATAACAACATATAGGCTGGTCATTGTTGCTTCCTAATTCCAAGACTCGAACTGATGCTTTTGAATGTGTGCATTAGAGGCAATTACAGATAGGATCATAGAATTGTAGGTTTTCCTTGTCACAGCAGGGAGAGGAACAATAAAGAATAAATTCTTATTATCTACAGTGAATACTTAGGAAAACCCATAACTACTGAAGCAAGGTTGTTTACCCATCACTATTAAAATGCTTTTAGTGACAAACTTTTAGTAAAGAAAAGACTACAGGCAGACATGAAAACTCTCTGAATATTTGAATGGCAGTCACATAGAAGATAATGGTGTTCTAGAAAACAGGCCAAAATTACAAGGGTTTAGATTACAAGGAAATACAATGAATTTTGGTTGGACATCTGAACAAAAATCCTAGCTGTAAGACCTTTTCATTGGTGGTTGAGACTCTTATTTATTTATTTATTTATTTATTTAATTTGTATACCGCCCTTCTCCCGAAGGACTCAGGGCAGTGAACAGGGCAATACATATTAAAAAACAAAATACAAAAATTAAAAGCGATTAAACAACAGTGCCCATGAATAAATTAATACATATTAAAAAGTTAAAACCGATTTATAAAACCCAACCCCATCCCATCAGGCCAGGCCAGCTTGTTCAAAAAGGTAGGTTTTGAGATCGCGCCGGAAGGAGCGGAGGTCAGGCGCCATCCGGAGCTCGGCCGGAAGGTGGTTCCATAAATCCGGCGCGCCCACAGAGAACGTCCTCCCCCTGGGGGCCACCAGTCGGCATTCTTTGACCGGTGGCACCCTGAGGAGGCCCTCTCTGTGGGAGCGTACTGGGCGGAGGGAAGTTGACGCCGGCCGCAGGTGCTCCCCAAGGTATTCCAGACCCATGCCATGTAGGGCTTTGTAGGTCATTACTAACACCTTGAATCTCACCCAGAAGACAACTGGAAGCCAATGCAGCTCGCGGAGCAGAGGTGTAACATGGGAGTGTCGGGAAACTCCCAACACAACTCTCGCGGCTGCATTCTGTACCAGTTGGAGCCTCCGAGTGGTCTTCAAGGGTAGCCCCATGTAGAGAGCGTTGCAGTAGTCCAGACGAGAGGTCACGAGCGCATGAGTGACCGTACGTAAGGCATCCCGGTCTAGATAGGGCCGCAACTGGCACACCAGGCGGACCTGGGTGAAGGCCCCCCTAGTCACAGCTACTATATGGTCTTCTAAGGAAAGCTGTGAATCTAGGAGGACTCCTAAGTTGCGAGCCCTATCTACGGGGGGTAATAACTCACCCCCCCTAGAGAGGGATGGGATATCCTGAATATCCCGAGACGCCGGTACGCACAGCCACTCAGTCTTGTCAGGGTTGAGTCGAAGCCTGTTCCTCCCCATCCAGACCCGAACCGCCTCCAGGCAACGGGACATCACGTCGAGGGCATCACTGGGGTGGTTTGGGGTCAAAATGAAAAGCTGGGTATCATCAGCATACTGATGATACCCAACTCCAAAACCACGAATGATCTCACCCAGCGGTTTCATGTAGATGTTGAACAGGAGAGGCGAGAGGACCGACCCCTGAGGGACTCCACAAACGAGAGGCCTCGCGGTCGATCTCTGCCCCCCTGCCAACACCGACTACGAGCGTCCCAGGAGATAGGAGGAGAACTACTGAAGGACCGTGCCTCCCACTCCCAATCCCCTGAGACGCAGCAGCAGGATACCATGGTCAATGGTATCGAAAGCCGCTGAGAGGTCTAATAGGACTAGGACAGAGGAATATCCCCTGTCCCGAGCCCTCCAGAGATCATTCACCAGCGCGACCAATGCTGTCTCCGTGCTGTACCTGGGCCTGAAGCCCGATTGGTACGGGTCTAGATAATCCGCTTCATCCAGAACCAGAGGGAGCTGATGTGCCACCACACTCTCAACAACCTTCGCAAGAAAGCGAAGGTTGGAGACCGGACGGAAGTTATTTAACACAGCTGGGTCCAAGGCAGGCTTCTTGAGGAGAGGTCTCACCACCGCCTCTTTCAAGGCGGCGGGGAAACTACCCTCACTCAAAGAGGCAGATATAACCGCCTGGAACCAGCTTCGTGTCCCCTCCCGGGCTGCATAAACCAGCCAGGAAGGGCATGGGTCCAATAAACATGTGGTGGAGCTCAGCCTCCCCATAATCCTGTCCACTTCCTCCGGAGTTACAGGATCAAACTCCTCCCAGATAACATTGACAAGACCACCCGTGTCCTGATCGTCTGACTCTGCCCAGTCGGAGTCCAAACCGGTCCGAATCCGAGCGATTTTGTCCGACAGATGTTGACTAAACTCCTCGGCACGCCCCTGCAAGGGTTCCTCACTCACCTCCTGATTAAGGAGGGAGCGGGTCACCCTAAACAGGGCGGCCGGGCGATTATCTTCAGACGCGATAAGGGTAGCGAAGTAATTAGACCTCACTGCGAGATAAGACCTAATATGGGTTCTTAGTCGCAATCGGTCGGATTCAGATCGGCTGGACCTCCAACCGCTCTTTAGGCCCCGTCTCCGACGCTTCATCTCCCGGAGCTCCGCAGAGAACCATGGAGCCCAATGGGATCTGCGCCAGGTCAGGGGCCGCAAGGGTACAACTCGGTCAAGTGCCTCCGTGGCCGTCCTTTCCCAGGCTTCCACTAAGGCATCTGCCGAGCTGTGAGCAGAGGAGGCAGGTGGGGACCCCAGCGCTGCCTGGAACCTCTCAGGGTCCATTAAGCGCCTGGGGCAGAACCATCTAGTCGGCTCAGCACACCCATGGTGGGGAGTGGCAAAACGGAAGACCAGCCGCAGGAGATGATGATCGGTCCATGACAGGGGCATAACAATTGGAGAGCCCCCACCAAGATCATCTAACCACCGTCTAGATAGAAAAACCAAATCCAGGGTGTGACCTCCCACATGAATCGGTCCATGAATTACTTGCATCAGGTCCATGGCCGTCATGGAAGCCATGAACTCCCGAGCTAACTCAGATGCTCCTCCCAGGGATGGTAGATTGAAGTCACCCAAACCTCCCAAACCTCTTAGGAGGTGGTTTGGTCTCCTTTGCTGGAATTGTTCAAACTGAAGATAGATGGGTATCTGAAAGATATTGTATGGGTATTGTAGTTGATTCCTGCAATGGGCAGGGAGTTGGCCTAAGTGATCTCTAATGTTACCTCCAGCGTATTCATTTTCTGATTCCATAAAACCATACAAAGCTATTTTAATAACTTGGTAAAATGTGTAAACAGTGCATTGAATGCCTCGATTTAGAATGAATAAAATCCAATAATGACACATAAAGCAGATTGGAATGATTGAACAGTGGTTTTGCTAAGAAGACCCTGCTCCGCCAAATGCATCCACTCACACCCGAGCATAATCTAAAGCAGGGCTTTTCAACCTTTTCACAGATTGTACCACTTTTAGGACATGACCATATTTGAGCACCACCAGTGCTTAGCAAGGTGTCAAAAACTTGATGACTAAAAAAAACGGAGGGGGGATTTTGGGTTTTACTGATTAGATTCATTTGTTGTTATAGAAATAGCTAGTTTATAATATTATGGAAAAGTAAAAAGTTGAGGTTCAGTGTTAATGCTTCCTTCTACTGCAACAGAGGAACTTTGTTTTTTCCCCTTCTCCCCCCCCCCACTTCCCCCCTTTTTCTCCCCACTGTGTCCTATTTGCTTTTGTATTTTTGTATTTTATTCTATAATCTAATAAACTATTACAAACTGTAGAAAAGAGAAAAAAAGTACCAGTTTTAATTTCTTTGGTGGTTGTTCCTTTGCTGAATCTCTTTCCCTTTGCCCTGACAAATGTATGGTGAATTTATCCATGTTTATTAATATGTACCACTACCAGCTAGTTCAGGGGTCTTCAAACTTGGCACTTTTAAGACTTGTGGACTTCTACTCCCAGAATTCCTCATCCCTTATGGCTCGTTGAGGAATTCTGGGAGTTGAAGTTCACAGATCTTAAAGTTGCTAAGTTTGTAGACTCCTGAGCTAGCTGGTTGGCCCTTCTGAGCTCTTCCACAGTGTAGTAAGAATGCACCCCGCAATCCCTTCCCTGTACCCTTAAAGACACAGTAATCAAGTGCAAAGCAAGAAAATAAACTCCGTTTTTTTCTCTTTAAGCTGCCGCAGCCATGTCACAATGTTGCAATCCAGGACAGAAAGGCTCCAGCAATTGTGAAAAGCTTTAGCTTTAAATTAAGCCAGTTTACCACATGACCACGGAGACGTCCTCGGACAAGCGCTGGCTCTTCGGCTTTGAAACGGAGATGAGCACCGGCCCCTAGAGTCGGAAACGACTAGCACACATGTGCGGGGGAACCTTTACCTTTACCTTTACCTTCAACAAAACTTTCTAAAAGCCACAGACAGACTCAATTAAAGGGGGTAAAACTAATTAAATTTGTTGAAAGGGATTAAACCTCTCCTATTGTCTTTTTTCCCCTTCCCCCACCCAAACCATGTTCTTTTATAGCCTCTCCGCTCTCCCCCCCACTTTTTCTTCAGTTCACCTCCAGCTCCAGCTGCTTCTGGAAGTGCCAATCAGCTGGAGCCAATCAGCTGGAGCCCTGCCGGCTCCTGGGGCTTCTGCCGAGCCCAGGCAGTCCTGCAGCTGCAGCTGCCTCTCCCTCTCCCTCTCCCTCAGGCTTGGCTTGCTTAGGCTCATTCCCCTCCCCTGCTACACTTGGCTAGCAATTGCGTACCACCTGCCATGTGGCAAAGTACCACAAGTGGTACGCATACCACCAGTTGAAAAGCCCTGACCTAAAGCATGGTCTGGAATTTAGCTAGGATATGCTTCAGCTTTAGACATAAATGTTCATGCCAGCTTCATCCTGAAACAGTGAAGGAGCAAATTCCCCCCTGCTCTTGCCAAGTTCTAGTTAACCTAATTACCATGAAATCACTGTTATAATGATTGCTGGTAAGCAAACTCACCATCCATATGGCATATTAGCTTTAACCATTCAGTCATGTTTGACTCTTGGTGACTTTATAGGCGAGTGCTCTCCATGCTATCATGTCAAGCACAACTTCTTTCAGTTGGAGGTTCATCTTTGTATCAGCTTTAATGGTATCAAGCCAACAAGTTGTTTCCTTGCCTCTTCTTCTTGATCCATCAACCATTTCTAGCATCATTGACTTCTCCAATGAATTTGCACGCATGACGTAGCCAAAGTAAATCATACATAGTCTTGTGATTTTGACTTCTAGTGATGTTTCTGGTTTTATACAATTCAGCACCTCTATATTGATAGTTTTGGCTGCCCATGATATACATAATAATTTATGCCAACTCTGTTCTGTTCTGTTCGGTCCAGTTCTGTTCTGTTTGGTTTTATTCCATTCTGTTATATTCTATTTGAAATTAGCAATCATCTCATGCTGTAGTTGTGAAAGCTCGCTGAATTGCATTTTTTTAATGTAAAGAAAGAATAAGAGGCGTACACTTATTCTAAGACCTTTCAGAAGATCAGAGCAATAGTTACTGTGCAGTGAATTAAATTCACTTATTATATAGATAAATTTATACTATTATGGCTATAAAATTAAGTACCTGCAGAACTGTTTTCTGGTACTTATCCTTGGAAAAACATGTCTCCCTATTTAACTTCTTTTGAAGAAGATATCAGAGACACCTTAGCTTCTACATATATTGTAGGTTTCAGTCTCCTACACATTAAATATATAAGGACATATTAAAGTTGTGTGCCTATTAATATAAGCATGTAGGGTGGAAGGGATAGAAGGTACCAGTCTTATCATAAGAAATACAACTGGATTTGCCTGTGAAATTAAATTATTAAATTCTATTAGGAAATTACTGTGATCAATTTACTAACCATCCTCTTTCAAAATACATAGCATGACAGAAGGCAATCTTTAAAGGTAGAGCACAGCAATTTACAATTAGTATGTTTATGTGTCAGAGAGACAGAGTGCAGCTTAAAGTAGGTGAAGAATAGGTACTGCAAATACCTAGGTATATCTGTTTTAATTTATGAAGACTGGAGAAATAGATTAATCTGTGGTAATACCTTCTGAATTTTGTGTACTTTTAATGTGTATATGTATTTAAGAATGAACTTTTAACAAGATTAATGCTCTTGACTAACCTCCAAGATATATTAAGAAGACTGCTTACAAACTAAAGGTACTGTATGCATCTGAGACCTAGAGCAATTAGTAGCATCTATTGTCTTTGGTATTATGTATGCATCATGAGGAATAATCATTATTAGTATAGCATTCATAAATCTTTTTGTTCCTTCTTTAAAGCTGTCTTAATTGTTAGTCATAACCACATCTTGTAATACATTATCTAAATAGGCCCTAACAATACTATGGGGTGGGAAAGCTCAACTTTAAATGGAAAAGATGTTTAAGTATATAAATCCACTCAACTTAAAGGCCAACATTTTGCTGAAAGAATCTACAGCAAGAATGAATTATATTATATTCCAATAAAACTATGTTTTATCCAAAATCAATGTTGACATTTTCACTGAATCATAAACAAAATTTTGTAAACATTCTGCTGGTGTAAGGCTAATCATATGATGATCCATATGAGCAATCTGAAGATTCACAAGAAAATCCATAAGACTGAAAACCACAGTCTAGATCTGGAATTGTTTGGCTATGACCATCAATATTTGAAAAAGGAAAGCATCTTCACTCCTTAATACTTACTGTGTTTCCCCAAAAATAAGACCCAGTCTTATATATTTTTTTGCCTCAAAAAGAGGCACCAGGTCTTATTTTTGGGGGATGTCTTCCACTAATCTTGCGGCGGCAGCACTGACAGCCCCACCCAGCTGGCCACTTCTTCTGCGGCCGAAAGAGTGGCTTCATTCTGCAGCTGAGAATGGAGCTCCAGCCTGCATTTCATTATCAGAGGCCTTTCCTGAAGGCCTCTGCAGCTGAGAACTAAATTATGGATTGAATCCATAGCTCAATTTTCGGCTGCAGTGGCTTTCAGAAAGGCCTCTGACTGTAAAATGCAGGCCAGAGCTCCATTCTCAGCTGCAGAATGAAGCTGTTCCTTCAGCTGCAGAAGAAGTGGGCCAGTGAGGCGAGGCAAATGTTGATCCATGGGAGGCCTGACTGCAATGGTAAGCTCCACCCCCACCCTAGCTTGATTTTTAGGTGTGCGCCTCGCCCCAAAACTAGGGCTTATTTTGGGGGTAGGGCTTATATTAGGCCCACTCCCAAAAATCAAGTTAGGGCTTATTTTGGAGGTAGGTCTTACATTTGGGGAAACACAGTATCAGATACTGTACACAAGCATTGAGTTACTGGTGTGCTCACAAGAGATATCCAATCCAGTGTCCCTCCTTTCCATGTCAATTCATTTCCCATTGTGTGTTGGCAAGCATATAATCAGAAGTGACTAAGTTGGTTAGCAAGAGACCCTGTTTGGGACAATTGAGTTGTCTCACCAGAGACTGGCAGTCAGTCAATACTTTTCTACTTTTTATTTTCTAGTTTTTAATTTTACTTTCTGCACATAATTAGGCCTGGCACCACCACAGACAGGTTAATGGGAAACTTCCAGGCCCTTTAGATAGGTGCAGAGCCTCAATACTGAGCTGGATTAAAGATGGATCCAGTCATTCTTGATTTCACTGGACTACATTGTTCACTTGGAACATACTTCAGCAACCCTTTCCTTTACTTCCTTTTGGTGAAGTTCAGAACAGGAAAAGGAACTTTAATGAAATTTGCTAATAAAGTGAAGTAGAAAAATTGACAGAGACCAGGCCAAGCTCTTCAATGTAGGAAGTTTATTTGCGCAGGTTCAGACTGCACTTAGCATGAAAGAGTCTGAACCCCGGAAGGTGCAAATCAACATACATTTATACAGTTACATTCATCTGGTATTCATACGTCATATTATAGGCGTTACAAAGGGAGGAATAATATATGGTAATGTAAGTAACATCATATAGAGAAGTGAAATATGCCTAGAACAGAAGAAAAGGAGTTGTCAGCAAAAGGGAGTATACATGTGATAAATTTCAGCCCAGGAAGAGAACAACAGGATGCATATGTCTGGGTCAAGATAAAAATACTAACGGCTTAGCACAGCTATTTACTTGCTAGCTTGCAAGTTAAGGGGAAGTAGGGCAAAAGTCAGAGGCCTTAGCTTTGAGAGCTCTGCCACAGCCTAAACCCAAGTTACAATCCATCAGGCCATCGGACCTTCTGTCCAATTTTTGGGTAAAAAGGTTACACCTGAGTTGGTACCTTAGTTTGCACTATCTCAATAGTTTGCACTATCTGAATCTACCAGGAGGGCCACATATTTGCCACCCTGTGTGTCAAGCTGTTCCTCGTGAAAGTCCCACATCACCATTACCTGTGCGATGGCCCTTCGTTCTGCCAATAAGGACAACCTATTGGAAATTGCTTTAATAAAGATAGGCAAAATACAAGGAATCAACACACATCCTGCAGCCATCAGTCCTATGCAAGCCACAATTGCTTGTAACCCTGGAAGTTTGGGAAACCATCCACTGAAAATCTTTTGGAAATTAAAACCCTGCCAGGTTTGATCTGCATTGTGTGTTAGTTGCCTCATTTCAGAGGTTAATTGTTTGATTATTTGTCCAGTTCTATCAAGTTGAAGACAATAATTTGAAAGATTGAATTTTCCACACACGCCACCTTCTTTTGCTAATAGGTAATCCAAAGCCAATCAGTTCTGATAGACAGCTGTCCGGATGTTATCAGTAGTTTCAGCTAACAGGTTTAAGACATTATCTAGGCATTGCCCTGCCAAATCCACAACAGCCTGCAGCCTAATTATTGGTGTTCTGTAACCATCCTCTGATAGATACAAAACACAAGTTCTAGGCCTCACTGAGGGATCATTTTTATGCATTCATATCCTGAAAATACTGGGATACTACAGTCCAAAATTAGAGGAGGGGGTGTTCCATTATATGGGGCTTTTGCACACATTCCCTTTCATAACCCTCATACTTACAAGCTTCAAAATGGGCTGGTTGCCTGGCTTGACAAGCATCCTTAGCAATTCTATCAAATGCCTGTGGATACTGACAGGGATGTGGTAAACTGTAATTCCAATATTCAGGATAAAAACTAAGTGGATTATTTCCATTACAATTTCCAATGCCTACAAGGAATGATTGAACAATCTGAAGTGTTTCCTTTCGCTTACTCCAAAGTCAATAATTGTAAATACAAACATTGTTACATGTGGTACAACACAATACACCCATAGCAGAAATAAACTTTTCTCCATTTTTCCCCCGTGCGTAGAAAGTCAGCTTCCAGAGTGACTTAGCAAGGGTTCTTCACTACTGTGCGTAGAAGAACCTATTGCCGGTAAGGTTCTAGCAGAGTAGCCTTTTTGTGAATATACTAAAGTTTCTTAAATAAGTCCAATTTCACTAACAAATCCTATATCATTTTCATTTAAACATTAACTTTGTAGGAGCCACTGGATCTTTAAACATCACCCATTCAGGTTCATCTGCTGCTTTGACCCTTGTCCAGTGGATCCAAGATTTAGATTCTGCAATCTTTACAGCAAGAGGAGAAAACATAATAACAACATACAGTCCTTTCCATCTGCCTTCTAATTGTTCCCGCTTCCAATGTTTCACCCAGACTTTGTCTCCAGGTTGAAAAGGAAACGTTAACTATGTTTCTAATTTAGGAGGGGTTTGCTTAGTCACATAATTGCGAAGCTTTTCAACCTGCTTTATTTAGGTCTTGTACCATCTCCAAGGTCCACACACACACCCCTTATGTCCCAAATCAGGCCACCCCATCAGGTTTCTTCTTAGTAGATTAGGCGGACGGGCAAACATTAACTCAAATGGTGATAGTTTATACCGATCACAGGGTGAACTGCGAATTGCAAATAAAGCCAAAGGTAAAGCATCCACCCATTTGAGATGGCATCAGGCAAAGGTACATCAGTCAAGTCTGGTCTACTAGAATACACACTTTCCAACACTTCCAAGCAATTATGCTCAACCTCAGTCTCTGTGGGCAGCAAGGTAGCAAGATTCAACCTATTCAATACAATCAACCTGATCTGAGGATTTTCAATTAAAATAGCCTGATACTTCGCTAATTTCTGTCCACTGATCCAGAGATGTCCCTTAGTATCTAACATTGACCGTACAGAGTGAGGAGTATGCACATTAATGGGACTGGAGAATGTCAATTTATTACAATCCTGTATCAGCTCTACTATAGCTGCCAGAACCTTTACACAATGAGGCCACCATTTAGCAACTCCATCCAATTGCTTAGATAAATACGCTACAGGTTGTTGCCAACTCCCAACTGCTGGGTTAGGACCCCAAGAGCTATGTTTTTGCTAGTATCTACATATAAATTGAAAGGTTTCTGCAGGTTCGGTAGTGCCAACGCGGGGGCCTGAGTCAATGCTATTTTAATATTAACAAAAGCATTCTTCTCCTCCTTTCCCCATTCCAATAGTTCAGCATTAGCACCTTTAGTGGCTGCACATAAAGGGGCAGCCATGAAAGCAAAATTCGGGATCCAAATCCTGCAGAAGCCTGCCATCCCCAGAAAACCCCTCAGTTGTTGTTTTGTGCGAGGCTTTGCCAACATAAGAACAGCTTGCTTTCTCTCAGGACCTAAAGACCGGCGCCCCGTCTGAATGTCATATCCCAAATACCTCACCCCCGGTTGCACCAATTGAGCCTTTTTCCTGGATACTCTGTATCCACATCTTAATAGTAAGTTCAAGAGACTCCTAGTATTACTCCAACAGGCATCTTTGCTGTTGCCAGTAACCAACACATCGTCCACATATTGCAAAATAATACCCCCCTCCTGACATGGCACATAGCATTCAAGATCTGACTAACCTTGTGGATTGGGATCATGAAAAAGACATCCTTTAAGTCTATTACTGAGAATCACCTAACAGTCGGCGGAATCAAGCCAAAATGAACAGGCACCAAAATCCCTGATTTAAGATATTTTTGAATGCTTTCATATATCGCAGCGGTGGCTTCATTAGAGCATGGGTGCTGACGAATATGAATTGGCATCGCTAAAGGCTTCACCTCCATTATTATCGGAAGGTGATGAGTTGCAAATCCGGGAGGGTTATTTTCTGCCCATATTCCTGAAACTTCAAATTTCCTCCATTTCTTCTCATTGTTTCCCTAGTTACCATGAGTATCCACATTGCTGTATTCAACTTCTGCCTCCCATCTGGCAACATTCACTGCACACTTTCTGCTACTGCCTATTTGTCTCTCCTCCCATATTTCTTATTGTACATTCTTGTTCCTTCAACATTCTAAGACGTGTTTTAAGGCATACAGTGCACATGTTTGTGCTGACCCCATTAATATCAGTAATGCAGGTAATTTACAAGTCTGTGCAAACCAACTTAAAAGCAACCTTCCTTCTATTACCCATTCCTTCATTGCCCTTCTGTCACTCTGGCCCAACTTCTGTCTTTTTTACACGAGCCAACTGTTTTCCTTAGTTATTAATCAGTCCTCTACATTTCTCTTCTCCAAAAGTATTGAAGATTCCATAAGCATATTCTCCTTTTCCCTTATTAACAACTTCAGCACTTGCTGAACGGCATAAAATCCACAGGTTAATGCTGACCAAGGGAGGGAAATTCTCCCAACATCCACTCACATTTTCTCCCTCCCCATCTACTATCACACACATCTACTATCACTATCATTATGGCCTGTTTTTTTTTCCTTTTTTTTGTTTTCCCCACCACTTTGCTATGAACAAGCGGTTACCTCTTTCCGTCTTTCTGATACAAAATTGTTGTTGTTATTAGTTGCAAAGTCATGTCCGACCCATCGCGACCCTATGGACAACGTTCCTCCAGGCTTTCCTGTCCTCTACCATCTTCTGGAGTCCATTTAAAATTAACCACACTTAATTAAAAAAATGCTAACCACCAAGACTTCCCCAAATGTCAATGTTAGACAAAAATACTACTGGCTGCCTCTTTTTCCTACTTCTGGGTCAAAACCTCCTCCAAGCCATTTCGCTGACTACATTTACAAACAAATTACCTAGTGAAAAGCCAACAAAGGAGCGCTCACCAAACTCTGTTAAAGCTGCTTTTCTAACAGGTTTCAATACAACCTTTCTTAATCAAACAGCACAGCTCATATATATATATAATCCCCAAACTTTTCTCAAGGGTTGAAGTACAATTCCTTCAATTCTCCTAGATATTATTTACTATCAGTGTGTCCCACACACAGGCATAAAAACAATAAAATAAAATAAAATGACAACAACAAAAAGCAACTCCAGAAAAATAAATAAAATAAACAAGATTAATAAGATACTCCGAGTTACTGAAATAGATTTGTATCAAAGTCTAATACCAACTCTTCGCTCCTAATATAAATTTAGTCAAATTCCAAATTAAACAGATTCCATTCAGATGAAAACAAATTTCCAATAAGTAGGTTAAAACACTAAACTTCACATGCATCCCAGCTTCCTCAAACCAGAATTCTACACCGGAAAAAAATAGTTAAAAAGATTAGACCCCCCTTTTCCTTTCTGTCTCTCTCAAAAGTATGGTGAGATGAGTTGGTAGAAATGGTAGAAAACTTAGTTTGCTGAAGACACGGTGAGGGTTGACTGAAGCCATAGTTTTTTTCCTGCCTTCCTTCTCATCCAGAGGGGGAAAAAAAGCTTCCAAAGTTTGTAACACTAATAACTCCTGTTTTGCCAGGCTCTTTAAATGCACATCCGTCTATAATATCTGTACTGTGACCTTGCTTATTTTCTCATAGCCCAGTGATGAGCTCATTACAAATATGTGGTCAGGCTGCTAAAAGAACTAAATGTTACTGCCTTATTTAAAAATTACAAAATATTGGAAAATAATATAAAGAAAGGTATGAATAAACAAACAGATAAATGACGATTGACTAGTGTTTTAGCTTGTTAATATTTTAAAGTGTAGATATCTATGTGTTATACTGAGAAGGCTCATTCTAGGAAAACATCTGATCTAAATTCTATTCTCATGCTGAAAGTAATGTCTTCAACACTCTTTGCTTTGCTTGAAGGTACTTTCCATCTTTCCTTAAGAAAACAATATATCAATATATTCTTAAATACCAATTTCCATTAAACACTATTAAGCAGTTGATCCTCTTTTGGTGTTTTGTTCTGAAGTAATCATAAGAAAGTCTGGATCAAGCCCACTGCTGGTTTAACTGTGCAAGATGTTTACTTTCTGAAACACGCTTATTGAATTTTTTTGGAGATTTTTAAAAAGGAATCTATACAACATTCTCCATTGACTTCCAAAGTTCTAAGTTCATTGGGGTTGACAAGAGAACCCAAAACTACAGAATAAATTTCTGTGTCTGATGATTCCTTCCAAAGGTTGCCACTAACGTACTGAGTCTTTTCTCATTTATATATATTGATTTTACGTAGTAAATATGTGCAGTGTAAAATTTATTCATTATCTAAGTTTGTTGAATAATGAAATATCTGTTTAAGATGGACGAAAACACACACAGGGACACAATATACCAGCCAAGCATATTTTCAACAGTTTATCAACAACTTTAATCTTCCTTATATAATAGCTTTTGTTTTATAGGAGCAAAATCAACACACACAATGTTCTCATATGCAACAGCAAGGATGAAATAAACCTTCCCAGTGTAATAAAGTCAGTTAGTGTGACTTGTACTTTTTGAATAAAGCTTATTATTGTGTTATTTTATTCTGTGCAAGACCAGTGATGCTGGGATTAATCAGATTCTCCATCTAAAGTTTTTGGTTCATTTAGTCCACTGGAAGCTGTTCTTCACTCTTCTTGCTTAATTCTTTGGGGAAGCATAGCTTTAGTATTCTTTTGAAGTTGTGCCCACTAGCTATTGAAATGACATTTACAACCCAACCATCCCCTATAAATAGGCCTATGGTCCACATCAAGGCTGCCTTGTTTGAACTGACCAACAAAAACTTCCATTGTCCCTAGAGGGCTAAAAAATGTACTTATTTGAAGCATGCCCAAAGAGAATGGGAGAACTTCTCTCCCATTAAGTTAATCCTCATTCTTTCTCGCTCATATTGGAACTTCACCTATGTTGTTTTCAGAACTTATTTCTCAAATTCCTTTTTGTTTTAGTTTCACTGTTTTTGAACTACAGCAATGGGCCTGTCTAAAGAATGGAAAGAAAAACACCATGTTTGTGTTTGTGTGCATAGACATGGAAAATGTAAGAACATAAGAGAATCAAACATCTCATTTTCCACTTGGCATCTCCTACCTTTTCCATTAATGTTTCTTGCAGTTTTTGTTCCCTCTCCTGCATAGTGTCATGGGCAGTGCAGCCTTCAACATTATGATTTTCCATTATGGTTTGCATTCCATGCATTCTTCATTTCTGTTTACTAAGTGGATTTTCTTATAACATGCTGGCTTTAGAGAATATTAAAAAACCTGCAGATTTTGATCTGAACCAGACTCAACTTCAGATCTTATCTTCCATACCAAAGTTCAATTTCAGTGCAAAAGCTACAACTGTAGAAGTCCTTAAGCCCAGCTATTTGTTCAGGTAAGCCTTGCAATGCAGGATGCAACTACAGTAGGATACAGTGTCTGATTATAAATACCTGTAATAAAGGATAGTATACTACACCCAAGATAGCAAATGGAGCCTTTCACTGCTTTAAAGTTCTTCCATTATAAATATTCCTAAAGCAGAAAATGTATAGAAATATAAATATATCCATTCTTAATATGGTTCAAAATCTGTGTTGATGCTATTTTCACCAAATGGGAAACTCATATTCTTACAAAGGACTTAGGCAGGATAAGATCACAGAACCTATCTACTTATAAAACACCACAAGTGACAGGGTTGGTAGAAGTCAAATTAAGGACAACTGTTGTATCTGGCCTTCTAGTGCTTTGGCTGTAGTAAATACATCAAGCTACAGGAAATGATACATGTGCTATAACACCCAAAGTAATAATATTTTGAGGTGAGTGGCCTATAGTTACCAAAAGATTGTCTTCTATTGCACTGCAAACCTTCTCCACATATGTATCTGTCTTCTTCTGGAACAAAACAAAATATTAGGTTTAGTCCTGAGCGGTGCTTTTTTTGTAAAAGAAAAAGGTGCCGTAACTCACACATGTCATACAACCCGCCTTGTCTATCCTATAAGGTTCCATCCAAAAAAGGTGCCGGAACTCCGTTCTGAGCGTTCTATGACAAAAAAAGCCCTGGTCCTGAGAGTCCTAAATATAATGTAATACAGGGTTTTTTCATCTCTTAGCCTAGCTAACTTACCAGGTTGTTTTGAGGATAAGATTTATTGTGTTGAAATCTGTGGAGGAATAATAGGATAAATAAGTAGAAGCAATAACTGTTCTTTTTAATATAATGGTTATTATATACATTGTACTTTCTCATGCTTGGCCTCTTACTTATTAACCACTAAAAATAGATTGCCGTAATTTAAAAAAAACAACAAATGCCAAAATATACGGCATAAATTATGGCTAACATAACTCCATATAAATTCAATGGGGTGTTACTTTCCATCTCATTTTTCAATTTTGTGGAATTGAAACCTAGCCTTCTGAAGGCAATGCTCTAAACCCAGAGCAAATAAACTGAATGCCAGTGACCTAATATAGATACAGTGGTGTAAGTTGGCTGTGGTCTTAATGTGAAGAGGCACAGATGATAGAGAAGAGAGCTAGTAAATGGATGTATGGTTAAACTTTTCCATTTGCTTTGCATCACTATGGAGAAAGTAAACATTGAATATATTCCTGAAATTACACTGAGGCACTAAATATGTAAGAGTTGTAGGATGTTGTGACTAATGGAAAAATGGGATGTTATATGGAATAACTGCTCAGTTCCTGTGAAAAGATGACCATTGGGGTTTAAATAGGCTGTTAGGTGAACATTGTCCTTCATGGGAACAAATATTCTAAGCAATTTTATCCCAATTACCAACAGATTCTTTGTACAATTATTGCAATTATTGCTTCAGACTCCCTCCCTCAACATGTAAAAAACAAAAAAAAAAACTACATTCTGCTTCCTAGTTAACTGGAAACTTCTGAGATCAGAATACTTGTGCCCAATACACATTTTGTTGACTGATGTACTCAGATAAACTCTCTTTAATGCACTTGCAAAACAATTCCTGAATTTCTATGGGGATAGCATGTTCTTTTTTTCTTGGAGGCATCGGTTCAAAATAATAACATTTAAATAAGATTTGACCCTGAACTTGAGGGTCAAAGGCTGCATGCTACAAGCAAATACTTTGTTTAAATACATTTTTTTCTCTCTACAGAGTAAGCAGATGTTACTTAATTGTCTGCGGGCAGAAGGGCAGGGATAGGTGATAGAATCTTAAACATTAGTCCACACCTTTTTATCCAACAATTTTTCTACTCTTAACAGCAGTTTGATTAAAACTTAAGTCACTTTTCATAATGATAAGGATAATCACCCACGGATGTCTGCAGAGCAACCTGGTTCTAAAGACACAAAATATCTCCCCAAATGAAAACTCATAATATTAACATTCAAAAGGTATTGTTTGGCATTCCTGCCTTTCCCCCTTTAGCAAATGTTCTTTGGAAAGAAGAAGAAAGCAGAAATGGGAAAAACATGGGAATGTTTGAAATGGAAAACTTCATTGTCTTTACTCCTCATATAATTTCATGAATAAGGCAAGGCCATAGCATAAGCATTCTGGAACCTTTGAGGTTTTAAAAAATCCTGTCAACTTTTTGGTAAGGCTTCAGTGTGTGGACATGACTGTAAAAAACTTGCTGATGTAAATCATATGTTCTTTCCAGTTGTTCTTTTGATGCCTAAGAATTCAGTTTAGAAAGAGAGTCTCAAGGCCATGAATGATCTTCCCAAAGTGCCTGCAAATCTGTTACCAAATTATAATTATTAATATGACAGAAAGAAAAAAATGTTCATTGTATTTATTTAATTTTATACATGTCTACATGCCTCATCATGCTTTCCCCTTTTGGAATAAGCAATGTTGTACAAAACACAGGAAGCGGTAAACCAAGAAATTAAAGGCATGAGATAATGGGAGGAGGAGAAACTTGGGTTAAATCTAGTCTACACCAGTATCATTCATTATACCTATCCATGATTTTCTATTTTTGCAAATCATCCTTGCTTCTCCTACATCAATACACCCTTTGTTCTCTATACCCAATATGTACTATATTTTTCTTAACCTATTTTTTTTGCAATGATCATTATTTTCTATACTGTATTTTTTTGTAATCCACAATTTCTTTTGTCCCATCATTCACCAAGCATTCTTTTAATATTTCCCATGAACACTCTATATACTTTTGTCACACTCTGTGACATGATGCTTTTCAATTTGTTCCAAGCATCTTCCTTATACTTTCCATTCAGTATGTTCGGAGATTTACTAATACAATTTCCAATAGAAAAACTATTCATACTTTTCCTTCCTGCAGTTATTCTACTTTTAAAGTCTCTAGTTTCCTTCATTTTCTTTTTCTCTTACACCACCCACTTCCCCAGGACACCATAAAGAACTCATGTCGCACATTTAGAAATCTCATTTTTCTATCTTTCACTAAGTCTCTCAATTTTCTTTCATAAGTCTCAATTTTCTATCACATCATTTATGCTTTTAGATTTATATCTATTATTCTGTCATATTAATATGTATGTGTATATGTACATGTGTGTGTGTGTGTATGTACACACACACACACACACACACACACACACACACACACACAGACATATATATATAATTTTTAATCTTGGTGATCCTTGTTTCTAGTTTTAAATATATATACTCCCTGATTTCATTCCTATTCATGGATTCTTGTCATATTTTCCCCCTAGACTGAATTCATTTAGAATGTTACATAGTTTTCCCAAACTCATTTCCAGTTCTTCCGTCATCATCATTAATTGGTTCTATGAATTCCTACTTTCATATACATTCACGACAGCACTATCACATTGTGGGAGAGGGATCACTTTCTAGATTGAATGAATGACTGGAAAAAAAATTAAACTTAAATTATATAATTTCATTTTGTTAACTGCTTGTTAACTATTTTTAGATTACCTTGCTAGACCCCAAACATGGGACAAATCTTTATTTCCTGTGTCAGCCTATCCTGAAGGCCATCGACAGGCAGTAGTCACACCGGTGACAGCTCATATTTGTGTAAATTTTAAATTGCTAACAAAGAATTAAGGGAGACTGATATGTATTTCAAACTTATTCCCCTGAACTACGTACTTTCCCCCACACCCTTTTAAAAATAAAATATCCAGTGGCATATCATTTTATTTCTTCAGTCACTGGGGATAATCTTAGTTTCAAATTACTCATAAAATGAAAGGTGAGGGAGGGAGGGAGGGAGGGAGGGAGGGAGGAAGGAAGGAAGGAAGGAAGGAAGGAAGGAAGGAAGGAAGGAAGGAAGGAAGGAAGGAAGGAAGGAAGGAAAGCTGAACTCTTGGGCTTAGACTGTACTAAAACAAATCACACCAGTCAAAATGGTCAAGAATGCTTGAGGTGGCATGGAGAAGAAAAGCATAGGAAGAAAAATTGCATGGAATCCACATTTGCGATGGGAAGAGGAGGAGTAGAGATTCATGTTGCACAATTCTACCCTGCAAATTAGACTTCAGGACTGTTCTGGCACCAGAGAAACTGGATAGTGAGATAAGCTCTAAGTCTTTTCTAAAATTCCTGTTTTCCCTACAACATTCCCTAACAAGACAGAACAGGGACAAACAAGAATGTAGATTTTCTTTATCTAGTACATTGCCTAGAAAGGAACAAGATTACCATTCAACATGCCCATTGATGCCCTGGTCCCACCTTACCATCCTCGTCTAATTACTCAGGAATAGTAGATCTGAAAGTAGTTCAAGAATGTAGCTGAAAATTGTTCAGTTAACATCAAGACTTTAGCTGAGAAGAAACTGTTGTTGTTTATGGGGGAGGGCTGAATTATACTTCTATTTTTACCAATTTACTAATTATCAAAGCTTATCTCTAAAAAGCTTTTGAAAAAAATTCTGCTTGAAAATGAAACATAGCTTTAAGCTACAGTGCAGAGCAATAAAAAAAAATCATAAATCAGTCTCTACTCCACTATCCCTAACATACAGCTGTCTTTAGTGTAATCAGTTGTGGAGGTTAAATATCCAAAGAGTGTCTAATAAAAAAAACAGACCCACAGATTGGACCATTTACAGAACTAAGGAACTGGCTATTGCAGACTACAGGTAACTCCATGGGTTTTAGACAAGTGGTCCATTTGAAGCACAGATTGGGAAAGGAAACGACCACCAATTTCAACTGGGAGAATATTTCTTTTCCAATTTGGATTTGCAAATAGGTCAAACCTCGCCAAGCAGATGGCTTGATAGAATTGCAATAGTGTGGTATATGAATCAGAGGGCACTCAATTTCTGGCCATGCAGATATTCTTTATTTGAAGGGGTGGTGGCAGTTGGGTTCCTCCTTATATCTGTTTGTCCCTCATTTGGTCAAGAAAGAAAGATTATTTACAGCCATAGACAAGCCAGTAATTTTGACCACACATTTTATATTCTGAAACTTCAAGCTTCTAATTCCATTTTTTAAAAGATGTGAGGTTGGGAATAGGAAAAGATCCAGTCAAACCAAGGGCCATTAGAAGAGAATTCAGCATGCTCAAGTTTATCCCTCCAGTATGGTATGCATTGGAAAGAAGGTAAATATATGTGTACTAGGATAATGTTGCAGGAACCAATCTGGGTCGGTCACCAGGATCAGAAGTTTAGTCTTCTAAGCTTTCACATGCGTGCTTGAGCCCATCCTCAGGGAACTTCTCTCTCACCAGAATGTGTCTCTCACCATATTCTGGTGACAGAGAAGTTCCCTGAGGATGGGCTCCAGCACAAGTCTAAAAGCTCAGAAGACTAAACCTCTGGTCCCAGTGACTGACCCAGACTGGATCCTGCAATAGTATGTACTTCTTTGTTTTTAGTTTTGCATGATATCAACTGTACCTTGTATGTAACAGGTGGGTTTACATAACGAATAAGGCAAATACCAACCATATTACCATTTGACACTATCTGTAGATATGAATCCAAAGTGGGAAATGATGACTTTGACTCATAGAGGGAAATGCAATCATACAGATTTCATGATGAGATATGCAAGAGGCACCAAGTCAGTCAGTATCTCTCAGCTTTGTCTGGCTTCCTTTAAAGATTCATGGGACTAGTTGTAGCATCAGCTTGTGTAATGAGAAAACTGGAACGAAGGAAGATTGGTAAGTCTCAGTATGTCTGAGAATGCTGGCATTGCACTTCTCTTCAAAAGCCCAGAAATGCCAAGTCTTGCTATTCAAGAGATTGGGGAAAAAACCCTGCTTAATGTAGAAATGGTGGTCTTAGTAATCTTAGATATATTTTTATTAACATCTGTATGTTAATACCAACTATTGGCAAGGACTAGCAGTATTTAAAAAAACTGCTTAAGAAAGCTTTTCTAAGCATCTGAATATGTGCTTGTTTTTTTAAGCAGGGAAAGATTTTTAATCATGCTGCAGATTTTACAGTCAACAGCAATCACAAAGCATCCAATTCTCAACTCAGCTAAATGCTGTTTCAGCTGAGCTCATCAAGTCCAAACAGCTACATAAAAATGCCCACCTTTCATATAAGCAGAAATAAGTAAACTGAAATAAAGAAACAAATTTATTTCAGATCTGGAAAAAAATCACATCCTGTTTCATTATTGGATCATCAGGATTCCCATAACTGCAGAAAGTTAAATAAGATAGGGTGAAGCTTTGCCTTTGCTTCTTGTCTGCCTTAAAATAAATAAATAAAGTTTATTTATTGGGTTTTGCATGTTATGATGCAACTGTTTTGCACTATACAGCTCCATCATAGTTCCTAGAGCAAAAATCTACCAGTTGAGAGAATCTTAGGAAATAAAGAATATATTGCTTTTTAGGTAAAGATTGCACTATCTGGTGAAATGACATTTATGCCAGTGGAATACTCTCAATGGGCCATATGAAATTCTACCAGCTTAGTTGGTTTTTGGAAATTGGGATGGTGCCTGCAAACCAAGCAGAAAATACTAGAATAGAATTGCTCTTTTCTACCCCACATTCACACTCATAGCTGCCACGGTTATAGTAAGGTGATTTTATGAGCTTTACATAGCTTCTACTGTATTCAGCAAGATATTTTTTTTGTTAATTATGATTTAGAAATTCAGCTGAAATCGAAAACAGTTTAAAATGTTGCCTAGAAAACTGCATTAAGTAGGAATCCATTTTTCTAAATCACAATCACACACACACACACACAGAGAACATGGTGTGAAAGTGAAGATTGAACAAGTATGAGAATGAAAACAGCTTTGGAGTGAAAGGTGGATAAATGATTTTTGTCTTTTGGCCTTTAGTGACATTTCAGTGAGATGCTGCTAGTGTCAGCACTGCAAACATTGGATGTTTTTGTTCTGACAATATAAGAGGCAGCCTTTTTCTTTAAACTGTTTGCTCTGAATATAAAGAAGTTGCGGGGAGGAGTATGCTAACCCGGACAAATAAATTAGATAAGAATGGTGCGCAAGATAACGGAAATGAAGCTTGCGTTTTGGGCTAATTGGAGAATGTGATTAATGACGTGTAATTAAGGTAGGGAGTTGTGCATGATAATGATGGGTTTAGGGGCGGAGAATTCAGATTCTGGCATCCATCCATGAGTGCCGATGCTTCGTTCTCATTATTATAGACTTCTAGAAAAACAATGCCTGAATGCTGTTTGAACTGTCTCATTAATTGGAACCATGACAGTTAGACTAGACAATATCCTCTCCAATGCTACAGCCTGAAATGTTTTTGTTACATTTGAAATAATAAAATGGGAAAATAATGAAATATGTTCAGGTCCCTAATGGCCTGAATTACCTAAGAGGATTTTTTTAAAAGAAATTATGATCCCTACCAAGAATCATTAGTAAGATCATCTAGGAATCTCTACTAAAGCTGCTGCTGTCAATTCAGAGTCAGATTTTTCATGTTATTGCATCTGAACTTTACAACATTTTCTTACAAAAGTAAGATAAGGGAAATGGTATCTTAAATGAAGTTAAAGAGAAACAAATTAGTAGGTTGTCTTTTCATGTTTTCTGAACTACCTTAGTTGTTATGATCATTCTTAACTGTTTTATTTGTTGTCACTCTTTCCACTGTTACTAATTATTTCACTGGATGCTGCTATTAATTGTCTAGAAATATAAGTGATAGGCAGTATGTAACAAAATAAAACAATGTTTGGGAATAAAATGAATCCACTTTTCTGAGAGAAAAAGAAATGAAAAATAAAGGATCTTCAAAATGACATGTGTATTGTTTGCAATGCAATGTTTTCACGCGTTGACAATATTCAGGATTAATTCTATATATTTAACATCTGTTTTAGCTAAACATGAAGTGACTCCTTGTTACTTGTAGAACTGTACAGTGTTTATCTTATTACATATTTTTTTTAATTCCATTTATATCCCGCCCTTCTCCGAAGACTCAGGGCAGCTTACAAGCTTAGCAGTAGCCTTCATTCTATGTATATGCCTGCTTATTAGGGCTTTCACACACACCCCAAGCGGCATTATTACAAAGTCAGCTTAATTGCTCCCAACAATCTGGGTCCTCATTTTACCTACCTCGGAAGGATGGAAGGCTGAGTCAACCTTGAGCCTGGTGGGATGCGAACCTGCACTAATTGCAGGCAGCTGGTGTTACTGACCTGTTTGAGTAGTCATCTTTTAGAAAAAATCCCCAAGTCCTCATAGTGGAAAATTAATAGCTTTAATTTTAAGTTTTAATTTTAATTATAAATGTTGTATGGTTTACAGCTCAGTATGACCCACTGATAGATAGATGATAGATAGATAGATAGATAGATAGATAGATAGATAGATAGATAGATAGATAGATAGATAGATAGATAGATAGATAGATATCTTAGCTCCTTATGAAAGAAACCTCATATTAATTAGTAGAATACCATACTTTCAGCTACTGGGAGAAACCATACACATTTAAATCATTTCTCTGCCTTTTCACTGGTAGAATAAAATGAACAATTATGGTAGGAACCAAACTAAAGTATAAGCTTTTCTTTTTTAAATAGAAAAGGCAGACATTGGTTCAATAGAAATTCTCTCTGAAGAACATATTTTTAAGCAAATATTTGCAAACAATCTGGAATCCCTTTTTTACACATAGGTATTAGGATATGGTAAGTTAAAATAGAATGAGTTTTGATTATTAGTTAATATGGTAATTGTAATTGTGTTATGAAGCCTGGTTGAACCTTCAAATTTGACTTCAGATACTTTTTTTTCAGAGTGAAATGTTTTGAAGACAAGTTTTGTTTTCTACAGATATTTCAATACTCTGATTGAAAGCTCTGTGTTTCTAAAAGATGGTTTCTTTTCCCTGTTTGCTGATATGAAATTGACCTTCAAGTATAAGAATCTCTGTTTCATCCAAAGAATATGGAGCTGGTCATCTGAAACTGTTTTTCAGATTTCCATACCTGCATCATATTTGTTCAAGCTGTTTAAACATCTGTGAATTATAATGTAATAAACTGTTAGAATTAAGATGTATGACATTTTATCTCTCTTCTCATCCTCCCATCATTGACCAGCACTGCCCTTACTTGTTTTCCTAGTGTATTAACTATCTTATAATACAAGAATGGACAATCCTAAGGCTAAAACTATTATTTTGGAGTAGGGAAGCAAGAGTGAAGGTGATAATACAAAATGAGTGCTATATAGCAATGGAATAGCACATAGACTTATATACCAACCCATAGTGCTTTACAGAACTCTCTGAGTGCTTTACAGAGTCAGTCTATTGCCCCCAAAAGTCTGGGTCCTCATTTTACTAACTTCAGAAAGGTGGAAGGCAGATGCCAACCTTGTGCCTTTTCATAATCAACCTCCTGACTGTGGGCAGAGTTACCCTGCAATACTGCAGTTTAATTACTGCGCCATCACAATTCTCTATCATACCATACACATTGGCCAGGTGGAATTTTCCATATGTTAAAGGTTTATTTTAAAAGGAGAAATCTTTTCCTTTTTAAAACTAGTTTAACCTTATTTTAGAGCATGCATTTAAATTACTCACCTCAGAATTGAAGGAAACCACATTGCCTTCAATTCTGGCAATTGTGAGCATGAAATACAGTAATGTGGTTAGAAAAGAGGCCACAGGAAAAGGGATGCAAGTAACCATGGAATTTCAGGCTGTCCTCTCTTGGTTTAATAGACTACTTATAATTGAAATTGTAATTCATGTAATGGCAAATAGTCAATAAAAGAAAGTAATAAAATGAATGAGAAGGCAATTTGTTTACATATGTATACATAGGCATATAGTATTTTCTCTCTGTTGTGTTCCCAAGAATGGGATCAGAAGGTTATAATTTGTTTAGCTTGATCCTGTTTGTTTATGCTTTGGTTATATAAATGGAAGAAACAAACACTAAAAATAAAAAAGACTCTATAGCTCCTGAACAAAGGTTTATGTCTTGTCTGCAGTGGGCTAGTCCTTAGGGGTAGCAATGTCACGGGTTGCTAAATAAGAGGAGGGTTGCCTATTTGGGTTCATCATCTAGATCAGGAGGTACAAGTTGGAGCAGAAATACTTCTAGTGACATCTTTGAATAGTACGTTTCCAATCATTCATTCATACCCTGTGAGTACTAAGCAATGCTGGCAAGTGGAAACAGAGGGGAGAACAGGAGAAGAACATCAGATGCAGGGTTGGGTTTCCTGGGGAAAAAATATCTTCCTTTCATACTAGGATGTTTACATGACCCTCTTGTTAATTTGGGGAAATGAGCTATATGAGCCCCTTGTTTTGTTAAAAAAAATAACAGCTTGATAAATTTTGCAATTTTGACCCTACTGAGTCACTGAAAATAGAGCTAACAGGAAGTTCATTATGGTTGGAAGATAGAGCTTAAGCATTTTTCTGACCCACTGAGGAAAACCTTTTCTTTTTTAAAAAATTATAAATTCTAGAAGAAGCAGTGCCTTCCTCTCTTGGTTCCAACTTTGGCTGAAGATCCAGAAAGGAGCAAATTTCTGGACATACTAAGAAAGCTCTCCCCTCTCAATCTGAGTGAACAAGGTCCATGTGGATTGTGCTGAAGGTGAAGTAGGTGACTGGAAATAATAAGAATACTTGTTCATTCATTTATAAAGTTATTGATCTATTTATTTAATTCAATTTTGGTGCCACCTGACTCCAAACAACTCCTAGCAGATACACACAGACACACACGGAGTCTCACACAAACATAAGATAAAAATAAAACAGGTAAATAAAATACAATAAAGATAATAAACAAGATGGAAAATGGAACATTTATATACTACCTAAATCTAGTCAGTCTCTAGAAAAGGTGTGTGTGGGTGTGTGGGTGTGGTTGTGGGGTTGTGGGAGTGTTCCCTTCAGTCAGTGCTGACTCCTGGAGGCTGCCTAGAGTAATTCCCACAGTTTTCTTTTCAAGATTTCAGAGGTTTGACTCTACCTTCTTCTTAGGGCTAAGAGAGAATGACTGTCCTTCTCTCTCTCTCTCCCTCCCTCCCTCCGTCTCTCTCTCTCTCTCTCTCTCTCTCTCTCTCTCTCTATATATATATATATATATATATATATATATATATATATATATATATATATATATATATATATATATATATATATATATGGATCTTTGGTTATTCGGGTTTCCCCCCGCGTAGAACTAAAGGTGTAGGCGCAACGTTTCGACGGAATCCCATCCGTCATCATCAGGCTGGTGGCTTTAGCTTCCTTCTAAAGCCACCAGCCTGATGATGACGGATGGGATTCCGTCGAAACGTTGCGCCTACACCTTTAGTTCTACGCGGGGAAAAACCCGAATAACCAAAGATCCACATACAAACACCCGCGAAAACCTCAGAAAACATATATATATATATATATATATATATATATATATATATATATATATATATATATATATATATATATATATATATATATATATATATATATATATATATTTTCGTAGATTCTCGCGGGTGTCTGTATGTGTAGGTCTAGAGTCTAGAGCTGTAGTTAGGTTTCTGTTTTGTGGTTGTGCGTCGTTATAATTGTGGGTTCGGATTTGCTTTTTGGATGGGTCTGGTATCATTCTTGGTGGTTGGGACTCGTCTGTCTGCTGACCTTCCATAAGGGCCTGAAAACCTGGTTTAGAGCACCAATGGGAGATTGTCATGTTGGAGGTGATTGATAGACTGATAATTACATATATCTATATCTTTATCATCTATATATTTATCTATACTGTATCTATCTATCTATCTATCTATCTATCTATCTATCTATCTATCTATCTATCTATCTGTTCTGTACCAGCCTGCTACCGGCCCTGCAGATAAGGCAGGGACAACCCCTTTTACAAGAAGGCAAGAGGCTGGAACTAAGCCTGCCAAATTTATTAACATAAAAACATAAACAGAGCAAAAAGAGCAAACACGAACCATGAAACAGGAACTATTCAAACGGTTGCCTTCAGCAAACCAGCCCTCCCACACATTCCCCTTTTAAACAGTTCAGGGCGTGGCTTCTCTCTGCCTCCTTCCAAGGTGCCCCATTGCCTTCCTCTGTTTACTCCTGATTGACTGCCTCCTGCATCGGGTGTCCTTGAACAGGGCCAGCTGTGGGTCATCTTCATCCACGCTGTCAGGCTCACACAGCGTCGTGACCAGGTGGGAGGGGCCTGGCTGAGGGCTCTCATCAGCAAGCTCTCCAACCCCCTCAGCAACCTCTCCAACACCCCCCTCCTCCTCTGAATCATCTGACCCAAATGCCGAACCCACAGGCTGACCCTGAATCACAACACTATCTATCTATCTATCTATCTATCTATCTATCTATCTATCTATCTATCTATCTATCTATCTATCTATCTATAGTTTTATTGCTGTTAACCTTGTAAGCTTCCCAAAAATACCTTGTGGCAAGATGGATGGCAAATAAATTTAATAAATAAATAAATAAAAACAAACACAGCTATTTACTATTAAAATGATATTGCAAATGCTTTCTGCTTTTTTCCTTTGTTGTATTTTTTCACTTTTAAAAAAATCACTTTCTATTGGTGTTTTTCTTTTTTTGACAATGTATGCATTTTTATCATAATTACATTTGCACTTTATTCTTTATCATTATTTTAAAAGCAGTAAAAATAAATAAAATGCAAATCTGTTTTTATGAGATGGTGAATTTTTGAGTTATAATTTTGGTAAGCTAGAAAAAGGTGGAATAGACAGCATCACCACCAGATGGATCTGTAGCTGCCTGGCAAACCGTACTCAACAAGTACTCCTCAATGGCAATACATCCACATGGAGAGAAGTAAGCAGTGGGGTACCACAAGGTTCCGTCTTAGGCCCAGTACTCTTCAATATCTTCATCAATGACTTAGACGAGGGAATTAAAGGGGAACTCATCAAATTTTCAGATGACACCAAACTGGCAGGAGTAGCCAACATCCCAGAAGACAAACTCAGGATCCAAAAAGATCTTGACAAACATGAACAATGGGCCCTATCAAACAAAATGAGTTTCAATGTGGAGAAAAGCAAAGTTTTACATTTAGGCAGGAAAAATCAAAGGTACAATACAGATTAGGTGAGACCTGGTTCAAAAACAGTAACTGTGAGAGGGACCTTGGAGTCCTAGTGGACGATCACTTGACTATGAGCCAGCAGTGTGTAGCAGCAGCCAAATAAGCTAATACAATCCTAGGTTGTAAAATCAGAGGCATAGAATCAAGCTCATGCAAGGTATTACCACTTCTTTATAAAACCCTAGTAAGACCACACCTGGACTGTTGCATTCAATTTTGGTCACTATATCACAAAAAAGATGTTGAGATTCTGGAAAACATTCAGAGAAGAGCAACTTGATGATCAAAGACCTGAAGGTGATCAAAGACCTGGAGATTAAAACATATGAAGAACAGCTGCAGGACTTGGGATTGGCTAGTCCAGGGGTCAGCAACCTGAAACAGTGAAAGAGCCACTCGGAACCGGTTCCCTCAAAAAAGGAAAAACTGGGAGCCGCAAAAAATGTGTGCGCATGCGCGTACATGCACAGAACAGGGTTTGACTGAAGAGTGGAGCCAAGGCGAGATATGCACCTACCCTGAATATTTGAATTGATTGGTTGAACTTTTTTAGTCCCACTTTTTTTTTGGACTGCACATGGCAGAGGACTGGGAGCCGCAGGAGACGGCTGAAAGAGCCGCATGCGGCTCCGGAGCCGCGGGTTGCAGACCTGTGGGCTAGTCTAAAGAAAAGAAGAAATAGGGGAGAGATGATAGCAGTATTCCAGTATTTGAGGGGCTGCCACAGAGAAGTGGGGTTCAAATTATTTTCAAAAGCACCAGAGGACAGGACAAAAAACAATGGTTGGAAACAGATCAAAGAGAGAATTAAGGAGAAACTTCCTGACAGTGAGGACAATTAACCAGTGGAATAGCTTGCCTGCAGAAATCATAGGCACTCCATCACTGGAGGTTTTTAAAAAGAGGCTAGACAGTCACTTGTCTGAAATGGTATAGGTTCTCCTGCTTGATCAGGGGGCTGGACTAGAAGTCCTCCAAGGTCTCTTCCAGATTCTATTCTATTCTATTCTATTCTATTCTATTCTATTCTATTCTATTCTATTCTATTCTATTCTATTCTATTCTATTCTATTCTATTCTATTCTATTCTGTTCTGTTCTGTTCTGTTCTGTTCTGTTCTGTTCTGTTCTGTTCTGTTCTGTTCTATATAAGAAAGCAGCAAAAGTCCAAGATGTTGGGTTAATATTTTGAATGGATTAGGAAAGGGAATAAGAACATGGTTCAGAGTTCAAAAACGTGGCTGAACAAAAAGCAAAAACCTGCAGGTTGCCGAAGAATGCTAATTAATAGTTATATACAAAGCAAATCATACCTTAAAAATGTATATCCTGTTTTCTGCAATTGCAGGATAGCTTGGACTTTATCAGAAGGCATATTTTGATTTGAAGGGACATTTGCCAGTCACCTTCTGAATCCCATCCTCTTTGCATGATTAATCTTAGCATCCCAAATCACCAGTTGTTTGAGAAAGTGACCTTTCAAAGACTTGCTTTGGAACTAGCATAAAACTGGAACTGGAGCTTCATGGGAAGATCCAGTTCTGGATGAAGCCAATTTATATTGTTTATACTTTGAACTAGAGTTCCAAAGAAAATCTGTCTGATGTGTCCTGCTTTGACTTGGGATTTGCCCTAAATGTGTTATATACCTTTAGTAAAACATGAAAGAGAATCAACTTTACATTTTCCCATTTTAAATATTATAATGAAACATTTTTCAGAGAAAATTATTTAGTCCTCTACATGGGGAACTTCAGAAGAAAAGTCAAACAGTGAGATTAGCCCATAGTTACATACATGGCCCTGTGGTGGCTTTGGCCACAACCGGGAATCAGACCCTGAACAGGGTTGCACCCAAGAGCCCTCTCCTGGCCCATCACTCCCTAGATCACCACTGGAGGTGATGGACAGGGTAAAAAAAAACCTTGTTCCTAGGCTGTCTGTCTCTTACGCCTGTTTTTTTTATATACTTTTGATATTTTAATCTGCATAGTTTTAACACTTTGATTATTTTTCTATTTATCTTTTAATAATATTAAACAGCCCAGATTTACCTTATAAGGGAAATGTGCAGAATAAAATTTAATAAATAATAATATTTCTTTAAGAAATTAAGTCCAAAATGTCAAGATGTACAGTTGTTGGTACGGTTCAATCTAGAAATGTGGTGCTGTTTATACAAACTCTAATAGGCAGATCTTGACTTTGTAAATAAGGAGTACTGCTATGTGTGTTCTCTTTTCCGTGGAAAGATTTTAGACTGGAAAAATGGTATTGTGTAATATTGCCATCTTTTTCAAGCTGATTTCTGGGTTACTGTGACATTTCTCGCATAACCAACAAATTAACTCCAGAACAGGGCTTTACACATAGGGCTGTCTTCAGCCCTTCTTGTCTAGTCTTGCAGTAATAGATTGTATTATGAAAAGAGCATCTTTTCCATAGATTCAGGTGGAAAGTTGTCTAAATGAAAATCTGACAAATATTGAAAATTAGGTCACTTCTGAAGTCATCATCATCATAATTTTAATGTAACTTTGAAAATAATACTAACAATAAAAACAATATTCTTGGGGTAACTAGGAAATGCTTGATTTACTGGAACTGGAATTAGAGAAGAAAATGACACCAGTTTTTTCCAAGCAATGTAAAAATAAGCTTAAATGTAAGCTTATAGGAATGGATCCTTCATCATCCTTCTGAATACCATTTTTTTAGTACAAAAAACAAAACTGAAGTGAGAAATAAAAGAGAGTAATAGAAAGAAGCTTCTGATTTCGTCTGTAACAAATATGATTACAAAGTATCTCTTATCCCAGGGATTTTCAACCAGTGGTATGGGTACAACCTGTGGTACATTGGCACCTGGCAGGTGGTACATGACCATCCTAGAAAAGTGGTAGCAGGGGATGGGAATGAGCTGAACTGGTGGCAGCACTGGACAAGCCTGAGACAGACATGGCTGGAGCTGCAGGGCTGTCAGGGCTCAGCGGAAGCACCGGGATCAGCGATTCTTCAGGGCTGTTAGGGCTCAGTGGAAGTGCTAGGATCAGTGCCAGGCTCCAGCTGGAGCTTGGCACGGATCCTGACACTTCTCAGCCCAGAAGAAGCACCGATCAGCTGGAATGTTGCAGCATCTCCAGGGTCTTGTGATTTACATTCAGATGCTTGGCAACTGATTCATATTTATGACGGTCACAGTGTCCCAGGGTCATGTGAAATGATCAAAACCTGCTGCAACCATCCAGCAGATGGGGGGAATAAAAACCAAACACCCCCACCCCACCCCCGCTGCCAATCCTCAACAGAAATGCTCACAACAATGAAAACCTTGGATAGGAGGAAGAGCGCCGCCGGGCAGGCAGGCAGGTGTCTTGCTCGGCTGTGGCTTGGGGGGCACTTTTTTCAGTGCCATTGTAACTTTGAATAGTCACTAAGAGAACTGTTGTAAGTCGAGGACTACCTGTACTTCATCACTTTTTTCCTTTTTTTTTGGTCAAGTTTTTGACACCTTGCTTATCCTATGGTTACAAAAAAGAAAAGGTCACTTTTTTCTATTATCCATTTTTTCTAATCATCAAAAATTTTGCAGGGATGAGATACCACTAGGAAATTATAGGAAGGTGTTTTGTTTTGTTTTGTTTTCAAAAATATCCCTGCCACTGCCAAGAAAACAACATAGACAAGTCTACAAAACCACTGGGGCTTAATGCAAAAGAGGCTTTACCTTTATTTTCAGAATAGAGGATGGCAGATTATCTGCAGGACTAATTTGCATAATCCCAAAACTCTGCTGAAATCTGAAAGATCAGATTTCTTTATAAGCCAGTATGATGATTGTTCCTGCTGTTTATTGAGGTAAGGAAGACGGATATTGTTAAAATCATCCTTAGTTGATTAGAGTTGTCTAGTTAATTAAAATTGGAACTCTTGAACTGTTGCGAAATGAAAAACCAGATCACTGGTGATCCCGATACCACAGTTTACAAAATATTCTCCCAAGGCACCTACTTGGTGGGATAGTTTGCATCTTTGATCAAGCCACTTAGAAACTTCAAGAAGTTTCATAAAAGTGCTTACAACCACATTTAGCTAAGCCATGTGTGCATCTGGAGTTGATCTTCAAACCGTTTTCTAATTAACCATATAATGTTAAATGAAGGACCAGTTTTAAAAATATACACACATATTTGGGGGGAATGCCTTTGATGGAAGGCCAGCATTCTGAGGAGTAGAAAGTGACAGTTATGTCATTTATGGTCCAAAAGTGGTCATAAGATGTGGGATCTGTTGTCAGCAGTGATGGAAGACTTCTGTGCAGTGATCCTGGTTTTAATAAGAGTTGATGGGTCACATGGAGAAGACTTTCTATAGCACTCATAATTGGATTATGAAAAGTGCTTTAACATATTTTTTATATAAGGAAAGTCTGTTTAAACCCATGCATTAGAATTATTTAAAGTCTTTGCCTTGTCTCCTCCTATCAGTTAAATAAGACTGAATAGTGAGGCTCATTTCTCATCCAACAATCAAAAATCAGGTATGAATTTTAACATTAACTTTAGATTAAATTGATGCAAGCATTTCCTTGCTGTTTTCTGAATGCAGCTGAATGGACCAACCATTTTCATGTATCAAACTGGAGACCCAGTTTGGTCTAGTGATTAAGGCACCTGGCTAGAAACCAGGAAACTATGAGTTTCAGTCCCATATTAACCATGAAAGCCAGCTTGGTGACTTTGGACCAGTCCCTTGCTTTCAGCTCAACTCACCTTACAGGGTTGTGTGGGAAAAATAGATTTTAAGGGGAAAAAATCCATACAACCTTTAGAGCTTAAAACCAGGATAAACAGGAAGCTTCTTTCACAGATGCTCTTCTTCTGCTAACCGAAGTACATTACAATTAGTATTTAAAATCTTACCTCAGAAATTTAACTGCTTGCTTTTTCCCCTTATCTTCTGGAACATTCTTAGTTGAAGTCTTAGTACATTGGCATTTATTATTATATGAAGCCCTTTCATTAGTTAATCACAGTATTTTCTCAGCACTGTAAACCTGTGGGAAAAACTTTTTTTGTTGAAGTTTCCAGAATTTCCTGTCAAAATACCACAAGAGGACCATTTATTATAGTCTTTTCTCACTTCTCCTTATAGACCCATCTGGAATGCAGAAGTGAAGAGGCAGCATGGAAATTAAAAAAAAAAAGTTGTAAAGCTGAAAAGTTCACCAAACATTTTAGAGTCACTGTGATGATTCAGTTACAGAAATGGAAAAAAAGGGATGGGTTGAGGCTTTCTGATTTCTTTTCCAACTTCACACTTAATATAAGCATATGACTAAGCTTATTTTGTTTAACCTTTTAAAAGAATGCTCTTCACCTGCTGCTCAAGGATCATTTTAGACCAACATTTCATTTAATAAATTTAATGAAATAAATAAGTATATGTGACCAGGATATTAAAGACACTTCTCCAAAATATATCAACTGAATGTGGGCCAGTCTGTCCCTCTTAGCCCTAGAAAGTAGGCAATGGCAACTCATTTCTGAAATCTTGCTAAGAAAACTGCAGGGACTTGAAGTCAATGATGACTTGAAGGGACCAAAAAAAGAAAAAAAACCTATTTTTTCAAGAATGGCATGGGAAAAGAAAAAGAGTAGTTAAGAATATTAGGTAATGATTTCTCTATAGAATAGAACCCCCAAGGCCCACCTTAGGGTCATACAGCAATGGTGCATTAAAATATTTGTAACAAAAGAATTGTATATACCATAGTGATGTCTATATAACTTTTGTGATCTTTTTACAAAATGTTCATCTTTTTACAAGTATGGTTGCTTTCTTATTTACCATTGTATATTTGCCTCAATTCTGCTTGGACCTGCAGAAGAATTTAATCTGGAGTAATGTCACACTGGAAATTCACATGACTTGCAGACAAAGTAGCAAGCAAGCAGAAAGTAGGGCGGGGAACCCTCCACAAAAATCACATGGATAATATATTTGGGTTTCTGTAAGGAATCCCAACTGAGCTGTAAAAGAAAAGATTTCTTGTGGTTTTCTAATTTTCTCTTCCTTCCCTGCTTAAAATCTGAGACTGAACATAATTTGGAAACCATGATGCTTGCCTCATATTTAAGATAAGCATTGGTATGCATTCAAGAACTGAAATTCAAGAACTGAATTTCTGAGCCTCAGTTTCTACCGACATTGATTGAAATTAAAAGTGCTTAACTCTGCTTAACTGTGGCCTTTGTAAAGATTTCCTCTTCCCCTCACATAGTTGGTACAGCAGAACATTCAGTCATGTAAGCCCCCGACAGAAACCAGACTGAAGTTAACCATTTCATGAAAAGGGGGTGTTCTTAAACTATGTGGCAAGACACAATTTACAACTTTTAAACTCTTGAAAGATGGAGAAGCTCTATACAGTCAGTAAAAACAAGACCAGGAGCTGACTGTGGCTCAGATCATGAGCTTCTCATTGCAAAATTCAGGCTTAAATTGAAGAAAGTAGGGAAAGGCACTAGGCCACTCAGATATGAACTAAATCATATCCCTGATGAATACACAGTAGAGGTGACAAATAGATTTAAGGAATTAGATCTGATAGGCAGAGTGCCTGAAGAATTATTGACAGAGGTTCGCAGCATTGTACAAGAGGTAGCAACTAAAACCATCCCAAAGAAAAAGAAATCCAAGAAAGCAAAATGACTGTCTGAGGAAGCTTTGCAAATAGCTGAGGAAAGAAGGGAAGTGAAAGGCAAGGGAGAAGGAGAAAGATACACCCAACTGAATGCAGAATTCCAGAGAATAGATAGAAGAATTAAGAATGCCTTCTTAAATTAACAATGCAAAGAAATAGAAGAAAACAATAGAATAGGGAGGACCAGAGATCTCTTCAAGAAAATTGGAGAGATGAAGAGAACATTTCATGCAAAGATGGTCATGATAAAGGACCAAAATGGCAGGGACCTAACAGAGGCAGAAGAGATTAAGAAGAGGTGGCAAAGCTACACAGAAGAACTATACAAGAATAAGCTTAACATCCCAGATAACCATGATTGGGTGGTCACTGACCCGAAGCCAGACATCCTAGAATGTGAAGTGAAATGGGCCTTAGGAAATCTGAGCAACAGCAAAGCTAGTGGAGGTGACAGTATTAAAGCTGAGCTATTCAAAATCTTAAAAGTCAATGCAGTAAAAGTGCTACACTGAATTTGCCAGCAAATTTGGAAAACTCAACAAGGGCCACAGGATTAGAAAAGGTCAGTTTACATTCCAATTCCAAAGAAAGGCAATGCTAAAGAATGTTCAAACTATCGCACCATTGCACTCATTTCTCATGCTAGTAAAGTTATGCTTAAAATCCTACAAGCTAGACTCCATCAGTACGTGGATTGAGAACTAGCAGAAGTACAGGCAGGATTTCAAAGAGACAGAGGAACTAGAGATCAAATTGCAAACATACGCTGGAAAGCTAGGGAGTTCCAGAAAAACATCTACTTCTGCTTCATTGACTATGCTAAAGCCTTTGATTGTGTGGTTCACAACAAATTGTGGCAAGTTTTTAAAGAGATGAAAGTACCAGACCATCTTATTTGCCTCTTGAGAAACCTATATGTGGGCCAAGAAGCAACAGTGAGAACTGGACACGGAACCACTGATTGGTTCAAAATTGGGAAAGGAGTCCGGCAAGGCTGTATACTGTCACCCTGCCTATTTAACTTATATGCAGAGCACATCATGAGAAAGGCAGGGCTAGATGAATCAAAAGTTGGAATTAAGATTGCTGGGAGAAATATCAACAACCTAAGATATGCAGATGATACCACTCTAATGGCAGAAAGTGAAGAGGAACTAAAGAGCCTCTTGGTGTGGGTGAAGAAGGAGAGTGTAAAAGTGGGCTTGAAACTCAACATTAAGAAAACTAAGATCATGGCATCCAGTCTTCTCAATTTCTGGCAAATAGATGGGGAAGAAATGGAGGTGGTGACAGATTTTATTTTCCTGGGCTCCAAGATCACCGCAGATGGACTGCAGCCAAGAAATTAAAAGACGCTTGCTCCTGGCAAATCTAGACAGCATACTAAAAAGCAGAGACATCACCCTGCCATCAAAAGTACATATAGTCAAGGCCATGGTTTTCCCAGTTGCAAAGTATGGCTGTGAAAGTTGGACCATAAGAAAGGCTGAGTGCCAAATAATTGAAGCCTTTGAACTATGGTGCTGGAGAAGACTTCTGCAAGTCCCTTGGACTGCAAGGCATTCAAACCATTCAGTCCTAGAGGAGAACAACCCTGACTGCTCTTTAGAAGGCCAGATCCTGAAGTTGAAACTCAAATACTTTGGCCATCTAATGAGAAGGAAGGACTCACTGGCGAAGAGCCTAATGCTGGGAAAGATTGAGGGCAAGTGAAGAAGGGGAGACAGAGAAAGAGGTGGCTGGATAGAGTCACTGAAGCAGTAGGCATGAGCTTAAATGGACTCCAGAAGATGGTAGAGGACAGGAAGGCCTGGAAGAACATTGTCCATGGGGTCGTGATGGGTCGGACACGACTTCGCAACTAACAGCAACAACAAACTCTTGAAAACTATATCCATTTCAGTTGATATTTTCTTGAATCCTAATCTATTAGACTAAATTCATAATTCATAATTAATTATATTCTGTTTATTAGTGTTTTGGATTTTGACATTGTTTATGATCCTTCCTTCCTTCCTTCCTTCCTTCCTTCCTTCCTTCCTTCCTTCCTTCTTTCCTTCCTTCCTTCCTTCCTTCCTTCCTTCCTTCCTTCCTTCCTTCCTTCCTTTCCTCCTTCCTTCCTTCCCTCCTTCCTTCCTTCATCTTTATGTTTTTGATCATAATACGTATCTATAAGAATTATAACAAAAAATCAAAATCAACAGATTAACATTACTAATTGCATCCAAACTGTTTGAAAAGACACATCAGGAATATTAAAAAAAAACTAATACTAAACTAATTTAGGGTAAAAACTAATACTAAACAGTTTAGTAATATTAAAGTTTGTTATACTAACTACTGAAGCAAACTATTTGGGTTTCCTTTTTTTAAACCTTCCAACCAATGTATGGCTGCATGGTCTCAATAGCTTTTTATGGGCTGGAAATGTTATTTGGTATGTGTGGCAACACCTCTTGCAATTATTATCCTGCTATTCATTTTGCATCAATGCTGTCATGAGTTGGTTGACCAAAGTCTATAATCATAAGAAAACATATCTGTACACTGCCAATAGCAGAACTGGAGGCTCTAGTGACTCTAGTACCCATAGCCAGTCTAATCTAACATTCTGTATCTCACAGTGAAATCATGAGTAAGAGTGGATTCTGTTGCTTCATAGCAGGTGATATTTTAGGCATGCTATCCTGATTTTCAAAGGAAATAGAAGCCACTTATAGACCAATCCTCCATGAATTTGTCCACTCCTCTTTTAAAACCATCTAAATTAATAACCATTGCATTGGTTGGTAGCAAATTCTATGGCTTAACTATGCACTATAAAGATTTTAGTCTTACAACATTTGTGAGAAAAGAATGAGAGAACTCTATTCCAGTGAGGGAACGACCTGTATATAATGCTGCAGTGCAATATAGCATTGACAAAAGTATAAAATAAACACAGATGCCACAGATATTATGGTTATATGGTGGAGCTAAAGAAGGAAGCTTGTTTTTCCAATTATTGTCTTCCTCTTGTGCTAGCAAATAATCCTTAAACTTTATTTTTAGGATCAAGCACTGACGTGCAAATTCATACGATTGAACAAAGGTTGTCTCTCATAAAAGTTAGGCCCATTCCACATTGTCTGCAGATGTAACAGCCTTTCATATGAAGAAAGCATGACAAAAAGCTATTGCAGCTCACCAGTTCTATATTTTTTAATGTTTAATGTACAGGAAATATACCTAAGGAGTACATAAAGAATAATCAGTATAGTTCCTTTCAAAATAACTAAAATTTTCTGAATGTCAGGAGGTCAGGAGACTCAATCCAGATTCCAGTTTTCCTCCTGAACAATTAATCATTTTGATATATGATTGATCATTTTATTTAACTATTTATAAACATTTGTGTGGATCACAACAAACTGTGGCAAGTTCTTAAAGAGATGAAAGTACCAGACCATCTTATTTGTCTCTTGATAAACCTATATGCAGGTCAAGAAGCAACAGTGAGAACTGGACATGGAACCACTGATTGGTTCAAAATTGGGAAAGGGGTCTGGCAAGGCTGTATACTGTCGCCCTGCCTGTTTAACTTATATGCAGAGCAAATCATGAGAAAGGTAGGGCTAGATGAATCAAAAGTTGGAATTAAGATTGCCGGGAGAAATATCAATAACCTAAGATATGCAGATGATACCACTCTAATGGCAGAAAGTGAAGAGGAACTAAAGAGCCTCTTGATGTGGGTGAAGAAGGAGACTGCAAAAGTTGGTTTGAAACTCAACATTAAGAAATCCAAGATCATGGCATCCAGCCCTCTCAATTCCCCATGAAGGGGGATTACAGTATATGTTATCAGTTAATGAAGAATCCTTTAATTATAGTTGCCATTTTTTCTTTAGAACCTCTATACAGTCTAAATTCCCTTAAATTCTCTAAGCAGAGATAGATTATGTCATGTTCCCCATTACTTCTATCCCACCTCTCACTGTATTTTTACACAGTGTATATCCTATGTAGTATTTCAAATATTTATGTCTGAAATAACTCATAGGATATATAGTACATTGTTTTTCTCTCCTTTAATACTGAGTCTTTTATAATGACTGTACAGTACAACAAGAAGTAAAGTATACTGAAATTTGTGCAACCATTTACAACATATCTGAAGAACCCTCTGTAGAACATTGCAAATAACACAAATACCCAAAGTCAGGCTAAAGAAAAAAAAACTCAGTGCGTATTTCATACAGTATATTCTATGCCATGTGGAAAAATATATTCCAGAAAATAATATCTAACAGAAAGTTTGTAACATGACTGAATCTGAACTAAGAGTTATGTTTGGTTGAATTTGTGGTTTCTAAAATACTCTCTTTTACATCAATCTCTTCTACAAATTTGGAATTGGATAAAAAGCTGGTTTTGTTAATCAAGTTTCATCATGAAGATCAGAAATACATATGTGTTAATATATCCATTTTATACTTTTATTGTTATAAATCTGTGAAGTATATATTTTAAAACTTTGCATCAGAATTTGAATGCATTTTGGTTGTTTAAACATATTTTTGTTTACAATTTTGTCTGATATACAATTTTGGTAAACATTTTTTCTAATAAATATATATATTCTTAATACAACATATATTGTAGATTATTTCGTTAATACATACTGAACCTTTTTATATACTAATGAAAGAGATGTGCTGATTCTTTTTATGTTATTGTTTGTGCCTCTAATAAAAATCAGAGTTCAGTAATGCCTATCCTACTGAAACTGAAAGATTTCATGATTGGCAGTCATTTGCTGACTATATCTCTAAAGGTAGCCATACGTAGGTACTTTGCTTCAGAAGGTGGTTTGTGGGGTCGGGGTGAAGGCTAGTTTGCACAACTGAAATTTTCTTCAAACAGTAGGCCAAATAGAAAACCTATTCAAGTACAGCTGGTGGAGAAAATCCTCTAGTCTTAGGTAGATCACACCAAGTGAGGAAGGTGGTACATTCGCTTAGATTCCCATCATAAGAAGATTCTCAATATTAGAAGACTTTGGCTATTACGAAGTCTGGAAGTGGTCCAGGAGCTACTAGTTATGGGAAATTATCTCCCATCTGGTCAACTGCTCCTAACATTCAAGCTAATGTTCCACTTGATTATGACACTAGAACAAAACTATGGCAACTTCATCAATTAGTAGGACTATTGTAATAGGTGTCTACTATTGTCATAGTATAATCTGCCTACTACAGTACATAGCAATTAAAGCCAATATATAAATCTATACTTCAGAGTTTATATCCAAGTTTTTATTCTTGTGCCTTTCCGAGTCAGTCGATATATGGCCATTCTGTTCAAGAACATGGGAAACAATTTGATAATGCATAATGGTTCTTTGAAGCCATAACAGCTGAATCCTGACCAGTTCCTTCATTCCTAAAGTCTTATCACTACCATTTGACATAAAATATAAATAGAAAGAATGCTTGATCTTTTTCCTTTTTTTGTATAAGTTAAATTTGGAAGCAATTTTCCAAACAGTTCAGGAGAAGTCATATGCTATCCTAGGCACTGGCTGCTCTTAAAATTTAAAAATATTTTCCCTTTTAAATGTTTCTATGACCAACCGTTCTAAGACACAGTCAGCTGAGGTACCGACAGGTTTATTTGTGAGTGAAATATGCATCTGTTCAAGCCTGTGAAAAGCTATTCATGAGTGTGCACATCCATGGAAGGGCAGGGGGGTGGGAAATGGCAAACCCTAACGTAATACAAATACCATGAACAATTTTTACAAGACATGAGACATGACTACAAAATTATCTTCAAGATATGTGTTATTTTGGTATTACTGGGATGTGCTGTCCATGAGTACAACTTTCTGCTTAAGAGGCCTAAAGGTAAAGGTACGTGCTAGTCGTTTCCAACTCTAGGGGCCAGTGCTCATCTCCGTTTCAAAGCCGAAGAGCCAGCGCTTGTCCGAGGACGTCTCCATGGTCATGTGGCCAGCATGACTAGACGCCAAAGGTGCACGGAATGCTGTTACCTTCCCACCGTAATGGTCCCTATTTTTCTACTTGGATTTTTACGTGCTTTCGAACTGCTAGGTTGGCAGAAGCTGGGACGAGTAACAGGCACTCACTCTGTTATGTGGCACTCGGGATACAACCCGCCAAACTGCCAACCTTCTGATCGACAAGCTCAGTGTCCTAACCCACTGAGCCACCGCGTCCCTTTAAGGGGCCTACATAATTTAATTAGACAGTTCCCTTGAGTAGGACTTGTTTACTGTTGTTGTTTACCATTTCCACAAGTTGCAGTGATTTTGGTCCTAAAATGAGAATAAATGTACTGTGTGTTTTGTTGTGCCAGTGTAAAGACTATCTTGCTTCTAATAAAACTAATTTGAAGAGTTTAACAAAGCAAGTAATCTACATTTTGTCTTAATGGAAACAGCTGTAGAAATCTTGTTTCAATTCAAATCTCACAATTCCCCAGCTAATTTCATAAATTCAAGGAAATCATTTCAAAGAAGAAAAACACTTTTCACAAAGTATTAAAAGTTTAACAGTTTTCCTTGTTTAAAAAGTGCTATTATTGCTTTCCACTGGCAGCAGATACTTTATATACCTTCCCAAATGGTTGAAAAAAGATTGCCTTTGTGACAAGACACTGTAAAATACCATCATTTTGTTCTGCTGAGGAAAAATAGGCAATTTAAAAAACAATTGTTAAAGGATGATTTTTTTTTCTTTAGAGAAGGGGAAAGAAGAAAGCAAAGGAAATGAGCACAATAAAGGTACAACGAATAAGGTAAAAGCAAATCTCTTTTGCCTAAAGTTCAGCCTGGATGTCTCACAATCCTGGCATATACCAGACAACCTAACTAAACTTTTGATAAAAGTTTATTAAAATGTTTCTTCTGTTTACAGTTGGATAATTTGAAATAACTTTTTTTTTCTATTTGAAACAACCTAAGGTAGAATCATATAGGGTTTGTTCTAGATGTTTTTAGAAGGACAGAAAGAATGAGCAGCAAATTACTGAAAGCGATAACCCTGCAGTTCCCAGCAATACATTTTACTGTATGTAGTTGCTCGCAGAAGGATCACATTCTGAATGCTGACCTTAGATCACTGTAGATGCATTTAGATAAACCATGAGTTTTCATGCTCAAAATAGACTTAGTTTTCACTTTCCTCAATATCTTGGGTTTGCGCACTCTCTTCCCCTCTTCTTTTCTGAGGTAATCATGACAAGGAATTCACCACTTATATAATTCTAAAATTGTGCTGCCTATTACCGTATTTTTCTGTGTATAAGTCGTACCCTTGTATAAGATGCTCTGGCATGCGAGTTCCAAGCTTACAGCAAACAAAAGTCAGCACTGAAAGCAACTGCCTCCTAGCGCTCTAAATAGATTTTTTTAATTTTTTTTTATTTTAATTCCATTTATATCCCGCCCTTCTCCGAAGACTCAGGGCGGCTTACAAGCTTAGCAGTAGCCTTCATTCTATGTATATGCCTGCTTATTAGGGCTTTCACACACCCCCAAGCGGCATTATTACAAAGTCAGCTTAATTGCCCCCAACAATCTGGGTCCTCATTTTACCTACCTCGGAAGGATGGAAGGCTGAGTCAACCTTGAGCCTGGTGGGACTCGAACCTGCACTAATTGCAGGCAGCTGGTGTTACTTAAGGAGGCATTAGCCCACTGCTCCACCAAGGCTCTTTTTAAATAGATGCCTCCGGGCCAGCCCCATTCTGAAGAAATGGAACATATTTTGCATTTAAAATACACAATTATATTTTTAAAAATGCACTTAATCACTGGGAATTGTTGAAGGTTATTAACGTTGTGTAGCACTATATTTGGAATGTGTGAAAGGAAACAAGTGTAGCGCCTGTCTGTGACTCTCTGAACCACCTATATCTTTTCTTGGAGACAGGCAGGTAGAAGAATTTTGTTATTATGCTTTAACTCTAGAAAGAAAGCAAAACAGTTGCTACAGATTTAGGCTGGGCAAGAGGTGATTCTCCCAGCTAACTTTAATATGGTATCAGGCCAAAATATTAAAAGGAAATACTATTATTAAGGCAACTGAGGATATACAAAATCAATGACAGCTGTTACATTTTGAGAGTTTTTGGGAAATAGGAAAGAAAAAGATAGCAGAAGTTGGAACTATATCTCTACCAACACAGAGATTAGATGGGATCATGAGTTGCCTTGAAACCTACCTTCGGAACTAATCAAGCACACCACAGTATGACATTCAAAAATGACTCTCTTGAAACCTGGAGATACAGAGTTATGTGGTATTGCCACTTTCAAAAATCAGACACATTTTCCCTCTTTTTTCTTTAACTGATTTGCTCAAGGAAGAATTTTTGAACTTTAGAGTTTGGATTTGGGAAAATGTATTCATTTATTTATTTGACTGTTTTATGTTTGTTTTATTATTGTGAGCTGCCCAGAGCTGTTTAAGATTGGCAGCTGATCTATCAATTACTGAATATATCATAATGGCTGGATTCAAGATGCTACGATTGGCAAGAAAAACCAAATGCACAGGTAAGTATAGGTGGTTCCTTGGTCAATAGTAGTAACTGTGAAAGGGATCACAGTGTCCTAGTGGACAATCACTTAAATTGCTAAATTGCTAACTATTGCTAAGCACATTGGTTTGTGCTTAAATTGTAAGCCGCCCTGAGTCTTCGGAGAAGGGCGGGATATAAATGGGATTAAAAAAAAATGAGCCAGCAATGTGCTGCAGCTGCCAAAAAAGCCAACCCACTGCTAGGTTGCATTAACAGAGGGATAGAACCAAGATCATGTGAATGTTAATACCACTCTACAATGCCTTGGTAAGTCCACACTTGGAATACTGCATCCAGTTTGGTCACCACAATGTAAAAAAGATGTTGAGACTCTAGAAAGAGTACAGAGAAGAGCAACAATGATGATTAGGGGACTGGAGGCTAAAACATATAAGGAACGGTTGCTGGAATTGGGTATGTCTAGTTCAGGGGTGTCAAACTCAATTTCATTGAGGGCCGCATCAGCATTGCAGTTTCCCTCAGGGGGCCAAGTGGGTGTGGCCAGGGTGGGCGCAGCCTACTGGGTGGGCATGGCTGGAGTGCATGTGGCCTACTGGGTGGGCATGGCCAGCTCTACATCATTCATGTCAAGGTGCCTATGGGGGCCTGGGCAGGAGTGGGACAGATCTGAGGGTCTCTGGCAGAAGGAGATGGGACTGGGGCAAGTGCCAAGGCATGGTCCACTGGAGGAGCCTCACTGTTCCTCTCAGGCCATGCAGGGGAGGGGGGCTGGATGGTGGTCCGGAGGTCAAATGCCCAGCCAAGCCCTCAAGCACCCATGGCACTAAGCCCAGCCCCACTTCCCCAAGGGGTGCCCAGCTGCACTTACCTCCTCAAGGCTGCTGCTGCTGTGCTTGCTCTCCTTAGCCAGGTTGCCCATAATGGGTACGAGATCCCTCTCCATGTGAGGAGACCTGGCTTTGTATCCAAAGCTTCCTTAGCAATAGGATGGGAGACCCCCCCCAGGATAGGCCAGGAGGAGGGGCAAGGGGATGGTGAAAGGGCAGCAGGGAAGGACTAAGGCAGAACTTCCCTCAGACCCTCCCTCTCCTTCCTTCCTTCCTTCCTTCCTTCGAGTGGTGGGAAAATATTTGAGATGAGGGAGGAAGAAAAACAGGCAGGAAACGCAGCTTGGGAAGTGTCACCCTTTGTGAGGAATGAAGAAATGCACCATTGCCTGGAAGTGGCCAGCACAGGGCCCTCGCCTACTTCACATATCCGGCTTGGTGGGCTCTGGGGGAGGGGATGCCATGAGCAGCATGTCGATATTACCTGCACAATGCTGCCCAGCCCCCAGCCTCCCCAGTTTTGGCAGGCAGTGGGGTGCTTTCCTCACAGTGCTGAGAGGCTGAGCCGGGTGGCATGAATCTGAAGAGAAGCACAATGCTGCCCAGCCCCTAGCCTGCCCAAAATAGGCAGGGCCATGTGCTGGCCACTTCCAGGCAATGGTGCATTTCTTCATTCCTCACAAAGGGTGATACCTTCCCAGCGCACGCCCAGGGGGTGGGGTCAATGCAGCAGGGGCTGGTCCCTTGCTGTTTCCAGATGGCCTTGTGGAGCTAAGACTGAATGTGTTTCAGCATAGATGACCACCACGAAACTGTACATTGGCTCCCAGCTGGCCTGGGCCAGGGCCAAGGCAGTGGGGGCCGTTCCCTCACTGTTTCCAGGATGGCTTCGCGGGCTACATGAAACCACTTGGTGGGCCGGATCCAGCTCCCTTGTGTTTGACATGTCTGGTCTAGTTTAATGAAGAGAAGGATGAGGGGTGACATGATAACAGTGTTCCAATATCTCAGGGGTTGCCACAAAGAAGAGGGAGTCAAGCTATTCTCCAAAGCACCTGAAGGCAACACGAGAAGCAAAAGATGGAAACTGACCAAAGAGAGAAGCAACCTAGAACTAAGGAGAAACTTCCTGACAGTTAGAACAATTAGTCAGTGGAACAACCTGCCTCCAGAAGCTGTGAAAGCTTCAACATTGGAAGTTTTTAAGAAGAGATCGGACTGAAGATTTGTCTGAAATAGTAGAAGTTTTCCTGCCTGAGCAGGGTTGGACTAGATCAGGGCTTTTCAACTGGTGGTTTGTGTACCACCTGTGCTACTTTGCCACATGGCAGGTGGTATGCGACCATCATAGAGAAGTGTAGTGGGGGAGGGGTATGAGCCGAAGTGACCCAAACCTGAGGGAGAGACAGCTGCAGCTATAGGACTTTTTGGGCTGGCAGAAGCCCCAGGAGCCAGCAGGGCTCCAGCTAATTGGCTCCAGCTGATTGGTGCTTCCAAGCAGCTCAGAGCTGGAGATGAACTGAAGAAAAAGGTGGGGGGAGGAGCAGAAAGGCTATAAAAGGAGGTGGTGTGGGTGGGAAAGGGGAAAAAAAAGACAACAGGGAAAAGTTTAATCCCTTTAAACAAATGTAATTAGTTTTACCTGCTTATCTTGAGTCTGTCTATGGCTTTTAGAAAATTTTCTTTAAAGGTAAACAAGTTTAATTTAAAGCTAAAGCTTTTCGCAGTTGCTGGAGCCTTTCAGTCGTGCCTTGCAACATTGTGACACTGCCTGAGGCAGTTTAAAGGAAAAAAAAACATAGAGTTTATGTCTTTCTTTATTTTGTGAGCCTTTCTTGCTTTGCACTTGATTCCTGTGTCTTTAAGGGTACCGGGAAGAGATGGGGGGTGCATTCTTACTACACTGTGGAAAGAGCTCAGAAGGGAGAGAGGAAGAAGGGATGACCAGCTAGCTCAGGGGGTCTACAAACTTATCAACTTCAAACCTGTGGACTTCAACTCCCGGAATTCCTTAATCAGCCCTGGAACTCTTAATTTTTTTGAGGAAATTCCATTTCTTACCTGTATCTGTTTATCATCAGGCATCCTCATACATTGTTCTGGAGGTCTGTATATATAACAAAGAAGTTGTTAGAAACTGATTGGGGAAGAAATTATGATGGCCAGTAAAATGAATTCTTTCTATGTAATAAACTGATTCTAGCACCATTATTAGGACTCCACAAAGGTTGCATGAATTCAATGCACAGAGAGAAAGTTTACTGGCCATCACAGGACTATATTTGAAAGTGAGGAAGTGAAAGATCTTGTCAAGCATCTAGGATTTCAGAGAAATTTTCTTAGAACTAAAACTTTATCTATTGGGCAGAAGGTATATTTACTAGTCAGGAATGCCATGAAAGTTTAATCTGTCATTCCTTCCTTTCTGTTTGCCTGCCTCCTCCCTTTCTATCTGTTTTCTGCAACTTCTAGTGAGTGTCCTGAATGAGAATTCATCAAAGTCTTAGAGCAAAAATAGTAGAAACTTCATGGATCAGTTATGTTATCTTATTATGCCACTGTCAACATAACAGTGTCCCTGACACCACTGGATGACATCGCCAGGGCTCGCTGCCTTGGAAGAGTGAGGAAAATTCTCAGGGACGACTCACACCCTGGTCGGTACTTCTTTACTCTCCTACCATCTGGTAGGGGATACAGGAGTATAGCCAGCTGTACCAACAGGCTGAAGAACAGCTTCTATCCATGGGCTGTCAGGCTCCTGAACGGGAATAACTCTATGTATGATTGATTTGCGAGGCCAGTGTGTTGTGCAATTAGCTCACATGGTGTAACAAGATGGTGGGTTTGTTGTCACTGTGGGTTGTGGTGGTGGGGGCACGAAGGGAGGCTCAGCCAATCTCAATGTATACATGGTTGTACATTGACAATAAAGGTTCATTCGTTCAGTGATCTCCACAGTTACATTACAATAGAACAATGTATTGATCAATGGTATGCTATAGTTTATACAAGGGCCAGAGATATGCAACTCATGTGCTCAGAGTATTGGCCAAAAGGGGAAAAACAAAAACAAGCACCTTACTGACTGGTCAGTGGTCTCTTCTATTACTTCAGATGTTTCTTGGGTAAGACAGGCTCTTACATGTGAATAGAATTTATTCAGATCTTTGAACATGCTGAAATTTTAATTAATCCTGATCACCATCATCTATAGATTCTAATAGTAAGAGATTCAAAGTTTCCAAATTAAAAAAAAGGATTGTACGGTTACTCAGTATCACTCATATAAAAGGACATTTCACAAATGTAGGTGCCTTCAATAGTGGAGACATTCAAGAATGATTTTGGATTGGAGGGGATGATCACGTAACAGGACCAAGGACATTTATAAATTGAGCTTCATTTGGATTTGTAATAAAATTGATTCTGTACATGGCATTGACTTCCTCTGTATGAAGGAAGCGCCACATTTAGCAGATGACACAGTCACCTCTTAATGTTATGAAAACATCATTGGAGGAAACCACCATTTGTGAACTGCTCTTGTTGTATGTTTGGGATCTTTGTGATGTGGCAGAACATTCTCAGAAATGGTCACCACACCACAAATGTTTATTCTTCCCATCTGATTCATTTCCTAGAGAAACAATTGGTCACAGACGGCAATCTCTTCCCACGTAAACACTACTCTGTTGAACTAGAAAAAAGGAAAGGACAGCTGGTAGGAAGCAGTGCTGAGAAGTGGGGGAAATGTAAATGCTTAGCTTTAGAAATGGATGGGAACTGCAAGATGTGGTGAGAACTGGCTTGTAATATGTGTTATACACTGCTTTTTGTAGGCCAAACTCCACATTATGTAAGATGTGGGTGGTTGGAATGTCATTGTTTGATTGTCTTAATTAAATGCAGCTACACTGGGCTGCCAGTTGATAGAGAGCATCACAAAAGGGAGGAATGTTTCAAACTCCATCAAACTTTCCTAACAAGATTCTCCAATGCTCAGTGCATGGTTGTTGTTGTTGTTTGTTGTGTTGTTGTTTTTTTTGCTTCACTGAAAAAAAAGCAAACACATTCAGTTTCACCGGGGAAAAATAATGCATCAAATACTTTAAGCACATTTTCATAAATAAAGCCAATAAGGATTTTGACAAGACATCTGGAGGGAAGTTAACCCACAAAAATTGCAATATACTTTCTATTCAAATAGTCAAAAATCCTGGTCAAGGATTGATATGATTTGGATGACTGCTGACGTGAGAATGAACATACAGGACATTGAAATAGAAACAGGCACATGGGCAGATCATAATCCTTTGAAAATGACCTGGAAAGAAATACAAAAAAAGGCCAAGATGGACTTTAAACCATTCCATATTAAAAGAAAAAGAATTTATAGAGTTAGCAAAAAAAAAAAGAAATGGAATTTTTCTTCAAAGAAAATAAAAAAGAAGATACAACAGTACAAAATGTATGGGATACAGCTAAAGCATACTTTAGAGGCATATCTATAACATATATGGCAAGGAAAAATAAACAGAGAAAACAGCAATATGTATTATTAAAAGAAGAATTTGGAAAGTTAGAATTAGAACTGCAAAAAAAAATCCACAAAAAAAAAGACTTTGAAAAGAGAAATGGACATAATAAAACATAAGTTAAATTTGCTAGACTGAGAAAAAGTGGCAGAAGAGATAAAAAGAGCAAAACAGAATTTTTTTGAAAATGCCAATAAGCTGGCAAGATGGTTAGCTTACAAACTTAAAAAACAGAAAGAAAAAAACTATACATAACTTACTAGATGGGAAAGGTTATTTACAATATAAAAATGAAGAAATATAAAAGATAGTCAAAGAATACTATAAGGAATTGTATGACAAGGAGGAAACTTCAAGAGAGAAAACTATAAAATATCTGGAAGAAAATAATCTTCCAAAGATTTCAAAGGCATTTAAAATCATGTTAGATGAAGGGGTTACAATGATGGAAATATCAGAGGCCATAAAACAAATAAATGGAAAAACACCAAGTCCAGATGGGCTTCTGGCAGAGCTATATAAGAATTTACAAGAGATACTAAGCGAACTGTTGAAAGACGTTTGCAATGGACTTTTATTAGAAGCTAGACTTCCAACTACATGGATTGAAGCAAATATCACTTTAATACCAAAAGAAGATTCTGATTTGACCCAGATTAAGAACTATAGACCTATTTCATGTGGATTATAAAATTTGGATTATTGCTCAATGTGGATTATAAAATTTTTACTTCAATAATGGCGCAGAGATTGAAAAAATACTTAGTCGAATTTATACATCCAGATCAAAACAGCTTTTTACCAAAGAGACAAATTAAAAATAATCTAAGAATGATAATAGATGTATTAGAATATTATGAGCTACATCCAGGGAAACAAATGGCATTAATATTCTTAGATGCCCAAAAGGCATTTGATAATCTTTCACGGCAATTTATGATTCACCAATTACAAATAATGGACTTTGGACGGAATTTTATAAATATGGTAAGAACAATATATAGCAAACAAACAGCCAAAGTAATTGTGAATGGAGATTGTACTGAGAGCTTTGAAATAAGAAAAGGCACAAGGCAAGGATGCCCTTTATCCCCTCTGTTATTCATTTTCACTTTGGAAGTTTTAAATCGAAATATTAGGCAAGATACAGAAATTAAAGGGTTGGGGATAAAAAGTGAAACATATAAATTATAAGCATTTGCTGATGATTTAGTATTTATTTTGGAAGAACCCCTGGAGATGATTCCCAAATTATGGGGAAAGATAGAACAGTATGGAGAAACAGCGGGATTAAAAATAAATAAAGAAAAAACTAAGATAATAGTTAAGAACCTCACGGATAAGCAAAAACCTCAATTGTCAGAATCAATAGAGGTACAGATAGTGAAAAAGGTTAAATATTTGTATATATATTTATCAGCCAAATGCTCAACAATAAAAGAAGACAATTATATAAGGTTATTGAAACAAATAAAGCTAGATTTGGAAAAGTGGAAGAACTTACAATTGTCACTACTAGGAAGAATTGCTACAGTTAAAATGAATATATTGCCTAAGATCTTATTTTTATTTCAAACAATTCCAATAAAACTTGAGAAATTTTTTTCCCAAGAGTTAAATTCATTAATTTTGAAGTTTGTTTGGCAAGGAAAGAAAGCTAGAATAAAGATGAAAACATTGCAAGTCGCTAAGGAAAATGGAGGTTTTGGACTACCCGAGTGGGCTTTGTATTATCAAGCATCTGTATTAACATGGGTGAAAGAGTGGATAACTCTTAGGAATAAAAGGTTGTTATATTTGGAGGGACATGACTTACAATTGGGGTGGCATGCTTTTTTGTGGTATGGGACAAATAAAATTCATTGTTGTTGTTAGCTGCGAAGTCGTGTCCGACCCATCGCGACCCTATGGACAATGTTCCTCCAGGCCTTCCTGTCCTCTACCATCTTCTGGAGTCCATTTAAGCTCACGCCTACAGCTTCAGTGACTCCATCCAGCCACCTCATTCTCTGTCGTCCCCTTCTTCTATTGCCCTCGATCTTTCCCAGCATTAGGCTCTTCTCCAGTGAGTCCTTCCTTCTCATTAGGTGGCCAAAGTATTTGAGTTTTAGCTTCAGGATCTGGCCTTCTAAAGAGCAGTCAGGGTTTATCTCCTCTAGGACTGACCGGTTTGATCGCCTTGCAGTCCAAGGGACTCGCAGGAGTCTTCTCCAGCACCATAGTTCAAAGGCCTCAATTCTTTGGCGCTCAGCCTTTCTTATGGTCCAACTTTCACTGCCATACATTGCAACTGGGAAGACCATAGCCTTGACTATACGCACTTTTGTTGACAGGGTGATGTCTCTGCTTTTTAGTGTGCTGTCTAGATTTGCCATGGCTTTCCTCCCCAGGAGCAAGCGTCTTTTAATTTCTTGGCTACAGTCCCCATCTGCAGTGATCTTGGAGCCCAGGAAAATAAAATCTGTCACTACCTCCATTTCTTCCCCATCTATTTGCCAGGAATTGAGAGGGCCAGATGCCATGATCTTGGTTTTCTTAATGTTAAGTTTCAACCCAAGTTTTGCACTCTCCTTCTTCACCCGCAACAAGATGCTCTTTAGTTCTTCTTCACTTTCTGCCATTAGAGTGGTATCATCTGCGTATCTTAGGTTGTTGATATTTCTTCCGGCAATCTTAATTCCAACTTTTGATTCATCTAGCCCTGCCTTTCTCATGATGTGCTCTGCATATAAGTTAAATAGGCAGGGTGACAGTATACAGCCTTGCCGGACTCCTTTCCCAATTTTGAACCAATCAGTGGTTCCGTGTCCAGTTCTCACTGTTGCTTCTTGACCCGCATATAGGTTTCTCAAGAGACAAATAAGATGGTCTGGTACTCCCATCTCTTTAAGAACTTGCCACAGTTTGTTATGATCCACACAATCAAAGGCTTTAGCATAGTCAATGAAGCAGAAGTAGATGTTTTTCTGGAACTCCCTAGCTTTCTCCATGATCCAGCGTATGTTGGCAATTTGATCTCTAGTTCCTCTGCCTCTTCGAAATCCTGCCTGTACTTCTGGTAGTTCTCGATCCACATACTGCTGAAGTCTAGCTTGTAGGATTTTAAGCATGACTTTACTAGCATGAGAAATGAGTGCAATGGTGCGATAGTTTGAACATTCTTTGGCACTGCCTTTCTTTGGAATTGGAATGTAAACTGATCTTTTCCAATCCTGTGGCCACTGTTGAGTTTTCCAAATTTGCTGGCAAATTGAGTGTAGCACTTTTACTGCACTGTCTTTTAAGATTTTGAATAGCTCAGCTGGAATACTGTCACCTCCACTAGCTTTGTTGTTGCTCAGCTTTTCTAAGGCCCACTTCACTTCACATTCTAGGATGTCTGGCTCGAGGTCAGTGACCAACTCATTGTGATTATCTGGGACGTTAAGCTCATTCTTGTATAGTTCTTCTGTGTAATTTTGCCACCTCTTCTTAATCTCTTCTGCCTCTGTTAGGTCCCTGCCATTTTGGTCCTTTATCATGCCCATTTTTGCATTAAACGTTCCCTTCATCTCTCCAATTTTCTTGAAAATATCTCTGGTCCTCCCTATTCTATTGTTTTCTTCTACTTCTTTGCACTGTTCATTTAAGAAGGCATTCTTATCTCTTCTAGCTATTCTCTGGAATTCTGCATTCAATTGGGCATATCTATGTTTTTCTCCCTTGCCTTTTGCTTCCCTCCTTTCCTCAGCTATTTGCAAAGCTTCCTCAGACAGCCATTTTGCTTTCTTGCATTTCTTTTTCTTTGGGATGGTTTTGGTTGCTACCTGTTGTACAATGTCGCGAACCTCTGTCCATAGTTCTTCAGGCACTCTGTCTATCAGATCTAATTCCTTAAATCTATTTGTCACCTCTACTGTATATTCAACAGGGATATGATTTAATTCATACCTGACTGGCCTAGTGCTTTTCCCTACTTTCTTCAGTTTAAGCTTAAACTTTGCAAGGAGAAGCTCATGATCTGAGCCACAGTCAGCTCCTGGTCTTGTTTTTACTGACTGTATAGAGCTTCTCCATCTTTGGCTGCAGAGCATATAGTCAATCTGATTTCTGTGTTGACCGTCTGGTGATGTCCATGTGTAGAGCCGTCTCTTGGGTTGTTGGAAAAGAGTGTTTGCTATGACCATTGTATTCTCTTGACAAAATTCTATCAGCCTGTGCCCTGCTTCATTTTGTACTCCAAGGCCAAACTTGCCTGTTATTCCAGTTATCTTTTGGCTTCCTACTTTAGCATTCCAATCCCCCATGATGATAAGGACATCATTTTTTGGTGTTAATTCTATAAGGTGCTGTAGGGCTTCATAGAACTGGTCAATTTCATCCTCTTCAGCACTGGTGGTTGGGGCATAGACTTGGACTACTGTGATATTGAATGGTTTGCCTTGGATTCGAACTGAGATCATTCTGTCATTTTGAGGATTGTATCCCAGTATTGCTTTTCCTACTCTTTTATTGACTATGAAGGCTACTCCATTTCTTCTGAGGGATTCTTGCCCGCAGTAGTATACCTGATGGTCATCTGAATTAAATTCACCCATTCCTGTCCATTTTAGTTCGCTGATACCTAAGATGTCGATGTTCAGTCTTGTCATCTCTTGTTTGACCACGTCCAGCTTTCCTTGATTCATGGATCTTACATTCCAGGTTCCTATGGAGAAAAAATCTTTACAGCATCGGACTTTCCTTTCACCACCAGACACATCCACAGCTGAGCGTCCTTTCGGCTTTGGCCCAGTCGCTTCATTCTTTCTGGCGCTACTAGTACTAGCCCTCTGCTCTTCCCCAGTAGCATATTGGACGCCTTCCGACCTGAGGGGCTCATCTTCCAGCGTCATATCGTTTTGCCTTTTGGTACTGTCCATAGGGTTTTCATGGCAAAGATACTGGAGTGGGTTGCCATTTCCTTCTCCAGTGGATCACGTTTTGTCAGAACTCTCTGCTATGACCTGTCCGTCTTGGGTGGCCCTGCACGGCATAGCTCATAGCTTCATTGAATTACGCAAGCAATAAAATTACGCAATAAAATTCATAAGTATTTCCAAAATCACTACATTAGAAATGCTTTGATAACAGTATGGGAAAAAATCAAAACTAAAATATATGTAAAAATTCCAGGGTGGCTATCAATGACGGAAGCTTTTTCACACCCAAATTTGGTAGATTTTGAATAAAATTGGGCATATAGAGATATTTTAAATACTGATGGGACACTAAAATCGAAACAAGAACTGAAAAATCAGGGTATCAACCTGTCATGGTGGGTACAGTTACAAATACAAAATAGATATGAAAAAGATGTGAAACTGTATGGGTTTTTATAAAGAACAAACTGTATTTGATAAGAGATTGTTAACCTCTGATGAGAAACTAATTAAGAAAATGTATAACTTTTTGTTAATTTTGGAGATGGAAAGTGAACAAACTAAAGAAACAATGACAAGGTGGGCAAAAAACTTTGGTTATAATATAGAACTAGAAAAGTGGCAAAAATTATGGGAGAGAAATAATAAACTGACAATGTCAACTGCGTATAAAGAAAATTTATATAAAATGTTTTATAGATGGCACCTACCACCAGCAAGATTAGCAAAAATGTTTAAAAATATGTCAGATAGATGTTGGAAATGTAAACATAATTCAGGCACGTACTATCATATCTGGTGGACATGTGATAAAGCAAAGGCTTATTGGGAAAAAATACATGCTTGGTTAGAAAAAATATTAGGAGAACATGTAGTATTTAATACTGATTTTTTTTCTATTAGGTATAACACCAGAAAAGATTAATAAGCAAAATTCATATTTGGTCCTACATATTACAACGGCAGCAAGAATAACTTTCATGCAATACCGGAAAAATGAAGGAACACCTCCAGAGGAAGAAGTAATTTAAAAAATATTGGAATGCGCTGAGATGGACAGACTAACTATGAGACTGAAAGATAAAGAAGAAACAGAATACTACCAAAGCTGGAAATTATTCTACAAATGGCTAGAGGAGAGAACCAAAGAGTAGGATTTGATTATGTATTAGCGCTTTTGAACCTGGACTGCATGCTAGTTGAAAAATTAACATATGTATGTAAAGAAAAAAGAACTAATAAAAAGCGGGCGGAGGGGGGAGAAGGATTTTGACTGGCAAAATAAGATGGGACAGTTAGGACGTCTTCCTTTCCATATTTCCTGCTCAAACAGAACCATTAGCTCTCAATTCCAAAATCGAGAAATTCTATAGCAACAGCACTTAGACTTATATACCACTTCACAGTGCTTTACAGCCCTCTCTAAGCAGTTTATAGAGTCAGTATATTGCCCTCAACAATCTGGGTCCTCAGTTTATCAACCTCAGAAGGATGGAAGTCAACCTTGAGCCAGTCAGGATCAAACTCCTGGCAGTGGGCAGAGTTAGCCTGCAATACTGCATTCTACCCACTTTGCCACCACGGTTCTTGTATTCCATCATAGTAAGTTGTTGCTTAAGCTGTATACAAACCTTTAATAAAAAAAAACATTGGTTCATTAAAGTTCTCTGTGTAGGAAATGAAGAATGTTTGAGACTGATATTAAACAATATGGAGTCCTTAGTGCTGCCTGTCTTTGTTTTGTTACTCCTCTAGGAAACATCTTCACTGTGGGATCAAGTAGTAAACTACAGCCTAATCAAGGGACTACTAGGAGAAAACAATACCCACACCAACACTAACAAGGCAAGCCACTACATATAAACAGTGAGCAAACCCTACTCCCTTCTAACACTGCAGTTGTTACCTAGTCAGGTAATGAAATGTCTGGAAGAAAAATACCAAACTCAAGGAGCACCAAGGACTTGAGCTACATATATTCTCCTCTATTAAACAATATGCCCATGGATATTTTCCAGTTTATAGCTTATGTTTCATTCTTCTGAAACTGCATTTATATAAGTCAGCTAAGAGTGACCCATTTTGAAATGAGACTTACTTCTAAGTACACTTGTAAGATTGATTTCTTAGTTTATTTCTTCTCTGTTCATCTATACACAATTGTTTTCAATCTTTGGTTCCCTCTAAAACATGGGTGCCAAACTCACCGTGTCACGTGACGTGTTGTGGCATATCATGACTTTTTTTGCATTGTTGGAGCTGGGGTGGGCGAAGCCTTCGTATGATGTAACTGGCCCGCATGCTGGCAGTTTGAGAGCTCTGCTCTAAAATGAAAGATACGACAAAATTGGATATTAGTAAAAAGCTGAAGCATGTTTTGCCAAATCAAGAAATAAGAAGTAATGAATGAACATTAATAGAGGCAATAGATATATGCATCCCTTCAGAAGAAAATCAGAAACATTATTTCAGAGAAACTGCAACTCCTTAAAACAGTCAAATCTCTTTCCAGGAAGGTGTCATGAGTGGCAACAAAATACACATCTGCTTGAAAGATTTGCAGGAAAATATGTTCATGTCCCCAGGCACTCTGAAACATCTTTTTGGAATGGAATCTAATACAATGCACAACTGTTTCACATGGTCCAACAAAATCTAGTTTCTTGATTAGCTACAACACAGTGAAACATATAAACAAATTAGTTGAAAATCTTTTTTTTAAAATAAACAACTCTTTGAATGGTTACTATATGAGGCAGTTGCTGAGGGAGCACTACTTGTATATCAATACTACCAAATCATCAGCCTAGAACTAAGAAGAAATTTCCTGACAGAATAATTAATCAGTGGAACAAATTACCTCCAGAAGTTGTTTATGCTGCAACAATGGAGGTTTTTAAGAGGAGAGCCATTAGTCTGAAATGGTATAGGGTTTCTTGCCTGAGCAGGGGATAATAATAATAATAATAATAATAATAATAATAATAATAATAATAATAATAATAATAATAATAATAATAATAATAATAATAATAATAATACCTGGTAAGCTGCTGCAAGAAGATTGCACAGACTGACTACAAGCAGTGGCATGACAATGTAGCAACAATGGTGCATTGGAAGATCTACAAAAAATATCATTTGCCTGTAAGCAAGAACTGGTGGGATCATAAAACAGAGAAAGTCATAGAAAATGATAAAGTTAAACTGCTTTGAGACTTCAGAATTCAAACAGACAAGCATCTGCAACATAACACCACAGACCTAACAATTGTCAATAAGAAAGACAAAAAAGTCTGGATAGTGGACGTGGCAGTGCCTGGAGACAGCAGACTACACGAGAAAGAACTGGAGAAGATAACAAAATACAAAGACCTACAAATAGAAATAGAAAGACTGTGGCAAAGGCAAGCAAGGGTAGTACCAATAGTAATAGGAGCCTTGGGTGCAGTCCCAAAACAACTGGAGCACCACTTGAACACCATTGGCATTGACAAATTCACTATCAGTCAATTGCAAAAGGCGGCCTTACTAGGAACTGCTTCCATCCTGCAACGACATCTATAATACCATCAAACATCCACATTTGCCTATCCCAGGTCCTAGGTAAGGACTCGATAGGTAGACAAAAATGCCAAATCCAGTGTTTTGCTGCCTTATTACTGAAGCTTCTGGATTGGATCAACAGTTATTGTTTTGAACTGAGAAAGATTTTAAACTCTTCTTTACATATTTTCCACTTTTTAGGCAGTCAGTTTGGTGTAGTGATTAAAGGCACTACATGAGGAGTGGGGAAGCATGGTTCTAGTTCTCCCTCATGCACAAAGTTAGATGGGTGACTTTGGGCCAGTTACTTTTTTTAATTGTAGGAAGAAAGAAATGTCTTCTGAAAACGTTGCCAAGTAGGTTTTGACCTTTGGACCTGTCCTCTTGGTCAACTCCTTGGTCAGAGTTGACTGAGAGAGCCTTCACAACATACTACCCGTTTCACTGCAAATCCTATCATAAGGTATTCCAAAGTCCAAGCACATATTCTCCAAAAGTATACGATTCCTTCTCCATATCCCTTTCTCCATGCCTTTTCTGTTACAATACACAAGGAATTACATGTAGTTGAATTATGTTTTTTCCTTGGATTTTCATTCTGGCATAGTAGAATAAGATTTGCAAATAAAATACTTTTGAGGGATAAGTAGTGCTGCTAATGTGAATACTTAAACAGTTTTGATAATTTTGGATTAAGAGCTTGACTGCAGTTCTTAGGCAGGTTTTTAAAATTACATACTGTTCTATGAAGAAAGGAGAAAATCTTACCTGAAGCATTTAAGAAGATTTGAAAATGAAGAAAACCCTTTTCTAGATAAAAAAGGAGGCGGGGCTGAATTAAGCATTTTTCAATAATAAGACCCTATTTTAGATAAGAACTGAACTTGACTGAAAGTACTTAAACTGTTTTGGAAAATAAAATACTGTTCTGTACATTAAGGGCCTTTATTTAAGAGCTTATACTTCTCAATAACTAGTTCAAGGGTGCACCACACATTTTGGTGCAGACAGCACTTGTAGGCATCTTGTAGACTATTAGACTTTTGGCCATTCTCATACCCTCTTCCCCTGATGACTCCATCCAATATATAATAAGAGAGCTTCTTGCCATATACATGTTTACATGGACTATTGAATGCTGAAGAATGCTCTTTGGTGTGCCATCCCTCCCAAATGCCGTCTAAGCATGCAGAATGGTCTGAACATATACATTGAATTTTTTCCTCTACCCTGATATCATTCATTCTCTTTGGCAACCACTATCCAGACAGAGGTCTCCATGTTGGCTGTGTTTGCTGGAAACACAAGCCCACAGATCAGCCAAGTATTAATTGATATAGTTAGATAACTCTGCCTGTGTAGTTCACTTTAGTTCAAACTGAGAAAACCATGCTTTAACTGGTAAGTGTCTCATGTGAAACTAGAGTTTCCAGATGTCTGGCAAAAGGAAGAGATGTCTTCCTTTTTGTCATCATGTTCTTTCTCCAGCAAGCATAGCCTTAATATCAAATATTGGGGTTAGCCTTTTTTTAACAACTGTTTTCACAACAGTAATCATTCGTAGTTTTGGGTATTATGGCCTGTATTATAAATTGCCTTCTACTTTCTTTTCCTCATCTGTTGACAGACTTGAAAACCTAGATTTACATTATTTAATCTATTTCCTCATCCCAGCAACTGACTCCAATCCAGAACCTTCAAATCTATGATTACTGTAGTCTGTAGAACACATGATACCTCATACATTGCTATGGTAAAATTTGAAAAGTGTATTATCATTGATTCTGTATTATCAGAATTGTTCTTGAAAATAAAGATTTGGGGAAAAAATACAACAGAAAAACCAGTCTTTCTGATGCTGGAAAAAGTATTTTCATATACATATAGGCAGTGCTTTAAAAAAAAAGCTGCCGGAACTCTCATCTTGTTAATCTTTTTTATATAATTTTATTTATATATATATATATATATTCAATTCTTAATGCATCTTTTGGGCATTCACTCAATAAGCTAGAATTTGTTGTGAGCATCTCCTTAAATACAAACAGCTCATAAGCCAGACCTACCTATATTAGCAACCACATTATTGATGGCTTGTACATACCATTTTAAAGATATGATCACATTGGTTTATTAAGTGAATGAGATGTTCCTATAACCCAAAATGCATGCTATTAATTCATCCCTGCCAAAATAGTTATTTTCATCAGACCTAGTTCATGATGAACTTACAACACTAAGTTCTGTTTTATCAAATTAATAGGGGTGAACAATTGTGGGATAGCTCCCCCATGTTTATATACTACAGGTGTGTATAGTAAAGATGGAATAATTTTTTTTGTCTACTTGGAAAATGTTGTGTTATAGTATGACATATATTGAGTTCCTTTTGGAAGGACTAGCAGTGGGAGATAATAGATGTCTAATACAAGTGCATATACTGCCTTCAACATATATGTGCTTAATTGATGGAGTCATGTTACTGACAAGATAATGAATTGCAAAGAAAATGTTATTAATACATAAGTTAAACATTTTGTTTCTATTTCTTTACAACTGCTGATAAAAGAATGGCCTGGCTATGTTCAAATTATACACACAAGAGAACAGGCTTAGGTGAGAGGGAAAGTGTTACAATTCAATCTATTTATGAATATGAATGAATATGTCCATAATTGCCCAGTGTATTTTAACAATGATATAGAACTGTGCTATGAGGAGCTTATAATATACATTTCTTATTCTTGGGGAATTAATGACAGAAAGAAAATGAATTGAAAAAAGTAGATGCAAAAGTAACATTAGATAAATATGAGAAAATATAGATGCAAAAGTAACATTAGATAAATATGAGAAAATATAGTTGCATATCCTTAAGTAACTTGTGAAAAAATGCTTAAGATTACCACTTCAGATAGATGTACAAAATCTGCAAGAATCCAGATAAACACTAAATAGTAGCCATGAGACACAGTTCCTGGCTGAGGGAGTAACGGAGACTATCTTTTAGAAAGCTAACTTTCACTCTCAGGGGCCATTGAGGACCACCTCCTGAGCTTGGAGCTAAGTAGGGTCAAATCTAGTTAGTACTTGGATGGCTGACTGTCAGAAAATCTCAGAGATGTAGGTTAGATTGTGGAGTTGGGGGTGTGGGGTGGGGACGTAAGGACACCATAAAGGAGACAATGCAACACAATTATATACTGTTGCAAAAATAAAGGCTACCAAGATGTCTCCATGAAATGAACAAGAGAGGACTTTAACTGAAGAAAAGTTTACCTTGCTAATCCTGCATGGTTCTAAAATTAGATCGGGCCAATGTAATCATGCCCTGGCGCAAACTAACAGCCAGCACCAGCCTGCAACCTGCCTAAACGCAGGGATCCGACGGTGGACAGGCACGGCCAGTGTCATAATTCAAAGGAACTTTAATGGGCCTCCCCCTCCCCCCAGGCCCTCTTCCTTCACACCTGCTGCTAAGCCGTGGCTCGGACAGCCTCACCTACCTCCTCTGAACTTTGCTCACAGCCGACAGCAGCAGCTCCCTCTCCAGAAGGAGAACAAAGAAAGACCCAATTGCCTTTCGAAAGCCAATAGAGGGAGTAGCACAGCTTGTGCAAAAGTTGAAAAAATCAGTCAAAAAAAGATGTCGGAACACCGTTCTGAGCATTCTATGAGAAAAAAAGCCCTGCATATAGGTCTAAGAACATTTTTTGCAGTGTTTTGATGCAACTTTTGTCACGGACATCAACAGTTGATGGGATCAAACAATTAAGTTCTCCTCCCCCCTTCCTTTCCAATTGTCTATGTCCTTCTTTGTATGTTCAGATATCTGGTAACCCTAGTGTGAAGTGTTACCTGTTACCTGAGCTTTTCAAGTGGGAAGTACTAAAAAGTGGACCTTGCAAGAACTACAAACCTCTTCCAATTCCAATTGTTAGCCAAATCTGAGTGTGGGGATTAGTTGTTGTTTGTTGCATCCTAGGTATTGTTTGCTGAGCTGTTGTTGGTCATGGAATGGGGATCTACAACATATGAAAGCAAACTGGCTGACTCCACTGAGGCCACTCCAAACTTTGGCTTTTCCACTCTAGCAATGCTAATGGTAGTTGTTAACTCTCAATAGCAGCTGATTAGTACTAATAGTACTAAATAAGGTTGCTCCAGAACTAAAGTGACCTATTCTTGAAGCTGTCACTGCCTCAAGGGCAATATGTACTAATGACTTTTCAAGTTTATATAAAATTGACTTCAGGATAGATAAGGAAAGAACTCAAGCTGTTTTGTAGAGAAGGGAATGGCATGGAAAACAGTTTTCTCCCTGTTGCACTGCAAGCACAGTGAACAGTTTTCTTTCCATGTTCTTACAGTAAGAATATTTTGTTTCTCCTTGTTAAGTTTTACTTAAAAGGAATGGTGACTGTTGGTGCTGGCAGGGTTTGATCAGAAATTCTTCTCTGACTGGGATTTTAGTTTTTAGTTTTTGAAAAATGCAAGGGACTCATAATGCTCATCTCTTCTTGGATCCAGATGTGGCAAGCATTGCCCAGATTTCTGCTAATCACTTCAACTTCTGTAGTGAGAGTTTCCATTTTATTTGCTATGGCTTCCTTAGCTTAGCAGAGGATTAAGGTGTCCTGAATATTGGGCCATATAGATGTGTTCGCTTCAGACAGGACCATGGAGAATTTTGTTGGCTTTCCTCACTGTCCTGCATAGACTGAAAAATATGTCCTCAAAAACACCAACTCTAATCCTGTATCATTGCACACTGGTTGGGGGAATTGATTTTTCATGGACTAGGCATTTTGGGGATAAATTTTATGCTGATCTTTTCTTGCAAAGCTTCCAAGAGATCTTAGGAGAGCCAGTTTGGTATAGTGGTTAAGGCACTAGGCTAGAAACCAGGAGACAGTGAGTTCTAGTTTTGCCTTAAGTATGAAGATAGGTGGGTGACCTTAGCCATTTGGTCTCTGTCAGCTCTAGGAAGCAGGCAAAGGCAAATCACTTTGGAAAATCTTACTGCAGGACTGGTCCACTGACCTGAAGGCACACAGAAACAAAGGGTTTTAGAAATTCAAATAACTATTATCCTATTGAAAATATTAAGTAAATTAATTAACAACAGGCCTTTGTCAGATTTTTTTAAAGGATTGATGTATTTATGCTATTATTCTTAAATTGCCATTCAACCCAAGCCCCCAAAGAAGGATATAATGAACAGCTTCAAAATATTTACAGATTTAAAAAAAAAGTTTAATTTGCATCCATCTGAGGTTTAGCATTCCAGCAACCTCTATCTAGGCGGACACTAAGTCTGCTTTCCAAAAAAGTGCTCTTATTACCAAAGCATTCTGAATGCAAAATGCTTCCTTTATTCTCTGCTCAGTAGAGCTTCCTGTACAGTACAATGAAGTAGAATTTCTGGCAAAAGAAGGCTGGTGTTTCATGTCCAGTCCTGTGCCTAGTTTCCTTGCTGTCACACGCGCATAACTTGCCATATCCCACTGCATTTCATTAACTGTGTTCCTGGAACTAGAAACAGTTAAGCTTGAGGAACACACTCCTTGGTGTTTCTTTGATGTAATCTATTTATTTACGGTATCTGTTCAAGCACTCTGAAAACTCAGTTGCACAACACTGTTCTGCTCCCATATAAAATTCTTGGATGCTATAGCAACTGTTCCGGTAGGTCACAGACAAAAGAATAAAAACAGCTGTCCATTTCGTATTATCTTCTGTTGTTCTACAATCTCTTTGAAGACTGGCTGTGCATGTTTAACATGAATAAAACCTTTTTCACTGTTGTAGATTGTTTACACTGCGAGCATACAGCCTAGTCATGCTATTGCCTTTTCAGGTAAGCATTGTTATACAGAGCATAGAAAAGGAATAAAAAACAGTATATTAAGGAAAGATAGCAGTAGCAATAGCAATAGCACTTAAACGTATACTACTTCATAGTGCTTTACAGCCCTCTCTAAGTGGTCTCAGAGTCAGCATATTGTCCTCAACAATCGGGGTGCTCATTATGCCAACTTTGGAAGAATGGAAGACTGAGTTAACTTTGAGCCTGTGAGATTTGAACTGCTGGCAGTTGACAGTCAGCAGAATTAGCCTGCAATACTGCATTCTAGCCACTGCGCAACTATACCAAGATGAAAGGAAGGCAATGAAGCAGACTAACACTATTCATTACACTTCTCCATACCTTTCCCTGGTTTGAAATCACAGATCGATTTTCTTCCACCACATCCATACATTGCTCTTTGTTCTTCAAACTTTTCATTCTACTTTTTTGAGAGTCTCATCAAATCCACCCAGCCATGACTTTCTTAGTCTTCCTTTAGACCCATTCCATCTTCCTCAAATATTTTCTAATAATTCAATCCTCCTTTGTTCTCTTCAGGTATTTGTACTGGTCACACACTTTTATTTTCTAACCACATTCACTTAACAGTCATTCATTCTTATTTTAAAACGTATGCATTTCTTAAGTACCCCTTTCCCACTTCATCTTATGTTCATGTTTCTCCTGAATTTTCAGCTCCCATATAAAAAAAGTGGGGAGGAATGTGACAATTTTCACTTCTTTAGATAGAAACATTCAATTATTCCTTGCAATTTCCGATTTTGGTTCTCAGTCAATTATATATGGTAGTCCTATGGATTAGAAGAAAATATTCTGCTGTACAGTTCATCTGTGGACATGGACGTAGCTCTGCAGTCACAGTCTAGAACAGGGGTCGGCAACCTAAAAAAGAAAAAGAGCCACTGGGAACCGGTTCCATCACAAATTAAAAAAAGAGGGAGCCGCGTGCGTGTGTCCATGCACGCGCATGCGCAAAAAGGTTTTTTGCGCATGCGCGGACGCACGCGCCTGCCATTTTTTAAAAAATGAGATGGAACCGGTTCCTGGTTGCCCGACGGCGACGGCCCGTCTGCAAAGCTGCCGCTTTCGGCAGCTTTGCAGACAGGCCCGTGGCAGCTTCCTCAAAGAGCGGCGCCCCTGCCCATTCCGAGAGGTGCGCGCGCACCTCTCCGAACGACGGAGGTGCGCGCGTACCTCCGCGCGAATGGGCAGCGGTGCCGCTATTTGAGGAAGCTGCCGCGGCCCGTCTTCGAAGCTGCCGCTTTCGGCAGCTTCGCACATGGGCCGTGGCAGCTTCCTCAAAAAGAGAGGCGCCCCTGCCCATTCTGAGAGGTGCGCGCGCACCTCTCCGAACGACCGGAGGTGCGCGCGTACCTCCGTGCGAAGGGGCAGCGGCGCCGCTCTTTGAGGAAGCTGCCGAAAGCGGCAGCTTCCTCAAAGAGCGGCACCGCTGCCCGTTCGCGCGGAGGTACGCGCGCACCTCCCCAAAGGTTTGGGGAGGTGCGCGCGCAACTCCGGTCGTTCGGAGAGGTGCGCGCGCACCTCTTGGAATGGGCAGGGGCGCCGCTCTTTGAGGAAGCTGCCGCGGCCCATCTGCTAAGCTGCCGCTTTCGGCAGCTTCACAGACGGGCCGCGGCAGCTTCCTGAAAGAGCGGCACCACTGCCCATTCGCGCGGAGGTACGCGCGCACCTCCCCAAAGGTTTGGGGAGGTGCGCGCGCAACTCCGGTCGTTCGGAGAGGTGCGCGCGCACCTCTCGGAATGGGCAGGGGCGCCGCTCTTTGAGGAAGCTGCTGCGGCCCGTCTGCTAAGCTGCCGCTTTCGGCAGCTTCACAGACGGGCCGCGGCAGCTTCCTGAAAGAGCGGCACCGCTGCCCATTCGCGCGGAGGTACGCGCGCACCTCCGCCCATTCGGGGAGGTGCGCGTGCACCTCTCCAAACGGGCGGTGCCACTCTCCATTTGGAGAGGTGCGCGCGCACCACTGCCCGTTGGAAGAGGTGCGCGCGCACCGGGCGGCTGGGAGCCGCAAGAGACGGCTCAAAGAGCTGCATGCGGCTCCGGAGCCGCAGGTTGCCGACCTGTGGTCTAGAACAAAGTCTACTGTACAAAGTCTAGCACAGCGGGTGGGTCAGTGGAAGTCCACTGTTGTATGGTAACTGTGTTTATCATGGTTTTCTATAGTTTTTTTTTGCTAGTGCCAGTGGCAACTTCATAGCAAAGGTCTTGCTAGCAGGTTCAATCAGCTGCTGCATCTTCTAGTTCCCTTTGCTAGATGTCACAGTGGTATGGGATTTCTTTCACAGCATCTTCATAGTGCTCACATGGTTGACCTCAAGGTCTCTTCTAAGATTCCAGGAAAGCCTATAAATGCCTGTAGAGCAGAGGTGTCAAACTCGCAACGTCACATGAGGTGTCGCAACGTATCATGACATTTTTCCCATTGCCAGCAATGGGGTGGGCGCAGTTTCAGCATGACGCATCTGGCCTGTGGGCCGGCAGTTTGACACTCCTGCTGAAGAGCAACTGGTGAAGCATATGGTGGTCATCCATTCTTTTGACATGTCCCATCCATGTCATCAGATCTCTGATAATCAGGAACTCAATACTGTTGACTGCAGAATCCAAGATTTAATTTATTTTTCTCTCTGAAGCTATAAGACTTTATATTACTTTCTGTTAAATTTCATCCTGTTAATCATAGGTTATTTTCAAGACTGTAGGTATTTTTTTAATCTTCTCTTTCTTTTCTAAAATATTAGCCACCTTCCTGGGTTTCTGACTTCTGCAAATTTGATCATCATACCTGCACACATTTATCCTGGTTGTTAATAAAAATGCTGAACAGCGTAGGGGCCTATACAAAGGCCTGAGCATTCCACCTAATGTGCTACTCTCCAATCCAGGGGTGTCAAACTGCTGGCCCACAGGCCGGATACCTCATGCTGAAACCGCGCCCACCCCATTGCCGGCAATGGAAAAAAAGTCGTGATACGTTGTGACATGTCATGTGACGTTGCGAGTTTGACACCCCTGCTCCAATCTGTGGAGCTATTTATGAGCACGCTTTAAATGCAGCCAATTATGAATTCATGTAATAGTTGTATCGTCTAGCATATTTTATCTTGTTATTAAGGAAGAGAGACTTTGTAAAATGCTTTGCTGACATCAAAGTACACTATGTCCATGGCATTTCTCTAATCCCATAAACTAATACTTCTGTCAAAAAAAAAGATCAGGTTAGTCTGGCATGAGTTATTTATGACAAACTCATACTGGTGGTTGTTAACTTTGCATACCTATCCAAATACTCACAGGCATCTGTTTAATAATGGACTTTGCCCAATGTAAATGTCCATTTGATGGACTGTAACTTCCTGGGTCTTCTTCCTCCCCCCCTCTTTTTTTTTAAGATTGGGACATTTGATTTCCTCTCCTCTTTTGGGATGTGCTATTTCTCCAGGAGTTCTCAAATAGCAATAGCACTTAGTACTTAGAATTATATACCACTTCACAGTGCTTTACAGCCCTCTCTAAGTTGTTCACAGAGTCAGCATATTGTCCCCAACAATCTGGGTCCTCATTTTACTGACCTCGGAAGGATGGAAGGCTGAGTCAACCTTGAGCCGGTCAGGATTGAATTGCTGGAATGAGCAATGAGTTAGCCTGCAATGCTACATTCTAACCACTCTAATACTATAGTTAATGGTTCTGCAATCACCTCTGCTATAGCATCTAGAATATAATTCATCCGGCTTTCAGTTCATATAAATTAATTTGAATTCATTAAATGGACTAGGTGTTCTTTTGCCTTCACCTTCCCTGTTCAGAAATGTAGCTCCTCTTTCCATTAAAGGTGCAACCAGGGTCACTAAGCATTCATTTCTTCAGCCACCTTCCTCAGCTGCTATGTATTTTAATTCTTTTTTATTTTTTCATTTGTGATTGCAATTGTTTTTAATTTAACTGATCACCACTCCGAGTCACTTGTTTAGATGAGGGCAATACAAACTGAATAAAAAAATAGGTAAACAAATAGATTAATTTCACTTTTTAGATGTGACATGACAATACACTTTTCATGATACACAACTATTGTCACTGCCTATAATTTTGCTTTCTTGCAGCAGACCTATAGCCTTTTTGCCTTTGCTTTTGTTTTTAGCATGCATTTCTCTCTCTCTCCCTCCCTCCCTCCCTCCCTCCCTCCCTCCCCCTCATGTTTGTGTGTGTGTGTGTGTGTGTGTGTGCAAGCCTCAATTCGTTCTGAAGTGTAGCTTTTCTGATAATGGTCCTTACAGTTTCCTATGGCTCTCTTGTATCTTTTGCTTATATTCTCTCCTTCCATACTTTATACTTGTCCTTCTTTTTTCCGTGCTTTAAAATTTAGAAAACTGATTGAATCTGAAGCCTTCAATATGCAATTCAGATATATTTTCTATGAACTATACAGCTTCTAAATCCTTTGAAATAGGATCTGGAAAGAAAATAACCAAACAAAATACATTAGATCTCTGACAAAATTTATCAGAATTTCTGAAGGTTTTTTCCCCCCACAACGCCAGAAATTAGTTTAAGTACTTACTGTATGTTGACCGTGATAATATGATGGTTATGCTAATATGAGGTAGTTATTTATAATTGAAAATATGTATTTCTTTTGTAAAATGAAGGACAATTTTAGCATTATAATGGTATATATGGTTAATCTGCATAACCCTTCAAGCATCAAGGCACATACTGTAGATTATAAACGCAGAAGGTCATTGGAAATTTTTACTAGCAATCAGGAAAATGTTAGTTTTGATTTGATATTTTTTTGCAAACAATGTACCAACTAAAGTAAATTATCTACTAAGAATTGGAAATATGTTTTCCTGATGAAAATCATAGTGGAGTAAACAAAAGCTCTGCATATTTGAAGATAACTTTTGAGTATTAAACATATGTTGGAGTCATTGTTTTAATCTCTGTACAGCACCCTTATAAATTATTTAAATAAATATATTTTCTTCTGACATCCATATGATGTACTACATTTTTCTGTACAAGGATATCAAATATTACCATTGGTGATATTTATATGTTACTATGGGAAGAAGCATTTAAAGACTCCTAAGGATTTATATGATTTAACTCATTAATTAGAATTAGGATGGAAAGCATGATGCAAGTAGTGATTTATTAAGCATAGAATAAGTTGGGGGTGAATAAGAGTATCTCATTCATTAACCTCAAACTTCAATAAAATGCAATATATGTAATTCAAATGCACACAGTGCTCTTAATAATAACAGAAAATAGATTGTAAAGACAAGACACCTGATAAAAGGAACATGTATCAAAGGGATTTGTCTTATCAAAATAAAATTTGGGATTTAAAGCATAGTAACTTAGCAGGAAATGGAAAAAATATTCACATATACCATGATGCAATGAAAAGCATAGTGTGCCTCATTTTAAAGAACAAAGGTGGCAGGTGTCTTTTATATATGAATTTCTTCTTCCCATACCCAAGACTGCTTACTTAAATTGCAGCAATCCATTTTAGTACATCCTTCATAAAATGAATGTATGTTTGCATCAGTATCATGAACCAAATATTTGAGCTACATGGACTGAGAAATATAGAGCAGTCAAGATACTGAAGTACTTTGAACTCCCTGGGGTTTGATTACAGGCTGATTCTTCTATGGATTATCTCTATCCAGATGGTTTCCAGTGGGTATCTAATCCTTTAGGAGATATCAAAAGTGACTGAACATCAAATTCATTTCTTGCCTAGGTTTTTTTTTCATTTAAACATATAACAAAATATTAGATCTTTCAGTTCTGATGTAGCTGTATGACATTGGTATCGAAGGAATAGGATTAATTACAGATGTTTCCTGTTGTGGCAAGGGAATAGCAGCAATACTCATATATTCATCAGATATTGGATAATATCTCGGAGAAGCACCTCTTTTTGCTGAATATAGAGGTGTGGGGGGAACTGCAAACCATGGGAGGTAGGATATGAACTGGATGGGACTAGAAAAATCTGCCTCCTACATACCATATATTTACAAGCTTCATAAATGTTAAGTAACATTTTTGCAATCTTTTTTCCAGTGTAAAAACAGGTACAACTAAGATATTGTTTAGAAATCATGGAAGAATTCAATAACAGAACTATTGAGATTTGGTTTTATACTCCATTGTATATGAACAGCCTTAAGGTTTGTTAAGAGCATCACTTATAGCTTTACAGCTTCTGCATTGCCAAAATTCATGACTTACAAAAATAAATGGTCATATCCTTTCTTCTAGACCAATTTAGTCAAATAAAGACTAAAGACCACCTGTAAGATTCAAGAAAGCCTTTATGGTTTTAGTACATTCATTCTCCCATGTATTTTATATTCACTAATGCTGACAGCACAGAATGCTTCATTCTGCATGATGCGAAGAGACATGATGCAGTTCAGCTGAACTAAAAAGCTGAGCAGAACTGGTTGTATAACCTAACTGGATGGGAGATTGCCATGGATAGATGATTCTGCAATGTGTAAAGAATACATACTTTTTAAAAAAATCCTTTTGTGATTCTGTCATGGCATTCCATTTTTGTGTTTATTTGTGAGTGTTTTGTAACAACAAGGAATTCCTGCTCCTTATGGATTGATGAGAAGCTGGCATTGGATTTACATTCCTTTCAGTATCACATCACACTGTTGCCGTGGTTACGATTGTGATGCCACAAACAAAAGATTAAGAGAATAACATAGTATTCCCTCCCTGTTGAACAAAGGTTCTGTCTCATAATAGTATATCAAGATGGACAAGTGGCCTGATTCTTGCAAAAATAACTTTCAGTGATTGGCAATTCTATTATCTTTTAGTTCTGATTAATTCTGCCTTATCTAAAATGGTCAATGTGTCTTTGTGAAGTGCTGTTTTCAGATTCCTATTACTTTAGGGGCATTAAAATAAAGGGGCAGTACTAGTTAGTAAAAAAAAATAAATTAGAATATTGAGATATATGGGGATCTAAATTGTCATACTTATTCTAATGGAAACTTCTAGGGAAAACACACACACCTATGTTGTGGTGAAAGCAATAGATAGGAGAATCAGTTTTATATGATCTGAAAGAATCACATACATTAATTTTACTCTAAACACAATCACATAACTCAACTGGGCTTGTTTCAAAGTTTACAGTCATGTTCTTAATTTATGCAGTATGTTAATGCACATTGGTTAAGAGTGCATGACTTCCAGCATGTGAGAGTTAACATCCCATATTGCAGATTACCTGGCAGTATGTAATGTGTAAATCATCCAAAGGTCAAACATGGCAAGTTTATCTCATCTGTTGATATTAATAACTGCACTGGCCACATATGTACAAAAGCTCAGCAAAGAACATGCTTGACCTAGTTTGAGTAGGCCACTGGTACAAAAGACTACAACAATAACTCACTGCTTTGACATAAAACAGGAGCACATTACTAATACTTTTTTAGACTGAGGGGCTACGCTTGGCTTTTGTATGACAAATCAGGATTCACATTCATACTGTGGGTCAATCTGGATAACATTAAAATTTGATTTTTCAATGTGTTAAAAATTACACTAATTGAGTATGACTCATAGCATAGCAGGAAAAGACACAGGGGATTTCCTCTCATATCCCCATTCTCTGTGCTACAAGAAATACAAAGCTGACTTTATGTGAGTTCCATTCTGATGTTTCTGTCAGCAATTTATCAGCCTCCCTGTTTTCTTCAATAGTAACTATACATACACTATGCTCCAGTAATCTGAATAAGATCATATTAGAACAGTGGCTACTGTGAAAAAGCTATTGCAGTATAATTGTAACAGGCCAACCAGCTGACAAAAGTGATAAAAAGCACTCCAAGCCATAAGGTTTGTTAGACATCCAATGTCAAGTCGAACATAGTACCAAGGTATAAACTGGCCCCTTCAAGTTGATCCAAGTAGACAACTAAAACTGAGTGCCTTGCAGTATTTGAGACTTCCGGTGACTATGTTTTTCCACTGGTGGTCCTGAATGGTCTACCACTGTCCCAGATAGACCCACCCAGTGCAAAATCTAGGGGTCCTCAGGGATTTATGGCTCCAACTAGAAGAGCAGATGTCAGCTGTGGGCGTGAGGACCTTTGCACACCGGTTGCATCCTTCCCTAAATCAGGAAGCTCTGTTCACAATTATTCATGCCCTCATGACTTGTCTGTATTATTGCAAGGCACTCTACATGGGGCTGCTTTTAAGTACATTCAGAAGCATCAACAGAATGCAGCTGCACGAGCAGTTAATGGTGTTGGATATTAAGGTTATATAACACTATTGCTACATGAGGTTGGCTGTGCTATATTGGCTGCCAGTGTACTTCTGGGCGTAATTGCTACACTGGCTGCCAGTGTACTTCTGGGTGTAATTCAGAGTACTGGTTTTGACCTTTAAAGGCCTTCATGGCTTGGGACTGGGTTATCTAAGGGACCATCTTCTCCCAGTTGTCTCTACCCATTCGATATGATCTAGTTGTTGGGTATCTTACGGGTCCTGCCAGACAAGGAATGTCAGGAATGAGGACCACATGATGTGACATTTCTGTCATAGCTTCTCCCCTCTGGAACATTCTCCCTTTACAGACTACAACAGGGGTGTCAAACTGCCGGCCCGTGGGCCGGACGTGTCATCCAGAAGCCGCACCCACCCCATTGCTGGCAATGGCAAAACTGTCCCAATATGTTGCACGATGTCATGTGATGTCACAAGTTTGACATGTCTGGACTAGAATGACTCTGACCATGTTGGTTTTCTATAAAGCCATGAAGACCTGGTTATGTGCCCAGGCCTAGGACCACAAGTGTGTTACGGGCCCTATTTCTTGGCTATATCCATGGTGATAGTTCTACTCAATGACCATACATATTTATTTTGTGTTGTTTTAATTGTTTTTATAATGTACCTCATCCAGAGTTATTTTTTGATATGGAGTGCTATAGAAATTAAATCTCTCTCTCTCTTTTTCTCTCCATCTTTTCCTTCCTTGTTTGGATTTATATTCTGTCTTTTGTACAGTAGCTCACACATTCTTCTTCTATTTCCTCCCACAATAACAATCTTATGAGGATGGGATGATAGAGGACTAGAAGCTGGATTTCATATTCTGGTTTACCAGCTTAACTGCCACACCATATTGTCATGATATATCCCATTCCTTAACCATGGATTCACCTATCCATTGAATGTCTGTCTTCCCCGAGTTTAGTTTTAAGTTTATTATCCTTTATCTAACTCCTTATGACATGCAGTAGATAAACCTGTATGGCCGCAACCCACTCTGATAACAGGCAGACATCCTCAAACTCATGGCAAGTACACAGACCCCAAAATTGTGCAATATCCCACAATTTAACAGTCACAGGATTGAACTCTGTTCCACAATGCTTTTTTCTTAAACCTGCCTTGTAGATAAGAGTAGAATCACTGTACTTCTATGCATGGAATTCCCACCCCACTATCAGTTCAGTTAGGTATAAAATGCATCAGAAGGATAAGTGTATATTCTTTCATCTTTCTTGGACCACGTCCTCTGTCACGTTTCTCAACTAATGTCTAGTTACAATTCCAAAATTTGTGTCAGAAATACAATAAGTTGCCAGTTTCAGTGTTACAAGTTTCTTAAACACCCTGTACAAATCAGTCATCTGACAAATCCTCTGTGATGCCATGAGTTAAAAGATTTTCAGCTGGATAAATTGGGATATTATGAAGTATATATATATTAGGCAATTTGGTATCACTAATGGATCTGTAATGTTAAATTTATGCTACCAGTTATTTTACAAGACTAATAAAAGCTCATCATAGTAGAAGAACTAATCAGAGATAATAATATTTCAACATTATTTAATAAAATAATATATATCCTGTAATCAAAAACAGTGCAGCTCAGGCAAAGGAGAACCTAAGATTAGATGGAGAGTCCAGAAACACTCATGGCCTGCTGATGTGAAGAAGATAAGATTCCAGGTGGTTAAGATCAAAGGCTGATTTAATCCTATACCACAGTTTAATGGTTGTCAATAGCAAACACATAAGCAAACTGTTATCTACATCAAACATCAGATTAAAGGCACAAAAAAAGGATTTTGGAGGCAACATCTGGGCATGCATGAAGAAGCTCTTGGCAACACCCTGTACCAAAAGACTCCTTTCTCAGGATTGCACTGTAGCTGTGAAAGGCAACTTTGCAATCCCAGGAAAAATCCTTTAAAATGTTTTAAGGAGTGCCCAAAAGATGCTACATGAGCAGCCTCCTGGTATTGTTAAGCACATTTCTCTTAATCTGAAGAGTACAACCTTCTATCTTATAATTTATATTTAAGCATGTAATCCTTTTTGCTAAATCTTATACACCATAAATATTAAGGGAATGATTACAACATGGGATACATGACTGAAGTGAATTAGTTCTGTGCCAGCAGACATAATATTATGTATTTTTTGCACTATATCCTTTGGCACGTTATATTTGGTTCATCCTACTGAATCCACTGAGATCCATTACAAGGTGAGTAAGTGTTTTAAACATTTATAAGATTTTTTAAAAAGCAAGTTCAGGACTCTGAGACAAAGTGGGTTGTCTTTTGCCTCATTAGCTAAAAATCAGGGGCAAGTATATTGGTTTAATGCCTGCAGTGTTACAAGCTATATTGTAACCAGATACTTCACTATACATTACTCTTTTTTTATTGAAAAGTTTTAACATACATTTTATCTTTAACAATCCCCCCTCCCCCTCCCATACCCATCGCTCCCTACCCCTCCCCCCTTCCCCCCCCCCCACTTCCCAGAGCTAAGTACAGGGTATAAAAACAAAAAAAAACAATCATAAACATCCAAATGCTAACAACCACAAACTCTAGAATCTATCACTCTCTAGCTCATATAGGATAACTACAAACACTATTACTATTAAATATATAAAAAAAAAGAAAAAGAAAAGAAAGGAAGACTTATTCAAATGCTACATGAAACTTTTTAGTCCCGTATTTGTTCTGGATATACTCAATCCATTTTCTCCACTCCATAATGTAACGTTCTTGCGAGTGATCTTTCAAATAAGCCGATATCTTTGCCATCTCTGCCAGGTCTGAAACCTTTAAAGTCCATTCTTCTATAGTCGGCAGTATACATTACTCTTGTATTTTTATGCATTTTAAAAAACCTTATGTATTTTTCTATAGTAAAAGCATTTTGCTACAGGCAAATCATTTTAAACAACTTTTTTTTATTTGTGCCTGTAAGCTGGCTAGTTTGGAGGGATAGAATCTGTCTTTGACAACTGTAACAAATGATTGGAAGAGAAGTGGGTTTTTTCATATTTTGAAGGGGCAGAATCCATATTTGGTCCCAGGCCCATCTACTTCATAAGAAAATTTGGATAAACTTTTCACCTCAGTGCTCACTCAGCATCTCAGAAAATCCCTCTTTCCTATGCCAGTTTTAACATCTGTTTAAACTTTTGAACCCAATGCCAGCTCAGCATCTACAAAACATATACAATACCCTGTAAATTAACATTAGTGACTTTCTCTTTGAGGGCTTTAGTGACTTGTTATTCATACATAGACAAAGAAAACACTAGGTTTTTTTTTAAAAAAAACAAAAACTGAGGAACCCGCAACCAATTCCATTCCTTAAATTGCAGCCACAGGTGAGAGTTGCTTGTCTGTTTTAAGCATTAAATATTTTAAAATTTATAGAAGCTTTGTCACTGTTGCTTGCCCCAAAGTCATAGTTATTCATGCCATATGTTTAGTGTGTAATAACTTGCAGTTTGAGCAAAATAACATATTGGCAACTCTGTGTTCAGATTCTAAAAGGCATTCAAATCTTAGAGAACAACCTGTTCAAAAGAGACCTGGACATGACCTGGCAGTTGCACAGCCCATGACTGGATTTCAGGCATAGCCAAACATTAAAATAGCTCACATAATGTTTTCATGAATAAAGCTTGTGATATGAGTCACTCTATCAGCGTCCATGACTACTTCTAATGAACTGCTCAGGCAAACAATGTTAGCAAAGTTTCAGAGGAAACATTATGAACCTGTTCTCATGACATGAAAGACCCACTCATCACCTTCCTCAGTCCATTAACTTACCATCATGTAGTAGCAGCAGCACATGATTCAGGATGGCATGTACAAGTGTTATGGTGGCCATTTTTAGTACAGGTGTCACAAAGGAATCTGTCACTTCATGCCTCACTTCTTTTTTCTTGCCAGTTAGAGTGAAAATACAAAGCCTTTAGTGGCAAAGCAGCATTGGCATCATTGCCAAATTGGCGCGTGGGGGGGGAATCTTACCCATTCCCTCTCTTTTTCTGTTATTTCTTTTAACTCCTTCACAATCTTGGGCACAGAACAAAAAAGCAAAACAATTGCAAAAAAAGAGAGGAACATCTAAACAGACCCCTTTATCATGGATCCTTTTTAGAACTTCAGCTTGATAATTAACCCAAGAGTCAACAGTTCCCATAATGTGGCTGGGGGGGGGTCTGATCCTGTGCAAAACTGGGTTAATTTAGGGTTAAATCTAACCAATTCTGACATATTTGTCCATGTAAAATTAATCTTGCCTTGAAATTTTAATGAAACACAGTTCTTCTTTATCCCCTTGCATATTTATGTAGGTCTGTATGCTTGTTAAACATTTCATTTGCATGCATTTTTTTCAGCATCAATTTTAGGAGTGCACTGGCAGATTCAGAGACAGAAGCAAGATTAATTTCCTGATGATCAAAGCAACATCACTATTCTCCTTTCATGTTCCCCAATAACTGATATTATTGCCATATGATTAATAATTACTGAGACTCCTAACCATTGATAAATTGGGTTACCCTGATAAGACTGTGTGGATTGGTGGGTATCCTATCTTTTGTGATAGTGAATTATCCTAAATGTAAAAGTAATTCTTTCCTGAATCCTCCATATTTCTCTTAACTGAATGATTTACTATTATTTGACCAGGGAAAAATAATGAAGTTTTCTATTAATACCCTGTACATTTTTCTCCTAAATTAGAAATTATAACATTTATATTGAAAAAAGCCTGATCTAATCATTTGATCATTCTGGTTGCCATGTTTACTTTTTTTTTCAAATCTACATGAAAAATTGAGAATTTGTGACTATAATTCTGCATTATACTCCAGGTGTGATGGCAATAAAGCCATTTAAAAATTGGCAATTTTGTTTTCAATGCAATTCCTTATGGTGTCTAACATGAAACTTGCTGTTTTCACATTCATGGTCACTCACCTTTTTACTAAATTAACTATCAAATTGTGAAGACCTGAGATTGAAAACCAATTCATCTATGCCTTCAGTGGCAGTATTTCTATACAGTATTAAGTGTCTCCAAAGCATTTTGGGCTGCAAAGGAATGGGAACATTTATAGTTGGAGACAAATTGCTAAAATCTGTTGCTAAATGTCTAGTTTCCACAACAGGTTCATGAACTCCTTGAAATAATCTGAGCTTTATGGGATCAAAACCAGATGAGGTTCAGAAAGTACTAAAGGAACATACTGTCCATAAGATCAGGACCTTGAATTACGTTCCAGTCTCCTGATTTTATCCTGCTGAGAAATCCAAAGACTGACTTTTTAATGGCATTTAATTGTGTTGACTTCTGTTCCTTACAAGAAATGTCACACAAAAAAGAAAAAATGTTTCTGAAATGTTGAAACCCTGAGAGAGGTCAGTGTTCTTTCCTAATTACATGACATGACATTTGAGAGGAAGGGGAAGAGGGGTCTTTTCAAATATTTATCCAGCTGCTGAATTTGATTCTTTAATTTTCACCAACAATGATCTATTTAGTACTTGAAAGGTGCTTGAAAGCAGCTACCATTGTCCCAGTCCCCAAGAAAACTGAAGTTGAGTGCCTGAATGACTACAGACCTGTTGCATTAAAGTCTGTAGTCATGAAATGCTTCAAAAGATTGGTTCTCCAACATCTCAGGACATGCCTCCCACTGGATTTTGATAAACATCAATTTGCCTATAGGGGGAACAGGTCGACAGACGATGCCATAGCTACTGCTTTACACTCTGTAGCAAGTCATCTTGAGAAACCTGGAAGTTATGTCAGGATGCTTTTTGTTGATTATAGCTCAGCTTTCAACACCATTTTGCTGAGCATTCTCATCGAGAAGCTGACTGACTTGAAATTCTCCCCCGCCATCTGTGATTGGATTCAAGACTTTCTTAGGGACTGGTTACAAACAGTGAGGGTCGGGTCTGCTTTGTCCACCCCCTGAAGCTTTGCACTGGCTCGCCACAGGGCTGTGTGCTTAGCCCCTACCTGTATTCTTTGTACACATATGACTGTGTATCATCTGACCCATCCACTGCGATAATTAAGTTCGCAGATGATACGACCATGGTGGGTCTTATTACAGATGGGGATGAGGCAGAATACAGGGCAGAGGTAAAAAAACTATCCATATGGTGTTGTAACAACAACTTGCACCTGAACATCGGCAAGACAAAAGAGATGGTGATAGACTTCTGGAGGATAAAGGAGGATCCCACCCCACTTTACATCAGGGAAGACTGTGTGGAGAGAGTTTCCTCCTTTAAATTTATGGGAGTCTACCTCTGTGAAGATCTGACCTGGAAAGTTAATACAAGCCAGGTGGCTAGAAAGGCCCAACAGAGGCTTCACTTTCTCAGGGTCTTGCGGAAGAACAGGGTAGAACAACAGCTAATGACCCTCTTTTACCGGTCTACTATAGAGAGCGTCCTCTCATATGGTATTGTGGTTTGGTATGCTGGTCTGACAGCCGCGGATAGATAAGTATTACAGAGGGTGGTGAGCACAGCACAAGACATTGTGGGCTGTCCCCTGACATCACTGGATGACATTGCCAGGGCTCGCTGCCTTGGAAGAGTGAGGAAAATTCTCAGGGATGACTCACACCCTGGACGGTATCTCTTTACTCTCCTACCATCAGGTAGGAGATATAGGAGTATAGCCAGCCACACCAACAGGCTGAAAAACAGCTTTTATCCATGGGCTGTTAGGCTTTTGAACGGGAAATATTTTTTATAAACTTTATGCAGAATTGACTTGCAAGGCTGGTGTGTTGTGCAATTAGTTCACATGGTGTAATAAGATGGAGGGTTTGTTGTCACTGTGAGTTGGGGGGGTGGGGGCACAAAGGGAGGCTCAGCCAATCTCAATGTATACATGGTTGTACTTTGACAATAAAGGTTCATTCATTCACTAGGACACAGAATTCTCAGTTATTGATTAGGAGTGACAAATGAACTTCTGAATCTCAAGACTATGAATACTATTTTTTATCATCATTAACAATATTTAAATATATTTTCATGAAGAGATTTAATATTCATTTACCAATTTAATACATTGGACCAGATTAAATTTTATTTCAGCTCATATACAGAACTGAGACTGCTTTGATTGCACTGGTGCATTAACTGTGTTAAGACACTGAAGGAAAAGAGGGAATCAAATAATTCTTTTGGATCTCTTGACATTGTTTATTAATATACAATGGTAAAAGAAAATGGAAAAATCATCAATGGTATTTTTTTGTCCAAACCTGGAGTTTCATTATTTTGATTAATGAAACAGATTCTTGACTAATGAAATGAATTCTTCAAAATAATGGATTCTTATTTTTAACTCACTTTTTAAAATAAGGTAAAGGTGAAGGTTCCCCCGCACATGCGTGCTAGTCGTTTCCGACTCTAGGGGCCGGTGCTCATCTCCGTTTCAAAGCCGAAGAGCCAGCGCTTGTCCGAGGACGTCTCCGTGGTCATGTGGCCGACATGACTAGACGCCAAAGGCGCACGGAACGCTGTTACCTTCCCACCGCAGTGGTCCCTATTTTTCTACTTGCATTTTTACATGCTTTCGAACTGCTAGGTTGGCAGAAGCTGGGACAAGTAACAGGCACTCACTCTGCTACACGGCACTCGGGATTCGACCCGCCAAACTGCCAACCTTCTGATCGACAAGCTTAGCGTCCTAACCCACTGAGCCACCGTGTCCCTGTGTTTTAAAATATAGAGACCTTTTATACAAATATTGAATCTTATAGTTATGATTCTTACAAGTCTAGAGTTTTTCTTAAATGGTTACTGAATAGCTATAGTTCCTCTTGTACTTCAGTGCCTCTCCTAATCATTGGGGGAAAAAACTGCATAAAAGAAGGAAAGAAATCATAAAGGTTTCTTTTTGCTATTTTTGGAACACTATGTAGGACAACCTATATAGGATGGTAATCCATTGCAAAGTTATAATACCTTTTCTAGCCTGGTGCTTTTCAGAAGTGTTGTTGAAATTTATAGCCAGGGTGTCAAAACAAGTGAGCTGTCAACATGTCAGCTGTCAAAATATATAGCCAACATCAGTCAGAATTCTGTGGTTTCTAGTTCAGCACATCTAGTGGATGTTATGCTGAAGAAAGTTTAATAGGATAATCCAGAACCAAAAACTTTTTTCAACTGATGGTAATAAGGGGCAATTTCCACAAAAGTCTAGATAGGAAATGCTATATTGTGAAGAAAACCCACTGAATGCCTGTTTCAACTTAATGAACATACATAGAAATGAATTGGTTGAGTCATTTCTATATTGTGGAAGTACTTTTGTTTTCAATACATAATAATAGTAGACATAATACATTTTTTGAAAAGCAATTCAATAAGTACATTTTAGATGTTTCATTTATATGCTGATGAATTTAAGGCTCCATATTTAAGATTTCAATGGATTATTTGAAAGTCAGCAAACAAAAAATATGTAAGATATCAGCAGAGTGGTAAAATACATATTTGATTATGTTCTCCCTGGAGAACACAAAAGGAATAAGTTGCACAAATTTTATCCTGCCTTTGAAACATTTTAATTTGCCTCAATCAAACCATCATGACCAAGAAGCTACCATAATTACATAGAGGAAATAAGGAAATACAAATTTAAATACTTGAATTATCATGTTGCATGAAGAATATCTATAAATCCATCCAACTTCAGTCCAAATGGTCATGATATGCCTGGGTGGTCAGTCTGCATGACAAACCAAATGACCAAGAAAGTGTATATCTATTGGTTCTATTGGATCTTTCATCAATTTTATATCATTATCAATTATATCCTGGACTGTGAGTTTTGACATAATAAATTTGATGCTTTGATCCTTCCAGTAGGACATCTTCAGGTGATGGTAATAGGAAGCTAACATTCAATGCTTCAACCATTGATATCACTTGGGAGAATATATTCTTTTCAAATTTTTGAGCATTTTCATAAAACTGCTTGAATAGACTGGGGCTGTAGCATTTAGCATTAGTGTTATGCAAATCATACTTACTTATATTTTATTTTTCTATCTCAGTTAAAGAAAATTTGAATTTCTGGAGCAACGTTTGTTTTTGGAATGTGAACAGACTAAACGTAATGCAGACACAAGTATTCTAAGTCAGTACTACAAAAGTTCAGAGTGGGAAGATATAATCCAGTTGTCTCTCATCTTGGTTTTTTCCCCCTAGATCTTGTCTTAAGCCTGACTATCTAGTTCTCAGCAGTGCATAAAGAACTTAATTATCTAAGGAGCTATGGTGGCGCATGGTTAGAATGCAGCATTGCAGGGTGATTCTGCCTACTGCCAAGAGTTCAATCCTGACCAGCTCAGGGTTGACTCAGCATTCTATCCTTCCAAGGTCAGTAAAATGAGGACCCAGATTGTTGGGGGGCAATATGTTGACTCTGTAAATCACTTAGAAAGAGCTGTAAAGCACTATGAAGCGGTATATAAGTCTAAATGCTATTGCTATCCTGTAGGTTGTTATATTAAATTATTATTATTATTATTACTTAATATATCTGGCTAGGGTTACTGTCACAGGTTCTTTGTTAAACCAAATTTGACTGATGTGGACTCAAAAGATCCACAAAAGCACTGAAGCCTGGAGAGCTGAATTTTTTTATCTTCCTATAAGGATTGAGGTGGTGGTCTATTTTGAAAAGGGAAAAAAAAGATAAAAAAGTGAAATATGCAAGCATACATGAGTATTTTCTATTGCTTTCATCTTATCCTATAGTCCTCAACTTACAACATTCATTTAATGACTGAAGTTACAATAGCACTGAAAAAAGAGACTTATGACTGGCTTTCATAATTATGACCATTGCAGTATCTCCATGTATATGTGATCAAAATTCTGGGGCTTGACAACTGGAATGTACTTATGGCAGTTGCACTGTCCCAGGGTCATGTGATCAACATCTGTAATCTTTTCAGCTGGCTTTCAACAAGCAAAGTCAATGGGGGAAGCCAGATTTACTTAATGACCACATGGTTCACTTAAAAACTTCAGTGATTCACTTAACAACTGTGGCAAAAATGTCATAAAATTGGGTGAAACTCATTTAACAATTGTCTTGCTTAGTGAAAGAAGTGGGGCTCCATTGTGGTTATAAACCAAGGACTATCTGTACTTCATTACTATTGCTACTATGTCATTACAATTTTCTCTACACTACATTCTACTATTCTATAATATTACTTTTATACTGGTACTATTACTCCATAGAGTGATATTTTCCTCTGGTCTGTCTTTAATTCCTTTCTCTCTGGGATTTCTTCTACTTTTTTCCTTCTTTATTAATGGCCAGCGTGCAAAGCACTTACACCTTCTACATTGTGCTTTGCTTTGTGGTTCTTCTTTTTTCTATGGATCATTCAGTCTCTGTGAGACTCTTTTACTGAGCTGAGCTGAGGATGCTGGTGACATGGTTAAGATAGGATGGAAGGAAAGCAGCACAGGTGCCAGCAATTTTCTCTGCTGCCTGCTTTTCCACATTGACACATGCTTAAATTGCTTCTTATTTTAATTATCATAATCCAATTCTATAAAGAGAGGCTTTGAAACATATTCAGAAACTTTCTCCAATTCAGAATGTTGCAAGCATACTGTTCATTATATAAGGCAGGCATGTCAAACTCGCGACGTAACGTGATGTTGCACAATGTATTGCGACTTTTTCCCCATTGCCGGCAATGGGGTGGGCACGGTTTCATTATGATGCATCAAAGCGATGGTTTGGATTGTTGTTAGTTGCAAAGTCACGTCTGACCCATCACAACCCCATGGACAACGTTCCTCCAGGCCTTCCTGTCCTCTACCATCATTTGGAGTCCATTTAAGCTCATGCCTACTGCTTCAGTGACTCCATCCAGCCACCTCATTGTCTGTCATCCCCTTCTTCTATTGCCCTCAATCTTTCCCAGCATTAGGCTCTTCTCCAGTGAGTCCTTCCTTCTCATTAGCTGGCCAAAGTATATTTTTTTGGACTAACTTTTCGCCCTTGAGTCCTTTGAATAATATTTTTTTACAAAAATATTATTTATTTATTTATTTATTTATTTATTTATTTATTTATTTATTTATTTATTTATTTATTTATTTAATTAATTTGTATACCGCCCTTCTCCCTAGGGACTCAGGGCGGTGAACAGGGCAATACATAAAAACTAGATACAAAAATTAAAATTATTAAAACATGATTAAACAATGCCCAAAAATTAATACAAATTTAAAATTAAAGTCATTTATAAAAATCCCACCCCGTCCCATCAGGCCAGGCCAGCTTGTTTAAAGAGATAAGTTTTAAGATCGCGCCGGAAGGAGCGGAGATCGGGCGCCATCCGGAGCTCAACCGGAAGATGGTTCCATAAATCCGGTGCACCCACAGAGAACGCTCTCCCCCTGGGGGCCGCCAGTCGGCATTCTTTGACCGGTGACACCCTGAGGAGGCCCTCTCTGTGGGAGCGTACTGGGCGGAGGGAAGTTGACGCCGGCTGCAGGTGCTCCCCAAGGTATTCCGGACCCATGCCATGAAGGGCTTTGTAGGTCATTACCAACACCTTGAACCTCACCCGGAAGACAACTGGTAACCAATGCAGCTCGCGGAGTAAAGGTGTGACATGGGAGTATCGGGAGACTCCCAGTACAACTCTCGCGGCTGCATTCTGTACCAGTTGGAGCCTCCGAGTGGTCTTCAAGGGTAGCCCCATGTAGAGAGCGTTGCAGTAATCAAGACGAGTGGTCACGAGCGCATGAGTGACCGTACGCAAGGCATCCCGGTCTAGATAGGGCTGCAACTGGCGCACCAGGCGAACCTGGGCGAAGGCCCCCCTAGTCACAGCTACAATATGGTCTTCTAAGGAGAGTTGTGAATCTAGGAGGACTCCCAAGTTGCGAGCCCTATCTACAGGAGATAATGACTCACCCCCCATAATGAGGGTTGGGATATCCTGAATATCCCGAGATGCCGGTACGCACAGCCACTCAGTCTTGTCAGGGTTGAGTCGAAGCCTGTTCCTCCCCATCCAGACCCGGACCGCCTCCAGGCACCGGGACATCACGTCGAGGGCATCACTGGGGTGGTTTGGGGTCGAAATGAAAAGTTGGGTATCATCAGCGTACTGATGATACCCAACTCCAAAACCACGAATGATCTCACCCAGCGGTTTCATGTAGATGTTGAACAGGAGGGGTGAGAGGACCGACCCCTGAGGAACTCCACAAGCGAGAGACCTCGCAGTCGACCTCTGCCCCCCTGCCAACACCGACTGCGAGCGTCCCAGGAGATAGGAGGAGAACCACTGAAGAACCGTGCCTCCCACTCCCAATCCCCTGAGACGCCGCAGCAGGATACCATGGTCGATGGTATCGAAAGCCGCTGAGAGGTCTAATAGGACTAGAACAGAGGAATATCCCCTGTCCCGGGCCCTCCAGAGATCATTCACCAGCGCGACCAATGCCGTCTCCGTGCTGTACCCGGGCCTGAAGCCCGATTGGTATGGGTCTAGATAATCCGCTTCATCCAGGACCAGAGGGAGCTGATGCGCCACCACACTCTCAACAACCTTCGCAAGAAAGCGAAGGTTGGAGACCGGACGAAAGTTATTCAAAACAGCCGGGTCCAAGGCAGGCTTCTTGAGGAGAGGTCTCACCACCGCCTCTTTCAAGGCGGCGGGAAAACTACCCTCACTCAGAGAGGCAGATATAACCACCTGGAACCAGCCTCGTGTCCCCTCCCGGGCTGCATAAACCAGCCAGGAAGGGCACGGGTCCAATAAACATGTGGTGGAGCTCAGCCTCCCCATGATCCTGTCCACTTCCTCCGGAGTCACAGGATCGAACTCCTCCCAGGTGACATTGACAAGACCGCTCGTCTCCTGATCGTCCGATACTGCCCAGCCGGAGTCCAAACCGGTCCGAATCCGAGCGATTTTGTCCAACAGATGTTGACTAAATTCCTCGGCACGCCCCTGCAAGGGTTCCCCACTCACCTCCTGATTAAGGAGGGAGCGGGTCACCCTAAACAGGGCGGCCGGGCGATTATCTGCGGACGCGATGAGGGCAGCGAAGTAGTTAGATTATCATTTATAGCTGGGATTAAAATGTTATAGAGAGACCTAACATGATATTTTTTGCCTGGAATCATAGGCTCTCTTTTTATCTGACTGATTATATTACTACTTTTTAAACAGTACCTATTATATATCCATTGTCTTTATTGTTTCTAACTGCCTTGGGAATTATATAAATTGAAAGAACAAGCCACAGATACTTGACCTCACAAGATCAATGGAATGGATTTAACAGATGGAATACTGAAACTGGCAAATTTTATAACAGAAGCTAGGCTATTTAACATAAGTACAGTATGTTGGAACCATCCACAGGTATTGGTGTTCTGTTCTGTTCCCTGGCTATAAACAATACATCTGAGGAACATAACTAAATTATGGCTACTTATTCAATATACAGAAAGCTCCCATTTCTGTTCTTGCACTTGAAATTTATTATCATCTGCAAGTCAAACCAGATCTAGGAGAGAGTGCATGTTATGGGTTCCATCGTCTAGAGAGCTACATTTGGCAGATTGCAGGCCTTTTCTGCTGTGGCCTCCTCTCCTCTGAGGTTGGCCTCATTTCTACTAGGCTTCTAAAGATCTCTCAAGACCTTATGCCAGCAAGCATCAGGACCCCAGGAACACATGAACTAGTGAGGTGGCCACATTACCATTAACATCCATATATATATATATCTAAGATATACTGTATGAATTATAACTATATGAATTAGGAAAAATAAATTTCAGGAAACAGGAACAACTTTAGCCAATGTCTACCATAGCTATAGCTGTTCAGGAGAAGCCATACTAGGATCATTTTTATCCCTGGCCTTAGCAGAAAAACTTTGAATTTCTGCAACTGTAATACAGATTGGTAGTGAAGAACCTCTCTATGATCCAAGCTCACCTCTCAAAATCTTCATACATACCTTCAAACCTTGGAATTCAGATAACATCCCTGTTTAAGAAAGGAGTTCAGACTGAAGCAAATCCGACAAAGGTTCCAGTCTCTATCTGAATATATCAATAAAGGGGAACTTCCTTTGGTACTTGATTTTACTTGGTAAATTTCCTTATTACAGCGTTTCCCTTAACGTTTAGCCAGAATTCACTTTTCTATAACTTAAAACTATTAAACTGAATCCTGATATCTAGGGTAATACAAAATAGGCGAAGTTTTTCTTTTGTCTGACAATCCTGAATTGCTCTCATACCTCACTTCAGGATTTAATTTTCAGGCTCCTTTAATGTATTTTTAAATGTCTAAAAAGGATTTTTTTTATTTAAACCAGATTCACATATGTCACTAGAAGTTGCAAACAGAAGTTTTGCCAAACATGTTTTGGTTGACAGAAAGAGAGGGAGAGAGGAAAATTGACCTTTGATCTATCATCTGTAAGGAATTTTTGAATGGGCTTGCTCTTTTACTTCTGTTCTTTTACTTCTGTGTATGCCATTTTATTGTGCTATAAATAAAGGAAATATTATGTCCTATTTGGACATAATCTTTACAGGCTAAGTGGAATATTTGGAATAAGTAATGCAGTTTTTAAAATAATTTTCCATATTTTTCATCATTCAGTCCAGAAACATTAAAGATGTGCTTTCATCTGTCAGGGTAATTATGCCACTCCTGAAATATTTCCTGTGCCCACACACATCTTTGGTTCTCGTGACTTCCTTATTGTTCAGTCATTTAAATCAAAGATGTTTTTCAAATTCAGGAATGACATATGATATCCTAGTGCAGGAATACTACATTCCAGCATTTTGTTTAAAAAAAATCAACCTTGGACACTAAGTTGAATAAACTGTTTAGTATAGTATAATATAGTATATAGTAACAGTAATAGCATAGCATAGCATAGCATAGCATAGCATAGCATAGCATAGTATAGTATAGTACTGTATAGTATACGGTATGGTATAGTATAGTACAGTATAGTATATGCTCCTACATACTGGTAGAATAGACTATTTCAACAATATTCATCATGTATAGACAGCCAGTTTGGTGTAGATGGTAAGGAACAAGATCAGAAACAGGGAGACTATGAATTCTATTTCCACTTTAGACACAAAGTCACATCGATGACCATGAACCAGTCTCTTTTTCTCAGCCCTAGGAAGAAAACAATGTCAAACCACTTCTGAAAAATCTTGCTGAGAAAACTGGAGGAAGTAATCCATCGTGACACCAGATGTCAACATTCACAGGAAAGTGTACATGCACATAAACACACACAGAGAGGCAGATACACAGAGAGAAAAACAACCTGCCCACCCACATACACCACCAAAATAGTACCTAGTAGAAAATAGATTTCTCAGTAACAAAGCTTTCCAGTATTTGGCTAGTCTAAAGAAAAGAAGAAATAGGAGAGACGTGATAGCAGTGTCCCAGTATTTGAGGGGCTGCCACAAGGAAGAGGGGGTCAAATTATTATCCAAAGCAGAAGAAGGCAGGACAAGAAACAATGGTTGGAAATTGATCAAAGAGAGATGCAACCTGGAATTAAGGAGAAACTTCCTAACAGTGAGGATAATTAACCAGTGGAACAGGTTGCCTTCAGAAATTGTGGGCACTCCATCACTGGAAGTTTTTAAGAAGAGACTGTACAGTCACTTGTCTAAGATGATATAGATTCTCCTGCTTGAGCAGGGGGCTGGACTAGAAGACTTCCAAGGTCCCTACCAGCTCTCTTCTCTTCTCTTCTCTTCTCTTCTCTTCTCTTCTCTTCTCTTCTCTTCTCTTCTCTTCTCTTCTCTTCTCTTCTCTTCTCTTCTCTTCTCTTCACAATCCAAGTGAGTGAGAGTCTCTCTCAGTTTCTGTCTCACTCTCCCCACTCAGCATGGTCTGCCCCTCTATTACTCTGTACTCTCCTTGATGCTGAGGCCAAGCCTAAATATCCATCCATTTGAATTCAATTTTTGATTTTAAGTAACTTTGGGAATAGTGCCACATATCTTGCCTGTGGATACGTTTTCCAGAGACTAGAGAAAGCTATAGGCATGGAATCTTTGTCTTTAATAAATGTTTGCTTCTGGTTTTTTTTTTAAATACATAGTATATAAATTTGATAAATAACTAATAAATAAGCATTGCTTCTTGATTAGTTTAGCATTGAAATGAAGAGCACCAGTTGCAAATGAGAGGTTAAATAGCAATTTTTGGGGAAAGGAAAGTCAGCACCTCCCCTCAAACTTTTCTGGCCACCACTGTTTTCCTTCTCAAAATGCCCTAATGGTGATCTTGATGCTTAAAATTTCGGGGAGGGGGGGGAATATGATGGCTGTAAAATCTTCATGGCTACTGCAGCTTACTAAAATAGCTATCTAGCATAACAATTAGATACCTTCAAAATGACAGCAACTTCAGAATATTGGTTAGTGAGTACAAACACAGGGAACTAGAATTGGAATGTAGAAAGAATAGAGACCAAATGGATGAAATACATTTTAAGGTAAGGCTAGCTGTTTTCCTTTCTTAGCTCATCTTAACAGATTATTCAAATATCAAAAGGCCACGATTTTTATTAATTTTATATTCTACATTACTCTAAATAAAGTATTTATTTTCAGTAGATTGGATTTACAGTGAGATTGATATATAGGACTAGATGTATCTTTCTATGCCTATCTCCATTTTTAATCTGGACTTGCTAAGCATCTTTCCGTTTGTTTGGATAAGTCTGCACATCCAAACAAATTGGATGTGCAGGACATTTTCCTGCCCGTTGCCCATATACAAGGGGTCTTCAAACTTGGCACTTTTATGGCTTGTGGATGTCAACTCCCAGAATTCCTCAGCCAGGCATGCTGGCTGAGGAATTCTGGGAGTTGAAGTCCACAAGTCATGAAAGGGCCACGTTTGAAGATCCCTGCCTTATACCATCATGGTATGACTGGCTGTAGACCAATCACCAGTACTTGCTTTTACCTTTCAAAGACTACTTCCTTGTCTCTGATCTCCATTCCCTTTGCTTTCCCTGATGTTTGCGCATATGAATGCCATCTTCCATATTATAACTTTTCCATTAATATGCGGGGGAGAGGAGTCATCCATTGTAAAAGTTTGCCTTCTCTTGAGAAAAAAGAGCAGGAATTTACTGCTATGAAGCTAAGGCCTAGCTAAGCCTTATTACTGCCAAATAGTCAGATAAGACCTTAGGCCACATTACATTAGGGAAATGTTTGTGTTGTGATCTTAGAATAGCTTTTATGGATTTATTTTATCAGTGGATTTGTCAGCCTTACTTTTGCCATCAAAAAGCATAATCTCAGAATTTCTCCTTCGGGCCTATCGCTGACAACTGACAACAAAGGCTGATGCAGTGACACAAACTCATTTCATTCTGCTATGATACCTTCTGTATGTACACATGCCCAAACCAAAACCATAAAGAACACAATACAAGAGCCTGCATATTTTTTCTTTCTTTTCAATTTTTCTTCATCATTTCTCTTTTCTTGCACTTTTGTTTTTTCTTTGATTTCTTTTTCTTCCTTTTCCTTATTTTATATTATTTTGTGTTGGTTTTTATCTTGTTTAAATGTTTCAACAGAAACTATATTTTAAACAAATCCATTGGTCAATTTCAAGCTCCCATCAGATAGTTATTGAATATATGTGGAAGGAAGGACAGCTGCATAATTCCCATTTTGTTATAATAAAGACTGGCAGGAGTTTACAACATCATTAACCAATAAAAATATCCACATAAAATAATAATAAAAGTGTGTCTATTACCCACCACCCAACATTCAGTATTAGACCTACAGAAATCTTCCATATTAATGGCTTCACAAAAGAGTCCTGTTTTTACCACCTTTCTGATCATAATCAAGAATATCACCCAGACTTCCATTCCCATGGGTTGAAGCAAAGTCTGCAAATATTGTCTCCTTCCCTCTCCCTCCATATCCAAGCCTCATGTAAGCAGGGATTCTTCACTTCCCAAAGTGGGAGAATGAACCAGATGGATTGGTTCTACAGTATCTACCAGAGGAAGTGGTTCTGAAACTATTTTCATATCCAAGTTAAAAGGACTTAACCCTAACCCTTCCAGGTAATTTTGAAAGACAGTCTCATGTATGGCACAAAGCATTAATCAATCTAGACCAGGGGTCTTCAAAGTTGGCCTTTTTATGACTTGCAGACTTCAACTCCCAGAATTCCTCAGCCAGTTTGTCTGGCTGAGGAATTCTGGGAATTGAAGTCCGCAAGTCATAAAAGGGCCAACTTTGAAGACCCCTGATCTAGACATTGTATTGGTCTTGTCTGCTAGTGTGATCCATTCATGCATATCCTTTAGAACGTCCACATATTTTGTTATTAATTATCAGACTTCACCCAAGGCACTTGACTATAACCAACTAAGCAAGCTCAGAATAATCCAAGAACTTCTAATAATGAATTGTTATTGAAGAAAAAGTATTAAAGTAATAATGAAAAAAATTCTAGAACTTCTGTGTTTAAAGAACAATTTTTATATACAGAAATCCTTTTTGTGTCTTTTTCGTGCTCAGTTTAACAGTACCCTTCTCCATCCCTTGGACAAAAAGTGTTGGTTTCATCTGTAGGATTGTAGAATCTATATTAGTTCCTGACTGTGTGAATCAGATTAGATCAGACAGGTTGTAATTTTGCTCTGTCGTATTTTTACATAGGAATAAGTTTGTTGAATAAAGAGGGGTTTATTTCTGAGTAGAAATTATTATGTTAGGGACTCATCAGTTAACTGAGTTGTAACTTAAAGAAACAAGTCTAATGTACAATAAGTGATTCTACAAAGGTCATAATTAAGAGTGAACAAAGAGCTCCATCATTCAGTCTATAAACTAGCTTTGTTCATAATTATTCAGTGTAACAATATCATTGACTTACATGAAGTGGATTTTGGATTGATTGTTAAAACAAGCTTTAACAACAGAATCTACTAACTAGTAGTTAGCTCCTTTTAACTAGCAGAGTTTGATCAGCCATCTGTCAAGATTTGTTCTATTTGCTGCATTAACCATGGGTTAATGTTAATAGTCTCAACTCTTCTAGCTCTTTGATGTTATGATTTGTACTTTTCTCTTAACTAAGTTACTGGTATCTACAAGTGCATAGTGAAATGTTACATACTTCATTTATCTTTTTGCATTTTGACTATCTTCTCTCCCTTTTCTTCATTAAAACTGTAGTTTCCCAGGGATGCTTTTAATCAAAATAAAGAAACATGCAGGACTTTGTTAATATGAAATGCACAGACTTTATGAATGTTGTTTATAATTCCAACTTTTATGAGTCATACAAGATTGAAACAGAATTCCAATGGCCAAATAAGAGAAGAAAAAACCAAGTAATTACAGAACGTTCAGTGTAATGATCAGTACCCCAAATATCCTAGCCTAATGCCTGTGGAAAGAAATCTTTCTTTAAGGCACAAAAGGTTTAGGCTTAGGTTTAGGTTTAGTGTGTCTTGGGGCAAATGTTGTTCCAGAGGACAGGAATGGCACTAGAGAAGCCATGCCTGTCAGATCCTGTAAGATGATATTACTTAAGAGACAAGACCTGAGTCATACCAGTCTGTCAGATCTTATCTTACAGCAGACCCAATGGGAGATTTGATGGTTTTACAAACATCCAGATTCCATACCATGTTGAGCTTTACATATGACAATCAGCACTTGGAGTTGCATCTATAAGTCTACCAATTCAGCTTGCACAGGAGCAATATTGCATAGGCATCCTGAAACTTACCCATAACTGCTTGTGCTGCTGCAAAGTTTGGATCATATGTAGCTAAGGTTCAGACTTTAAGGCCAGCTCTATGTGGAATGCATGGCAGCAATCCACATGCATGGTGACTAAGGCATGAATGATCATGAGGAAAGAGAGAGAACCTCTGGATATAGGAAAGGTATAATTGCTCTTCAAAATGGGAGTTCTATATCCAGAAAAACTCAAAACAATTCCTGCTAGCTCTATGTAGAGAAGGTGCACCCCCCCTGCCCCCAGCTATGGTTCGTAAATGCTCAGAAATCAGATTGTCAATCTACCTACAGCCACTTGGTCTTGCCTGGGTTGAAGTTCATCTTATTTCTCCCCTCCTGTTATCTAAGTGTCCATAACACTTTGATGATATTGCTTTGTTGTTGTTGTTGTTGTTAGTTGCGAAGTCGTGTCCGACCCATCGCGACCCTATGGACAATGTTCCTCCAGGCCTTCCTGTCCTCTACCATCTTCTGGAGTCCATCTAAGCTCATGCCTACTGCTTCAATGACTTCATCCAGCCACCTCATTCTCTGTCGTCCCCTTCTTCTATTGCCCTCAATCTTTCCCAGCATTAGGCTCTTCTCCAGTGAGTCCTTCCTTCTCATTAGGTGGCCAAAGTATTTGAGTTTTAGCTTCAGGATCTGGCCTTCTAAAGAGCAGTCAGGGTTGATCTCCTCTAGGACTGACCGGTTTGATCGCCTTGCAGTCCAAGGAACTCGCAGGAGTCTTCTCCAGCACCATAGTTCAAAGGCTTAACAGCTTAACAGCTTACTAATACCTGAGTCAATGCCATTGGATGACCTCACCCATCAGTTTTATATAAAGATTAAAGAAAAAAGGTTGGAGGGTTCAAACCAGAGGTCGGACTGAATCCTTCATATTACACCGTCCTCAACCTGTCTCAGGTACAGAACTGAAGAGAACATAACAAAGTATTAGGGTGAGATGGAATAAAAGCAGCCCAGTTTCTAATCTGAGGCAATTTTACATGTATTCAATTATAAAAATAAAATTATAAAGGAAACCTTGAGCAAATTTTGGTATATTACTTTTCATTCTGTATCATTACTGAACAAAATTTCCACCATGTGAGTATTTTTCATTCAGTTAAGAGGTACAGTATACGACTTTTGATAATATGTGTATCTTTTGTAGTTAATTTTGAATTGAAAATTGGATCAGAAACTTCAAAAAAATACAGTATCTGAAAGAACTGTTCTGAGTTGCTTATTAGTCTGATAAGTGCAAATTCAATACATTCAGTGAAACATTTAGACCAAATGCAATTCTCCCCGTTTTCTAGTTACACAAAACATCAGGTTCAGTGTCTTTTCCTGTTAAAATTTCAGGCTGAAAATGTGACTATCTTGAAGGGAATTTTTTGATCATTGAGTTAAATGGAATATTCAGTGTAGGAATCCATATGAAAGTATCTACGCCAGGTGATTGTCCTACCTCTACCTGAACACAAGGGGAGCCCATCAGCTTTGCTCTATAATCAAAACTGCTCTCATTGTTAGCAAAGTTTTTTCCCCCCAACATCCATTTATTTTCCTCACTTCTTTTCTCTGGACTTTTCCCAGTTTGTCTGAATACTTGTTAAAAATCTGGTGCCAAGAAATGAATTCCATACAATATTCAGGATTCAATCTAACCAACCAAAGTGTGAATAAAAATTGAATAGGTATTTCCTGTGCTTTGGAAAACTATATTTTGTTGTTGAGGTCTAAAACTTTATTTGCTTTTTTTTTTTTGCTGTCACCTCATATTTCTAAATATATTTGTTTGAAATCAGTTACACTTCCAAGATTTTTTTCACAATTTTATAATAATAATAATAATAATAATAATAATAATAATAATAATAATAATAATAATAATAATAATAATAATAATAATAATAATAATAATAATAATAATAATTTTATTTATATACCGCCCTTCTCCCGAAGGACTCAGGGCGGTATATAAATAATCCCGAAGGACTCTATGACTTATCAAGTCATAGATCTCCAAATATACCTTCTATCCTTGTCTATTTGATTTTGATTGAAATAAAATCCTACATTTCTCTGTTCATTCTAAGATCCCTGGTGGCGCAGTGGTTAGAATGCAGTACTGCAGGCTACTTCTGCTGGCTGCCAGCAGTTTGGCAGTTTCAGTCTCACGGGCTCAAGGTTGACTCAGCCTTTCATCCTTCCGAGGTTGGTAAAATGAGAACCCAGATTGTTGGGGACAATAGGCTGATTCTGTAAACTGCTTAGAGAGAGCTGTAAAGCCCTGGGAAGTGGTATATAAGTCTAAGTGCTATTTTCAGTAGATATTTATTACTTAGAAACAACATGTTAATTTTTATTCCTTCTTCTAGCTTATTAGCTATTCCATCCAATTTCACATCAGCTGATAAAAAGCCTTTCTTCTACTTCCATATCAAATTAATTAATAAAACTGATGAAGACCATTGAACTTCGAGGCACCCTGACTTGATAATGATTTTCCAGTCTGATGAAGACTCTTTGCAAACTTTTTGAGTATGATTTTCAAGTAGGCTGTGCAGTCATTTTATTGTAAAAGCATCCAATCCACACTTAACTAGGTTGCTAATCAAAATGTCATGGGACACATTGTCAAATGTTTTGTTGAAATTAAAATATCTTATACCCCATAGCATTCTCAACAAGTTGATAAGGAGACTCTCCAATTAAAAGAAATGAGCTATGATTTGGCATGTCTTGTCCTTGACAAATTGATTCTGGCAAATACTGCATTGTTTACCATCAATGTTTTTATAATTTGCTTTAAAATCTTCCCAAGTATTGATACAAGAATGAGTGGCTTTTAGTTCTCTGGATTCTCCTTTTTCCTCTTTTTTTGAAAATATGATATTTGCCCCCTTCCCAGCTGGCATTCCCCTGAGTTTCCAAGAGTTCTCAAATGTAATACATAAATGTCTAGCCAGACAATCAGTGTGGTCCTTTTTTATCCTAGGATTTGATTAAAGAGGTTGTGAAGATTTAAACTCATCCAAAGTTAAATTTTCCTGAGACAGAATAAGACTAATGTTTTGAATTCTCACCATTCAATGTTATCTGATGCTCAGGGATTTTAGTATGAGAAAACAATAAAATCATGCTTCATTTTATAAATTCTTATTATGTCATCCTTATCTTATTTTTCCAGACACCCGTATTATATCTTAACTGCAAATATGCAGCTGGCATTTCTAAATAAGTGATAGAAAACCATCTGAGCTCTAATTCAGAAACTGTCTATTAGAAGAGTTTCATACTGCAAATAATGTTTGTTCTTCTCTTGTCTTGTGTAATCAGTGTTATGGCTTAGCTTATATACCTAGATGTCTGAAACTTAGCTTCACTCTTGACTTTGTTGTATCCCTAATCTATTGAAATTAATGTACTGTTTCTGCTATTTTTGATCTCTGGACTTGATTTTGCATATTTTGCTATATTCTTTCTTCTGTGTTTAATGTGTTCTTGGCTTTGACTGGTTGATTATATTGTACTGTCTGTACTTATCGTCAGTGATAAGACATTTCCTGAATAGTACTCATCGTTAATTCATTCTGGGAGGTACAATGAGTACCAAAACAATGAGTACCCAACAAATTTTTCCCATAAGGAATAATGTAGTGACTCACAAGGCAGCCAACACTGACAAATTCTAGCTTGTGCATTGAGTACAAACGATAATTATCAGGACAAAATTTTCATGTCAACTTTCAATGAGTACCTAATTAATTTAGTTTCAAAGCAGTTGAGTACCAAGGTACCACTGTATACTACAGGCCATATGTAAGTGCTCTTAGCTAATATGGAGGGACAATCAGTCAGTCAAGTTATACTATGCTATGCACTGCCTCTGACTCTGACTCTGAAAACTACAGAGGAAGTGGATCTGTTCTTCCTTCCAAGCGTATAATGCTGGCCAAGTTGCTTAATCATTTGTTTCTACGTCCTTTACTATTTTGACAAAATAACATATTAATTTTTTCCTTCTGGTCAAGGATGAGGAAGGGTGTTGAAGGCTGTACCAAAAGCTCACATAATTTTAGCAAAAGCAATATGAACTACAAAAAATAGACTCAGTTTGAATATAATAATCATAAAACTATTTTTCAGACAAAGGTAAGATCAAGCCAAAGAAATCTATCCATGATTCATCCTAGAAACTTTATAAATGTGCTAATTACACTGGAGACTGTAACAAATAAGATTTATGCATGGTTTTGGAAGGTATCAAATAAATTCAATATGAATAATTTTTAGCTACATTACTTAAATTTGGGGTATCTAATGATTTTGGCATATTTTAAAGTTTGTGAATTTCATGTCATAAAATAGCTGTCTTGGAGATAATTAAACATGATTGTCATCTTACTATCTTCACTAAGATTGACCCTAAAAAGCACTTTCCAGTCTATGTATTTTGTTTTTAAAGTACATGTCTTATTTCCCAGTGCACTCGAAGGTCACCCTTTAACCATTCTTAACATCAATTCTTCCAAAAGGATCAATAAGTTAATGAAGAAATATTTCTCCTAAATTCAATATGCCTTTAAAAACTTCAAGGCCTCTTTATTTAGTTTGGATCAATTCAATATTGGTATGTCACTGCAGAGTGGGTATAGTGTTACATAATTATTATTAGTGATAATATTAAGTTCATTACTACTTTTTTATACCTTCCATAAAGTTCATTGATGCTGAACATTTAGCCCTTTGGTACCCAAACAATGCAAGACAATCATTCTGGCCTTTAAAAACAAATTGCTGCAAAAGAGTAATGGTGGGATGATTATATTTTATTACTTATTGGACACCACATGTGAGTTCACTGCTAAGAAAACTCTTTGGCAACCACTGAGATGATTCTCAGGTTTAATTTACTCATGTGGTTAACTTGCTTGCTGAATTGGGGCTATTTGTGTTGATATTACTACATAGATCCAATATTGTGGAAGGTCAGTGCCAATTTTAACTTCTTTTTCATTTGGTAAGAAAATAGAGCCTATTTAGAATCATGTAATAAAAAAGTGTAAGCCTTGATGTTTTATTTTGGAATGGAAAAAGAGGACTCTTCTTGAATCATAATCAGGAATAAAATTGTAGAAAGTGAGATATATTTCTGCCTCAAAAATTGTAGCTTATTGAACATCTTAAGGCAAACTTTAGAAGGAGGATAAATGGAGGACTGGCAAAGAGATTCCTGTCCATTTAGAATAATAACACCTGCTATAAATTCACAGTATTGCCTGCCCTGCTTGTTGCAAGATAAATTTCAAGATAAATTTCAAGTGTCCAGTATTACATATTACATAGGAACAAGATTTTCACTAGATTGGGAACTCTCTGTTCATAAAATTTGATTTTTTTATGAAATGCCATAAAGGTGGGATGAACCAAAGTATGTCTGGAGGATCTGTTGAACTAGGTGTGTCTGGGTCAAATATAGAGGTTGTATTGAGCCCTCCTATTAGTAGGAGTTTAATAGCAGTAGTAGTATTAGTAATAGTAGTAGTAGTTATTAGTAAGTTACTATTAATTTGTGTAAGCAAAACCAACACAATTATTATTTCATTTTAGATGATTGCTGCCTCAAGCTAGTTAAAACAATAGACCTTAAGTCTAACACAGTTCCTTGTGACTGCATCCATATTGTTTCCTTGGCAATGTTACAAAATTGATTTGCCGTTGCCTTCTTCCAGTGTAACTTTTCTTATGGCCCCCTATCCAAGGGTTAAACTGCTTAGCTTTTAAGATCAGTCAGTCTCGGTATGGTTACCATCTCAGGAGGCATACCAGAGATTGTTAAACATTCTTACACTGTTCCTATTAATGGAGTCCATAACTTTTATAATTGAACATATCTTTTTTTCTCCTAAAATATTATCAAAACTGTTACCCACCCAGTAAAATTATCTCAAGCCTGGCAATCAGTTTTCTTTTTCAATTATATATAATCTACGGATCTTTGTAGTAAACCTATATAGTTGGGTCATTAAAAAAATAAATACAAGTGTATTTACAGCAAGAAATTATTTCTAAAATATACACTAGGAGAAACAGGACAATTATAAAGATCAATTTCACATAGTTTCCTCTTTTTACTCTTCCTCACAGTTTATTGATATGGTTAAGTTCTGTGTTTATAAAGTTTAGGGTTACAATATATCCAGTAGTGGGATTCAGCCAGTTCACACCAGTTTGCCAGAACCGGTAGGCTAATTGTTTGTTGCCCAGGCCCAGAATGGACTTCCAGAAGTGGCATCCACACAGAATGAATGAGCCTTTATTGTCAAAGTACAACCATGTATACAATGAGATTGGCTGAGCCTCCCTTCATGCCCCCCCCCAACTCACAGTGAACCGGTTGTGCACATATTTGAATCTCACAACTGAATATATCCAAATATATCTGTGCACCAGAAGACACATAACTAGTAAAATAGATTTCCTCTCTCCCCCCACAAAGCATTTTTTTCTGTTGTCCAGAGAATAAATGATTCCTCAGAAGAACTTGGGAGAGGTAGAGGAGTGCAAAAGAAGGAAAAATTAGAGATTATGATTATTGAACAATTAGGAGTAGGTATGTCTTTGGTTGCTCATTTGAGAGAGCCGGTTGCTCATTTGAGAGAGTATTCTAAAGAGTGATCTTCAAAGAAAAATCAAACTCATTTATGGTTGCCAGAACAAATTTTCATTGTAATTTTTCTAATGTTACTTTAAACTTCTTATTCCATTTGGACTAAATACGCTCTAGGTCTGTCACAGACCTTTTTAGAAAATTTGGTTGTTTTATGAAATGCCATAAAGGTGGGATGAGCCAAAGTATGTCTGGAGGATTTGTTGAATTAGGTGTGCACTGAACTTTAACTGTGGCTAAGAATGACAGATCAGATTCACAGTGAAGGATTGGAGTTATTTAAATATATTGTTCTATGAATATAGGGCTAGATGAAGAATGTTAGACTAGTCTTCTTCAGATCTGTAGTCAGCTATAGGGAGGTTTCTCATCAGGCCATTCCACTATGAACATAAAGATCCAACTAAGAACTACTGCCACTTTCAAAGTCCAGGCAACAGATGCTAGACCATCAAATAGGGCACATCATAGCAGGTACATTCTCCTCTTTCCTCTGATGTTTGTTTTGTCCATATCTTAAGTTTTGCATTATACCTAAGAAAGTAGGGAAAACATGGACAGCATGGCTTCTGGAATATTTTTCTCCCAAGGAGCATCTTCATTTTCTTATGTATGTCCAGTTATCCAGTATATCCAATTATCCAAGTATATTTGTATAGTATATCAAAGTATATTCTCTGTTGCCTCTGTAAGTGTGTGCCTGTCTGCCTCTGTGAGAGTCTAAGTAGGGTGGGTACATATGTATTGCCTCTGTGTGCATTTCTGCCTTGTGTTGCAGTCTCGGTTCTTTTGCATTGGAAGTACACGGCAAGCTGCATATGCTCTGCTTGGATCTGGTGATGAAAACGAAGGAGGGGTAGCTTAGATTGGATCAATCAGCACTATTCTAAGCTGCTGTCCAACTGACTCTTCCAAAGAAATGCTTTGAGGGATTTTTTTTTTCTAGAAATGTTTTTCTTTGAAAAATTTTTGGATTCAAATTTTCTTTCAGCAGCTTCTCCCTTAGCACCACATCTGGTCCCATTTTGTTCTATTTTCAGAGCATTATCTTGCTGATGGACAGAGCCCCCTTATATAATTTCTTTACGATATTCCACTCGGTTGGAATGAATAAAAATGTATTAATCAAAATATCCTAATTTTATAGGTAAGTGTCCTTCAAAAAACAAATTATTTGCTTTTGCTTCCCTGAAGATTCCAAAATGAAATAGACATAATTGACAAAATAATAAACCATGGAGAGACAAAAGTACTAATTCAAATTCAGAAAGGCAAGTTCTCGACACACAGGTCAACAAGGTTATTATATATTGATATACAAGTAGTTCTTGATTTACAACAGTTCATTGATTTGGCTAATCTAAAGAAAAGAAGAAATAGCGGGGACATGGCAGCAGTATTCCAATATTTTAGGGACTGCCACAAAGAAGAGGGCATTAAACTATTCTCCAAAGCACCAGAGGGCAGGACAAGAAACAATGGTTGGAAACTAACCAAAGAGAGAAGCAACCTGGAATTAAGGAGAAACTTCCTGACAGTGAGGACAATTAACCAGTGGAACAGCTTGCCCCCAGAAATCATAGGTACTCCATCACTGGAGATTTTTAAAAAGAGGCTAGACAGTGACTTGTCTGAGATGGTGTATGTTCTCCTGCTTGAGCAGGGGCTGGACTAGAAGACCTCCAAGGTCCCTTCCAGCTCTATTCTATTCAATTGTTCTATTCCTACTTGCCTAGGCAAATGTATGCCAAATCATTTAGTGGGAGGCATGTGCTTGCATTGTAATTTAGCAATGAAGCAAGACTACTATGTTGATTTCACAAGGGTGCCAATTCAGCTATCCTGTATTTTAGACTGGCCTGCCATGTGTTGATCTCCATAATGAACGCACCTGGTGGACCACACCCCATGTGTTCATAAATTATGCAACTGATCCAAGCAAAAGATTTCAAAGGTGTTTCACCAGATTTCTTCAGAACACATGTCCATTCCAGTGAGCTACTGTAATGAATCTCCTACATGGGGTCACTCCTATAACCACAATTGGCATTGAAGTTGATGTTCTTCAAATGCAGAGCAGGTAAATTATTATCCCATCCCAGCCTAGGCATTCTTACCTAACTTCACTTAACTATAATGACTGGAAAATGACAAGATGTGTTCTGACATCATAACACAAACTCTACCTTTTCATTAACTGCAAATACAAAACTTATTCAACTTGTAAATTTCATTTCTATCACTTTTTCCTCTGTTTCTTGGTTATACTGTCAAATATCTATTACAAGAAAAGGAAAAAAGGAAGGGAAGGCTTTATGATGTGATGACCAAATGGCCATTTCATAAAAAAAAAATCTCCATGTGCTTAGCTATGAATATTTAATTATTTGCTGCCTGTTTCATCATGGGGCTACATTACAAGAGATTTACGGGAAATTAGTTACAGAATTACAGAAGATTCTTTTTATTGTTCGCTATCCAACAAAATGTTGCAAAGACACTATGTTAAGGTGCTTGGAAATGACCATCTTTAATAGTATAACTCTCCCAAAAACCAGAACAAGACCAAATTTTGTGTATTGGGAAAAGAAAGGCTGTATTTTGGAAATAGTCTGGATCAGGCTGGGGGTAAAAATTTCTGAAGAAATTCATTCAGTGCCTCCCTATAGGGGAAGTCAATGAGCAGCAGCTTGGAATGTTGTTTGCTGCTCCATTCTGAATCCCTCCTATTTGTTCTGGCCATGTGACCCAGGACAGAGCAGCTATGAAGGCATTGGAAAGAATTGCAGAAATCGTGCTCCTCGTATTTTCTCAACCCTGCTATGCTTTCCAGTCTAATGGAATGTTGGAAAGAAATATTTAAAGAGGCTTGGGCCTCTATCAGCAGGGTAATTCTCTGAAAACAAAAGGGGCTGAAACCAAATTTGATGTGGTGAAAGAAGCTGGCAAAAGAAACCTTGAGCCAGAACTTGCCAGGACTGTTGACTCTTCCATTGTATGCTACTGTTCTTCCTTCTTCCTAATCACACAACCCAACATGGAAAGTGTGCAGTCTCCAAGCGCATAGATGTATAAAGCATAGATAGATAGATAGATAGATAGATAGATAGATAGATAGATAGATAGATAGATATAGATATAGATATAGATATAGATATAGATATAGATATAGATATAGATATAGATATAGATATAGATATAGATATAGATATAGATATAGATATAGATATAGATAGATATAGATATATAGACAGATGAACAATACAAGGAGAGAGTTTCAACAGACACACCAGGTTACTTCATTACCCAGATAAAAATACACACTAGATTCTTTCAAGTAGCTTGGATGATGATCTGAATGCTCTCACTAAGATAAACAGAATTTCTACTTATAGGCTTCCAAGTCTACAGCTCATGAAGAACCATCAGCCAGTTTGATCAACAGTAAAACACAGAAAACTGTTAACCAATCATTGTTTACTTCTGTCCAGTTAATGAATATTGCATCCTAACCTTCCATCATGCCTAAACATACATGTTTGTAAATGATCATCTAATCACAGCAGCCTCTATGATTAAATGCTAGAATCCTAGAACCCAAGAATCCTTTCTGTTAAGAATATAGGCATCTGGTACCCAATTATGTGAAAATGGTAAAAACATGTGAGATCTTAACACAATCCTGGCTTTTGTGCTTGTATTTTAGTATCTTACTTTCTCACCTGAATACATAAGCTAGTTTGCATTGTGACATTATGATACATTTGCTTCACTCCTGCAGAAGCTCACAATGTGTGTGTGTGCGTGTGCATGTGTGCATGCATGAGTGTGTGTGTATGTGTGTATGTGTGTGTAGAGAGAGCCTGTGATTTAATATAGTTATATTACACGCAAGGCAGCAATACATTGCCATTTTGGGTATTTGGTGCTTTGATAAGGATTTTCTATACCATGGATATAGTATTGCTAGCAAAATTGGTCATGTTAACAAGTTCCCAGTTCCAGTGCTGTGCAATGAATGGGGGATTCGTCTTATCTTACAACTGGAACTGTAGCTTCATTTGGAAGATCCTTCTGTGCCTAGTTAATAAAAAGCCAGTCCATTTCTGAGGAGCCAATTCACCTAGTTTTGAATAGTATCGGCCTCTGAATCTTTCATCCCACACAGAACATTCACTCAATAAGTTTAATCATATTTCCACAGGCAACACAATTGTCTTCACAGATCAGAGTAGCCTCAGGGGTTAGATAATCTAATTGAAATATTAGACAATCAGCATGAACTGATCTTCTCTGTGACCTTCTACTATGATCCTACCCCTGGTATAGTGGTTAAAGCATTAGACTAGAAATTGGGAGACTGTGAGTTCTAGTCTCACCTTAAGCATGACACCAGCTGGGCAACACTCTGTCTCAGTCTTAGGAAGCAGGAAATGGCCAAACACTTTTTAAATCTTGCAAATAAAGCTTCAGGAAGTGGTCCAGGCAATCCATCAGGAGTCAAATACTGATTTGAAGGCACTTTATTTATAGATTTATTTTGCTTACAGTAGGGCATCATCTGTCAGAGAGGAGGAATATCATTTGCAGCTTTTCACCTGCCACTCTCAAATGCAGATCAGCTACCTGGCTTTCTTTTAATAAAGAGATTCCAGCAATCATATCACTAAAATACTAATATTGCTCTTCCATTGCATTTGATCTGGTAGAGCTGATTCACCAGTAAAGAGATGAAAGAGCTAAAAATCACTTCAATTTCCTATTTTTTCCTTTATCTCTTCTATATGTTTTTTTTTTTTTGGTTTCTGTTTATTTTATCTTAAGGTGCAACCCCGAAGAGTCAATAAGTCAAGATGGCAGCCATCACCATGTAATATTTAATCAGTCAAAATCATGCAATCAAAGTCCTGTTGTTGTTTTCAGAATCACATAGCAAACAGGGGAAGGGTTTTGATCACATACTTGTAGTCTTGGCTATTATTTTGATTTTTTTTGAAGCTGCCCTTGCAGGTGCTCTTGCCTGCCTTTTAACTATGTATGACTTTAGTTTTAGGCTCTGGAAATAATTGTAGCCTTCATTCCTTCCATCTGCATTAGCTCTTCATTTAACAAGTTCTGCAGCACTTTGGAATCTGATCAGTGGTGGGATTCAAATATGTGAATAACCGGTTCTCTGTGTGGATACTGCTTCCGGAAGTCCATTCTGGGCCTGGGCAACAAAAAAATAGCTACTGGTTCTGCTGAACTGGTATCAACTGGCTGAATCCCACCACTGGATGTGATGCTTCAGAACATGTAGGGGCATACACATAATTATTTTTCCAAATGAGCATTGAAGGTACAGAGAAATTGCAGGCAGGTGCTATAAAAGCATCCTATATAAGCATCTGCTCCAAAGCAATCTTTTGTTCTTGTATCCCAAGCCCTGTACTTTCCTAATATCTAGAGTCATAGGTTCTAATGGCAGAAAGTGAAGAGGAACTGAAGAGTCTCTTGTTGCGAGTGAAGAAGGAGAATGCAAAAGTTGGGTTGAAACTAAACATTAAGAAAACCAAGATCATGGCATCCGGCCCTCTCAATTCCTGGCAAATACATGGGGAAGAAATGGAGGTAGTGACAGATTTTATTTTCCTGGGCTCCAAGATCACTGCAGATGGGGACTGTAGTCAAGAAATTAAAAGACGCTTGCTCCTCGGGAGGAAAGCCATGGCAAATCTAGACAGCACACTAAAAAGCAGAGACATTGACTTCCGGTGGCGGCGCGGCGCCGGAGACAGCCGTTTCGGGCTGCCCGCTGCTCAGCTGTGTTGTTTTCACCCGAAACAGCGCCGATCAGCTGTTTGGGTGGATTTGAAGCCCCCTCCCCGGGAGAAGAGGAGGGGGTGAGGCCCCAGGTAGGGGTTGAGTTCTCCGGGGCCGCCTGAGCTTAAAGCTTGGGCGGCTGAAGGATTGAACTCCCCCGTAGCCTGGGTTGCTCCCAGCTGTTCAGCGTCTCTGCTCCGGAATTTTTGGAGCAGAGCCAGGCGTTTGCGACCACCCCTGCCAGAAGGAAAGACCCTGGAATAAAAAGGAGCAGGCAGACAGGAGGACAAGGTGAAGAGGACTTTTATTTTTACTCTCTAGATTAATGGACTTTTTAAACTTAAAGTGAAAGTGCGCAACAAGTGAAAGTAAAAAGATGGCGGCTAAACCTCCCTCAAAAACTCTTCGGAGTGCTGGAACTTCCCCGGTGCAACAGACATCGTTGCAAGCTTTGCTTCCTCCTGCTGCATTGACATCGAAGGATTTACAAGATGCTCTTGAAAAACAAGCCCAGGTAATCTTAGAAACACTGGGTGATAAGTTGGCAAAGGTGGAGGAGAAATTGGAGAAACTGGAGGAGAGGATAGAAGAGAAGATGGAAGAGAAATTCAGTGCGATGAGGGTAGACATTTTGTCTACAGTGGAAAGTGTGGCTGAATGTGTGCAAGGTTTGGATGAAAAAGTGGAAGATCTGACTCAAAAGAATGCTATATTAGAAGTAAAGGTACTGGAGAATGAAGATTTAAGAGACAAAATGGACAGAGAATTGAGTCTTGTTCAGTATCATCAGATGCAGTATGCTGTTAGAATCAGAGGCTTAAAAGAAAATACCAAAGAAGACCTAAAGCAGCTGATTTCTGAGGCTCTGGAAGCAGTATTGGGTCAGCCAGCATCTGAAATAAAGGGATGCATGGATAAAGTCTTTCGTGTAAACTCATGGATTGCTAGACAGAGAAAGCTACCTAGAGATGTGGTGGTTTATTTTGCAAAGAGAGAAACTAGAGATGAAGTTATTCAAGCCGCCTATGATACTAAAGTAGTGGTTGCTGACCAAGAAGTTTTGGTTTTAAAGGAAATTCCTCCAAAGATTTTAAGGAGAAGGAAGGACTTTGCATTTTTTGTGCAGGAACTTAAGCAACGTGATATAAGGTTCAGATGGGAGATTCCAGTTGGATTGGTGGTGATGCATGAAGGTAAAAGATACCGTCTGGTTACTGTGACACAGGCGCGTGATTTCTACAATAATGTTTTAAAAGCAACCCCACTATCACTTCTGGAAGCTGCAAAGGGATCTGGAGAAGGAAAACCTCAAGAGGCCGAAGATGGACAGACAGAGGAGAATGGTGCTGGAGGGGATCAAATTATAACTTCGTTGGCTGATGCTGGAGAGCAGAGGGTGACGCGTGCTGCTTTAAAACGAGCAAAGCAAATAAAAGAACAAGACCAACAGAAGTTTATGGAACTTTCAAAGCGTACTTACAGCGAGGCAGTGGGAGGAGCGCGGCCCAAAGGAGACAGAGGGGCTATTAAAGATGTGCTCCAACAGCTTCGGGATGACAAGTATGGCGACTAAATTTCTAACCTGGAACGTTAATGGACTAAATTCGCCTCAGAAGAGAAAGAAAGTTTTTCAATATTTAAAACAATTTAAGATTGATGTTATATGCTTGCAAGAAACGCATATTAGGGCTATGGACCAAAAGTATTTATTGAACTCAAGGTTGGGCACGCAATTTGTCCCCTCTGCAATGAATAAGAAAAACGGAGTGGTTGTCTATGTTAAAAGTGCTTTAACAGCGGACTTAATTGAAGCAGATAAGCATGGAAGATACGTTATGATAGATTTGTTGCTAGAAGGCAAAAAAACGCTTTTAGTTGGACTGTATGCTCCTAATCAACAACAACAACAAGCTGACTTTTTTAGTTTACTTCATACAAAGCTTACTCAGTTGGATTACAAATCGTTTATTTTTATGGGGGACTGGAATGGTGTTTTGGATGTACAGATGGATAAGGCTGGTTTTTTTAAGCGTGTTCCGTGTCATGCCAGATTGCCTAAATCTTTTTTTGAAATGAAGGATGATTTGGAACTGCGAGACATTTGGCGTGACACACACCCGCATGAAAAGGATTATACATTTTTTTCGGATAGACATCAATCTTTTTCCAGGATTGACTTCATTTTGCTGACTAACGATTTTTTTTCTAGGATTAAGAAGGTAAAGATCTGTGCAAGAGCTATTTCTGACCATAGTCCAGTATGGTTAGAGATCAATAAGGACAATAGAGATAGGCGCTCGTGGCGCGTAAATGAGAACTTGTTTAGAAATCAGAAAAATGTGGAAGAATGTAAACAGCGGATGAAGGATTTTTTTGAAATTAATATGAATAAGGATACTTCTATGGACATGGTTTGGGATGCTAGCAAGGCCTATATGAGAGGGGTGTTGATATATATGAATAATAAACACAGACGTACTTTGGAAGCTAGAAGGAAAGAATTGGAGAATGAAATTAAGGAAAAAGAGAAGGCCTTGATTCTGAATCCATTGGATGTGAAGACTAAGGAGGTTATTAAGCTATTAAGAGGACAATTTGATAAGCTAATGGCTGACCAGGTGGCAACCAATTTGCGGTTTGCCAGGCATAATACTTTTTGCAATGCTAATAAGCCAGGTAGATGGCTAGCTTACAGACTAAGGAAAAAGCAAAGGGCTTCTAATATAGACAAAATTGAACATAAGGGAAAGGTTGTGTTTCAACAGGATCTTATTAAGGAAGCCTTTGTGGATTTTTATTCTAAATTATATGCTAAGGAGAAGATTAATGAAAAAGACATTGATGTATATTTGGAGAATGCTAGCATCCCGGTTCTTACGCAAGTACAAAAAGAGGAGATTAATCAATTGATTACAGAAGAAGAAATTCTTACAGCAATTAAGGAGTTGAAGGTGGATAAAGCGCCAGGTACGGATGGTCTGACTGCGGCTTACTACAAAAATTTACAATTAGAGTTGATAAAACCGTTAAAGGAATTGTTCCAGATAATTCAGAGAGGGGGAAAGGTGCCTCCGTCTTGGAGAACTGCTTTTATTTCTTTGATTCCGAAGGAAGACCAAGATGCTACTCAAGTAAAAAACTACAGACCGATATCACTTTTAAATACAGATTACAAGATATTTGCTAAGGTGTTGGCTAATAGATTGATGAGGGTTCTGCAACAGGTGATTCATGGGGATCAAACTGGGTTTATTAGTGGTAGGCAAATGAAAAATAACGTGAGGCATATAGTTGATGTGTTGGAATTTTTGGAAAGGAACAACCAGATCCCTGCGGCGCTAATTTTTTTAGATGCTGAAAAAGCCTTTGATCAATTGAACTGGCAATTTTTGATGAAAGTTTTAGATAAAATGAATTTTGGGGATAAATTTCTGCAACCAATTAGGGCATTATATCAAAAACAAACAGCCCGAATAATAGTTAATAATAGCTTGACAGAAGCATGTAATATTGAGAAGGGTACAAGGCAAGGGTGCCCGTTATCGCCTTTGTTATTTGTGTTAACATTGGAGATATTATTGGTAAAAATACGGAACTCGGAAAGAATTAAGGGTATACAAATTAGAGATCAGGATTATAGATTGAGAGCGTTCGCAGACGATCTGGTTGTTACAGTGACCCAGCCGGAGAGCTCTGTTGTGGACCTGATGGAGATAATAATGCAATATGGGAAGGTTTCTGGATTTAAAGTTAATGTACAAAAAACTAAAATTTTGGCTAAAAACATGACAGCATCGCAAAAGGCCCTTTTAGAAGGGTTAACTGGATTTGAGATTGTTAAAAAGGTCAAATATTTGGGGGTGCTTCTGTCGCCCTCTAATACAAAATTATATAAAAATAACTATGAAAAATTATGGGGGGAAATTCAAAAAGAAATGGAGAGTTGGGAAAAACTGCAATTGTCTTTGTTGGGGCGAATCGCAGCAGTGAAAATGAATGTCCTGCCTAAATTTTTATTTTTATTTCAAATGATACCGGTTCTTAAGAAAGATTCTAATCTGGAGGAATGGCAGCGAGGTATCAATAAATTTGTCTGGGCAGGGAAAAGGCCACAAGTTAAACTTAAGATTATGCAGGATACTCGTGAAAGAGGTGGTCTTAAAATGCCTAATCTTAAATTATATTATGAAGCTGCTGCGTTAGCAGGTATAAGTGATTGGATTAATTTGACACAAGAGAGATTATTAAATCTTGAGGGCCACGATTTGTTGTTTGGCTGGCATGCATATTTGTTGTATGATAAGAAGGTAGATAATGTGTTTAGAGTGCATATTTTAAGATAGGCATTGCTGAGAGTTTGGAAGAAGTATAGACATAAGTTAGACTGTAAGATACCTTTGTGGGCAATTCCAAAACACGCAATAGAAAATATAAATGTTGGTTTTAAACATGATGTGACTACGTATAAGGAGATTTTAAGCTTGGAAAGAAATGTCTGGTGTCTGAAACCATACAGCCTCTTGCGAGATGAGAAGATTGTTCAAACTTGGTTTCAATATATTCAGCTATGGGCCAGGTGGAAAGAAGACCAGAAAACTGGTTTTACAATGACTGATGAAAATCTGATAAAGCAAATTAGAAATCAGGGACCAGCACATATTAAACGGATATATCTTGCATTGATAGAGATTGACTCAGAAACAGAACTTGTTAAGGATTGTATGATAAAATGGGCCCAAAACATCCAAGAAGTTATTACAATGGACACGTGGGAAAAGATTTGGGTGAGGAACGTAAAATTTACACAAGCTCAAAATTTAAGAGAGAACTTTTATAAAATGTTTTATAGATGGCATCTAGATCCTAAAAAGCTTGCAAGTATGTACCCTAATTATCAGCCAAAATGCTGGAGGTGTGGCGATGAAGATGCAACATATTTTCACATATGGTGGACTTGCAAAAAGGTTAAGGCCTTCTGGATAAAAATTTGGTGGAATATGCAGAAGATTTTCAAGCAAAGGATAAAGTTTTGTCCGCAACTTTTTTTGTTGGGAATAATTACAGATGCTACGGTTGTGGACACTAAGTTGATGTTGAATTTAATTACGGCAGCAAGACTCTTAATAGGTCAGTATTGGAAGAAGGAGGAACTGCCGACCATAGAAGAATGGACTTTAAAGGTTTCTGACCTGGCAGAGATGGCAAAGATTTCGGCTTATTTGAAAGATCACTCGCAAGAACGTTATATCATGGAATGGAGAAAATGGATTGAGTATATCCAGAACAAATATAGGACTAAAAAGTTTCATGTAGCATTTGAATAAGTCTTCCTTTTCTTTTTCTTTTTCCCCTTTTTTTTCTATATATACTTAATATTAATAGTGTTTGTATTATCCTATATGAGCCAGAGAGTGATAGATTTTAGAGTTTATGGTTGTTAGCATATGGATGTTTATGATCATTTTTTTTTATACCTTGTACTTAGCTCTGGGAAGTCGGGGGGGGAGGGGGAGAGGGGTAGGGAGGGAGGGAGAAGGGAGGGGGAGGGGGGACTGTTAAAGATAAAATGTATGTTAAAACTTTTCAATAAAAAAAAAAGCAGAGACATCACCCTGTCAACAAAAGTGCGTATAGTCAAGGCTATGGTCTTCCCAGTTGCAATGTATGGCAGTGAAAGTTGGACCATAAGAAAGGCTGAGCGCAAAAGAATTGAGGCCTTTGAACTCTGGTGCTGGAGAAGACTCCTGCGAGTCCCTTGGACTGCAAGGCGATCAAACCGGTCAGTCCTAGAGGAGATCAACCCTGACTGCTCTTTAGAAGGCCAGATCCTGAAGCTAAAACTCAAATACTTTGGCCACCTAATGAGGAGGAAGGACTCACTGGAGAAGAGCCTAATGCTGGGAAAGATTGAGGGCAATAGAAGAAGGGGACGACAGAGAATGAGGTGGCTGGATGGAGTCACTGAAGCAGTAGGCGTGAGCTTAAATGGACTCCAGAAGATGGTAGAGGACAGGAAAGCCTGGAGGAACATTGTCCATAGGGTCGCGATGGGTCGGACACGACTTCGCAACTAACAACAACAACAGAGTCATAGGTTGCCTTTCTTAGATCTCACATGTGACCTGGGGTCAAATTGCACCAGAATATGTAAAGCTATTCACTCTAGTCTGATTTCTTAATCTGAACAATATTGCTTGAACAATTGTTTGTTTTCAGAGCTGCTGTCTTGATTAACAGTTACATTGGCAACCATTTTCCCTTTTAATATAGTGACATGGACTCAAAGTAATCTGAAAAGCATTTTCAATAGATCAATGTTTGTAGCTCTTTCTTAAACCATTATTTGTGGTGCATACTAAGAAAATACTTTGCAAAATTGTTTCTGCAAAATTTTATTTTGGAATACACATATATAAATTGCAGCAGAGATTTTCAATCTCTCCTTGAATAAAACTGATGCCAAATGTTGAACTGAGTAACTGACTGTGATTCCCCCCAAAATACTAACATTTATTAATGATTGGCACTACTTGGAATTTCTTATGCCTGGCCAAAGATACCAAGATAATAGGGTGAACAAATTCGCTTACATGATTTCTGGCAATAATATAAACAATTCAAAAACTTTTGTGTTTAAATTGCTGTAGTATCTTAGACTCTTGTGCATTTGCTTTTTATTGAAATTTTTCAATTGCAATTAACCATTATGAAATTTACCTAGAGTTGGCCACAACTAGCAGAATAAAATCCACAGGGACTCATTTACCTTTTATTTTTCAACTGTGATGAAACAGAGAAGTTTAATTAGCTGAAAATTTTCCATATATACTCAATTCTGAACTTTAAAAGATAGTCAAACAAGACTTTGTTTTTTTTAAAAAAATAATATCTGAGAATAAGTGTTCTATATTGTGTGGCAGAGATTTTGAGAGTTTACATATTCCAGTGATTTGGCACAAAGACAGTAGGATATGTAATCTTAAGAAAAATTACACAACATTAGGAAACCAAGGTTGTGAAAGGGCATTCCAAGTACTACAATTCAAAAGGAATTGTCATCGCCTGTTTTGATCAAGAAGATCTACCTAATAAGTACATTGTCAACATGTCATGCCAATACAATACTTTTCCTAGGTTGCAAAATTTCTGTCTGTCTCAGAGAATTCTTGAAGATGTCATTGCTGTTGTTTGATTTATGTAGGGCTTTATAGATAAAAGCTATTCCCTAATGGAACCCAAATAATATTATACAATCAGCTTTCAGTGAATCATTGACAAAGGCTGGGATTACATAGTTTTACTCATAGTTTTACAAGAGCCTTGGTGGAGCAGTGGGCTAATGCCTCCTTAAGTAACACCAGCTGCCTGCAATTAGTGCAGGTTCGAGTCCCACCAGGCTCAAGGTTGACTCAGCCTTCCATCCTTCCGAGGTAGGTAAAATGAGGACCCAGATTGTTGGGGGCAATTAAGCTGACTTTGTAATAATGCTGCTTGGGGGTGTGTGTGTGAAAGCCCTAATAAGCAGGCATATACATAGAATGAAGGCTACTGCTAAGCTTGTAAGCCGCCCTGAGTCTTCGGAGAAGGGCGGGATATAAATGGAATTAAAATAAATAAAATAAATTATTTAGTTTATGAGGCACTATCAAATTGGGCCTTACCTTGTTGACACAATGCATCTTTATCTCTTGTAATTATCAACTCTTCAAGGACATTTTAGTGATCTTAATCCTCTTAATTCATCTTATCTGTTGGCTTTGTTCTCTTTTATTTCCCTGAAACATGCCTCACATATTACTTTTCTCATCCATTATCCACTCACGTATAATCAAACTATATGCTTGCTGGCCATCACATCAGGGAGTAGTCATCTTTTATTTGGTCCATTTATTTGACTTCTTTTTGTAATCCAAGGTATTCTTGGCAACTATTTCCAAATTCATAATTTGAATGGGTCTATCTTCTTTCTTTTGTCTTTTCAAGCCATATGTTACTACAACAAAACCTATTTTAATGGATTAATCAGAAGAGGTGTCTTTTATTCATTGAAGTCTATTTAATACAAAAGTACATCACATAAGAATTTTTAAGAATTTGCTTAATAATATAATTCTACAAATTATGTCATTTGAGTCAACTCACATAATTTACACAATGATGGCATTCCACAAATGACACAAATTGTGCTATTTGCATACTTTTATATCATTTGCATAATGATCTCAGTAAGCAAGTGACACAAATTGACAGAAATGTAATTTGCATCATTTGCAAAATATTTTAACCATGTAAATAATTGTAGAAATCTGCTCCGTTGTGTTTGAAATCCATTATATCAAGTTCCACTAAGATATTTTTTCTTTCAATTATTCTGATATTTGTTGTCATAGAAATATCCTTATCCTTCATGATTTCACATTCATTGTTGTTCTTGTCTTCATTAGAATTAATTCCCTCTTTATTTATTCAATATACTGTCTTTCTCTTGACACCAAGATGGTGAAAACTTTTTCCTATTTTTATTTCTTCACTTGTAAGTTTGAATTCATCAAGAGTGATTTAAGTGCTGACCTATAAACCAGGAGAATGTGAATTCTAGTCCTGCCGTGAAAGCCAGGTTACTTTGGGCCAGTCGCTCTCTCTCTTAGTTCAACCGATTTCAAGGGTTGTTATTGTGGAAAAAATAAGAAGAGGAAGGAAAATTTGCTACCTTGAGTTACAGGAAGGATTTTTTAAAAATCTGATAAAAATGCTGGTTGACATAGTCTTTGATGTCTTAATGTTAACGATAATACTTTACACTGTTTACTTTTACTTTGCTACTTAAGCAAAGCCTTAAGTAGCATTTAAGCCTTTTTTTACTTTCAGTTAACAAAGTAGCATCATCTGTACATCTCAGATAGCTAGTTTTTCTTGCTCCAAGTTTGATTCCAAATGCCATTTCTTCCAATCTTATCGTTTTTGTATTATATTTGCTTCACAATTTAAACAGATGCATTTTTGTCCCATTTCCACTTTTAAACCAATACTTTTTCAAACCTATTTCTTATGGAAGTAGTTCCTTGTCAACTGCAACAGTTCCCCAGAAAAATAATTACATATACAAGGGCCTAACTATAGGTAAATTTCCTTCTTAAATTGTCTTATCCTCACTATTATCCATTTTGTGTTAATTATCCTTTTATCTTTACTGAAAGTTGCCTGTTTATATGGCATTGCTATATTTTTTTTATAAAACTTTAGCCAAAAATTTGTTTGCATGAGGAATTACTCTGATGCACAATCTTTTGCATCTGTCTTGTTTGGTATAAGCAATTATGCACCAAACCTTTTCATACATTGATTTTTATATACATTTTTATATATACCAATCTCATATTTATTGACATAGAACTGTTAGCACTTTAATTGCTGTTTAACTGCCTCTTATCAGTGAGTATTTGTATGCCTTTGCATTACACTTTTCCCCAAATATTTTATCCCTACAATTGTTTGTTTCATTCTATAGTTCCATTCCAGATAATCTTCCAGTGTTATTTAACCCAATTTACTTTTGTTAGACCTCTTCCATGATTACCTTTGACTAGTCTTATATTAAATGTAACTGATTTCTGATTTTTCTTAAAATTATCTCTGTTTACTTTTCTTATTACTTTCTTCTGTTTGTTAATATTCTTAACTTATTGTCCTTTCTTGCTTCTTGTGCAAGGTCTGTGTTCAGTGGTCATATATCCTTGTTCCCCAACAATTTCATCTCTTACTTTCTTAGCTATCATAGTAGCTTGGTCTGAAAATCATTTGGATGCTTTCTTCTTTGAACAGTTGGGAATTGTTTTCCCACTTCATTTTTCATAATCCATTTTATCTGTTCCAAGAGCTTATTATTTACTTTTTACAAACCGGTTTTAAATACCTAAATCTTCACATTCATTTTTTTCTGTTTAATATTCTTTTAAGAGACCCAAAAGTCTGTGTTTAATAGCTGCTGGTCATTCAAAAATCTAGCTTTTCCAGAAAGCCAAAGCAAGCAAACCAACTAACAAATTCACTTGTTAAATTTTAGTGTGCCAGATGGATTTTAAAAGGCCAGGAACTATGCCAATGTACCCAGTTTCAATGAAGTTACTATATCAATGCATATGTAATTATCATATACATTCTTCCAGGGTTTTTTTCTCATAGAATGCTTAGAATGGCGTTCCGGCACCTTTTTTGGATGGAACCTTGTAGGATAGGCAAGGTGGGTTGTATGACATGTGTGAGTTCCGGCACCTTTTTCTTTTACAAAAAAAAGCACTGCATTCTTCCATGTAATTTTCACATTGTTCATGTGAGCATTGTGTACAACTTTGCCCAAGATACAGAGCTCTCTGTGTCATTTAAGATTAGACAGATGAGCTTCATGTCAAAGGAACAGATTTTCTTTTGAGGACTCAGAAGCACAACAAATTGTCACGTCTTGTTTGGACCACAAAGATAAGAGTGATATTATGATTAGGGCCTAAATGTTTTTAATGTCTTTCTCCTTCCCAGGATTATTACGGGACAAGCAAGTTCCTGCACAAAAGGCACATGAATAATATTATCTGCTGGAAGCATATTCTCACACTCTTATAGTGAAATGCACGACCCCTAGAGGAGAAAGCACGCCATTGTTGGCTTCAGAGTACACTTGCTGATACAAGGAGAAATTGTTATCTGCTTCCCCCCACCTCATCCCACTAACTTCTGATGCAAAAGCACCAAAATAATGTAGAAACTAATATGAAAAAGCACAAAAAGAAGATACAAAAAACTTTTCTCAGGAATATTTTGCACAGAAATATGAGTTTAAGCAAAAATATGATTTCAGCTGAGGACAACACTCTCTTTTGTGTATTATATACCCTGGTATATAAAGAGTAGAATAATATACATTTATTAACCTTTTTAAATAAATAAAAAATACATTGCCAGGTCTGTGTTCTTTCAAAGCAGGTTTTTTTATGACAATGAAGAAAATTATATTCCCTCTGATGCTATCTTCTACATAGAATGGTCCTGGTTTTGAAGACCATCTAATTAAGTTAGTCCTTCCTCTTAGGACAGACATGTCAAACTCGTGATGTCATGTGACATTGTGCGACATATCGGAACTTTTTTCCTATTGCTGCCAATGGGGTGGGCGCGCTTTTGTCGTGACACATCTGGCCTGCAAGCCAGCAGTTTGACACCCCTGTCTTAGGAGGTTACTTAAATTAATCAGAAAGAACGAAAGATCTTCAAATGTATTTTACAAGAATAAAAGCAATGTTTATGATTCTTTTGTTCTTGGGGAGAAAGGAGGCATATCCCTCAGAATAATGTCGGCATTTTCTTTTCATTGAAGTAATTTTCTAAAAGACAGAACTAAATAAGCCAGATGGAATTCAGCAGAAAAGGCATCCCAGAGTACATACAGCATGAAGGAGAGTGCTTGGGATCTCATCTACTTGATGAATCACAGAGGGCAGGGTCACGTAAAGCAGGCTGGCCAGGTCTGATGATTGTAATTGTAATGCAAGAAAAAGAATATTTACAGCAGAGATCTACTATATACTCTATTATTATTGCATTTCATTTGCTTGTTTATTGATTTCATAACATTAATGGATCCTACTTCCACCCCAGATCTTGTCAGCTCTAAAACAAGTAGCAAATATAATACAATAAAACACCACAAATAAACTAGAAGCATAAAATAGTGGAGCAAATCCAATTTCTTCAGCACTGCATATGGCAAGGCCCACATTTCTCAACTCTATATTAAAACTTTGCAGAGCAAGTTTTCACAGAATGTGTTGTCCTTTGCAAAGGTACAGTTTGCACAATGTCTCAATGTCAGGGAGTTGCTGTCTTCCCCAAAAGTAGAAGAAAAGTTCATTGTAGACTGTATCCACCGGAATCCAGAAATTTCAGTTTAGTTTTCACCAATGCTTTTGGCTCATCAAAGTTCCCTTTGCAGTTGACCATGTTTCTGTATTCATAACACATGTGTGGCTCATGGTTTTTAATCAGGCATGAACACACACACAATCCCATGATGGAAAATGAATTTTATAGGCCCATGAAAACAGAGGTCTTTACTCTGTCAAATAAATACACCTGTTTCTTTGCATACAGAAGAACTCTAATGCTAGCAAGATGCAGTGCCCTACTCTTGATGCTAGTAAAGGAACCTTTTTCACATGGAACACTTCTATATTTGCCCAAAGGCTGCCATACAGTCCATTAATTATCTTTTACTTCATTGTTCCTTCTAGTGTACTTGCTACTTACTGTGCTGATTGATTAGAAATTGAAGTTGTCCATTTATAACTTTCAGACTCTTAAAAGGAGATGTGGAGAAAGGGAGCAAAGTTTTGTTTAATTGGTATTGTCATTATGAGGTCGTTTCAATTGAAATATTAAAAGTAACCAATTCCACTTGTTATTTATTATTGTATATTGCATTGATAAGTTTAGTATGGGCTGGGAACAAATTAGTAAAATAAATAAGATGGAAATAAAAATGGATGTTCTATGATTTTAGCTTCACTGGAACTCAACAGGAACATTTCGTGACTAAAGCATTTCCTTCCTTCCTTTCTTTTCCTTTCCTCCTTTCCTTGCTTCCAAAATCATGCCTACCTACTTGACAAAGATGTTGAGAAAAGATTATACAGGCTATTTAGATTTTTAAAAAGTTCACTTATTCCTATTCTTTGATATCTTGTAACATGACTCAAAATTGACAATGTGCTTTGCAAATTAAGAGGGTGGAGCTATGTAAATGGATTTTATTATTTCTCACATGAGAGCTGAAGAAGCTTTTTGGATGAAAAGTGAAACCTCTTCAAAGAAAAACAAGAAAATCCAGTTGCTGCTTGAAAAAAGCACCTTTGGGTTCTCACATTGGACTCTATAACCAGTGTAAATAGGTCACGATCTGGAATATCCCTGAGAGTTTTTCCCCCCTCTAAATCATTTAGAATGGGGGACAATTTTTAACCTCCACTTAAGTCTTTCTCTACAAATTTTGGCAATATATTGGTCTTTCTGTATATTTGTCCTGCTTGTTACAATGACCATGATTTTACTCATCCTAAGTGCTAGTATTGAAGCTCTTTCTCTCTGTTATAGAAATTGAGTCTAATAGGGCTACACCCAAAAGAACAACTCTGAATCTTATCATTAGCAGCTGGTACTACATTCTATGCAATGAAATTAATGGGCAATTTGCAGAATTCTTTGGAGGGAGAGAAAATTATTATGTTAGTGGAAAATGCATAGATTTGGATTACAGATGCAGAGATTTTAAAAGGAAAAGGACCCTGATTGTCTGCCTCTCCTCCCCTACTTTAAACTTTTTTTCTGTAATAAATTGAAATACGGCATGCTAAAACTACACAATATTTAACAGACAAATGAAGTCAAAGAGAAATGAAGGAGTTTGAACTGGTCATATCCATTACTGATAAACTTTTTAAAGAAAACTTTTTTAGATAATCTCCTGACTCCTTTTTTTGATTGAGATGACAATAACAAAATTCAGAACATATTAAGATAAGAATTAAAAATTGTATTTTGCACATGGGTCCTCTTTTTTTTGGCAGTACCTATGAGTCATGGCTGATCTTGAAAAACTAAGCAGGGTATGATGCTGGAGGACCCACCAGGATATCTTGAGACTGTGGGTTAGTCTGGGAATTTAAAAAAAAAATCTAAGAAAAAGTGGCAAATCATTTTCACACATGACCATGATGTTACTGGGAATTATGATTTGAAAAAGAATTCACCATTTTACTCCTTTCTTTCAGGCAGAACCTGAAATCAATTGAAAGTAATTTTCCCAGGTCCACAAATGGAAGGGATCCTGTCCAAAGTATGGTAAAGTATTTGAATAAGAAGGATCACTGTCATTCAAAGTAATAAAAACAATCAATTAAAGCAAAACCCCAAGGCTTATTTCAATATTTTGGTTCCCTCTTCACGTTCCTGCTTATTTGGCCTGTGGATGGGAAAAAACAAAGGATGACTGACATGGATTAAGGTAGCAAACATTTTGCTAGCTTCTCAGCATTTAGCTACAGTGAATCAGCTAGAATGTCCTCTTAGCCTTTATTTAATACTTATTAACTAATTTTATTTAGATTGATTGATGGGTGCATTTTATATCCCAAGTTGCTCAAAACATCATATATAATTTTATCTTTCCCTATGAATTATTGTCACAACAATCCTGTGAAGCATCTTAGAGAAAAAATAATAATGACTGGCATAGGGCTACCAATAAGCTTTGAGGCAAAGATATATCATTTGTGCATGCATGAAGGGGCTAGAGTCACTTGTTCAATCCTGTTCTGACTGAGTATCTCAACAGTACTGGAAATTAGGCATACTTGTTACTCCTTTTTCCCAATAAACATTTTCCCCTCATGTTCAATTGGTCAGAATGTTTCTGGTTTGAGAGACAGGCATACGAAGGGAAAGAACCAGTTTAACCTGATAAAGTATGCTATGTCTCTTTGATGTTCTTTTATTCTAGATTCCCTTTCAGTATCATATTGAAATGATCTTCAATTATAATTAAATTATGTTTATTTGAATGTAATTTTCAAGAGGAAACATCTCACGAAGACTCCTGGGAATATGGAATGGTATTTGTGCTAGTGAATGCATTTATGCTTAGTATGTTGGTGAATATGGTGTTCGTAGATGTTGAGATACTATTCTGTTTTATAAGCCTTTGGGTAGGTTGATGCATGAGAATGGTTCTATTGTTCAAATCATAGTTTCATAGTAAATATACAGAGCTAACTGCCTTTCGGTCCCTAGGTATCAATAGTAATCTTGTTTTAAAGTTAATTTTCTGAGAATGCTACAGGGCTACATGTGGCATAAAGCTTCTTGTTCAGAATATACAGCAAAACAGTCATAAGAATGTATAATAATATATAGATCTAAGAGATGAATGAAGGAGGGAAAACTAATATTAGCCTATACCCTATTCAGGTGTACCACCCAGGGCTGCATGGGAGGAAAAGAAAATTTATTCCACCCTTTTTACATGGGCTTAGTGAAAAAAAAGCCATTCTATTGCTTCAGAGAAGAAGGCAATTCACCTTTGGAAGGTACATTGGTGGAGCCAACTGTTATCTGACACTGTCAGATACCTGGAGCCAGGTTTCCTCAGCTACACTGAGAAGATTTCACTCACAGATTCTATCCTGATGCAAGAGAAGTCCAAAACAATCTGAGATCCACAGGTCAGCTTTCCAGAGACTCTAGCTCTGTAAGTTTTGTTTTAAATAAATAAATAAATAAATAAATAAATAAATAAATAAATAAATAAATAAATAAATAAATAAATAAATAAATAGCTAGCCATGGTGGAAATAACTGAAGATCAATTAAAAGATTATAAAATAGCATTTTTGAAGCATTTAATTTAGAAGGAATGACAAGGCTGCCTTTGAAATAAACTATAAGTCAATGCTCCGTTTAAATGTCCTCTTCTCTTTCCTGTTCTTTTATTCTCTTACTTCAACAGATGAAGTCAGACTGGGTGTTTCTTGTGCTTCTTTAAATACCAAGAAGACAACAAAAGATATTTAAAACAACTCTCACTGATGTAGTTGATAGTTGTGGGAGGGAAATGCACCAAAAATAATAATGGGGGAAAGCCATAAGAGAGAAAGGGAGAGAAAAATTCTAGATAATAGTAATACCCTTTTTCTGTGTCACTCTCTGTTTTTTGAACATGCTTTCCCAAAGTTTGAAAGCATGTGTAAAAGACTGAAAAATGTGCATCTGAAATATCTAGTTTGTGGGGGGGGGTTGGGAACAACAAAGCAACATTCTTCCCTCCCCCTCCCTTCTTGTTCTAAGAGAGAGAGAGAGAGAGAGAGAGGGAGGGAGGGAGGGAGGGAGGGAGGGAGAGAAAGTTTTGAGAATTTTACTTTTCTATTCACTGTAGTCCTGGCCAAAGTAAAGCCCTCTTTTACATTGACGTCAAGATCTTTACTAAGATTAGGGTTTCATTTCTCTATTGCAGCAATTAGCCAGGGAATGTATAAAAGGCTTGAGGGAACCAAGCAAGGACTCCAGAGGGAAAAAGCACTTTGTACCACAGGCAGATAGTGAGAGGCAGAGAGAGACGGAAGAGTGGCAGGGAGAGAGGCTGAGCAGAGCCAGCCCAGCCAGCAAGGGAAAAGCAGAAAGTTTGTGTGCAAAGACTTTCCTCCAGAGCCCTCCCTTGACAGAAAAAAAAAACATTATTTCACCTGATAGCTCCGGTAATAAAAGAGTGAGAATACTACTGAAATAGGAGGAAAATTAGAGGAAAGTTAGCCTATTCCGTTTCAATTTTAAAATTATAGGCAATTGGCAGCCCGGCTGTCTCTCTCTCTCTCTCTCTTTGTATTTAGAGGACTGCAAAGGGCTTCTGGCTAAGTAAAAACAACAGTAGTTTGAGTTAGAGTTTCTGAAAAATTAAAAGCAGCTCAGGGTGGAAAAAACGTTCATGTTGGCGTGGTGCTTCCCTTTTCTTTTTCTTTTTTTTCTTTTAAGCGGCTCTACTGAAGTGAGAACTGAGCCAACTTTGAAAGAGAGCTAACGGAGCACTATGAATTTTTAAAAAGCCCTTTATATTTTATTATTTTTATTGTTGTTTTTCATGAGGGCGCACAGGGTATGAAGAGGGAAGTCAGAGGAACCCTTTGAAGAAGAAGAAGGGCAAGCAAGATGGGTCTGTTAAGCATTGACCTGTTGATCACACTTCAGATCCTGCCGGTTTTTTTCTCCAACTGCCTTTTCCTCGCCCTCTATGACTCGGTGGTCCTCTTGAAGCACATGGTGCTTCTTCTGAGTTGCTCCAAGGCTGCACGTGGTGAATGGCGAAGGATGCTCACATCAGAGGGCTTGCGCTGCGTCTGGAATAGCTTTCTTCTAGATGCCTACAAGCAGGTAGGTTTGTGGACAGGCATGGGCTGAAGAAGACCAAACATCTGAAGAGCAAAGAGTAAGAGGTATTAAGACAGCATGTGTGTGAAATTGATATAATGTTGACTAGATGAACCGTAAATATTACTAGCCTAGCCATTTAGTGCAGAATATACTAAGTTACGATCTAATTTTGGGCGCATTTGTTTCAGTGTTTTTTTTATTAAGAGATATTACATTCACATTCTAATTTAATTGCTTGGGTCTAACTATTCTGTTTTTAAAAACTTTTCTATAGTGCCCACTTCCTGACCAGTTAATAGCACTATATTAAGGTCTAAGCAGAGATTGAACTGTCTGCACTATTGCCTTTATTGGTGATTTTTCTTTGTGCCCTCCAAACACATCTTTTCTAGTGCATATAAACACACACACACACACACAGAGAGAGAGTGGCAAATTCTCATGTCTTTCCTTTGTGAATATAATGGTGAGTCCAAAGATATGTAGAACTTTAGACTTAATAGACAAACAAATAATCCCAATTTCTCATACTGCCAGCTATTAAAATAGAATATATTCATTGTTACTATTTAAAATGGTAGGTAGAATTAATAGGAAATCAAACTTCTTCACCTCACTATTTCCATCCGCAAAATGGAAGTAGCCAGACACTATTTTTCTGGCCCAATTTCCATTTTACAGATGGAAACAGTGAGGTAGGGAAGATAATTGTCAGTTATGGAACTAATACATATATCCATTGCAAGGAAGTGCAGGCTGTCCTTGCATTTTGCAAGAGGAGCATAAAAAAAATTCAGAAAACTGTGTGCAAGGGTTTTCAATACTGCTGGTTAATAAACTGATTCGCTGATTCCCGCCTAAAAACATCACTGGGGGGGAGGAATGTGTCATATTGGCATCATTTTACTGCTTGTATTTCCCCAGTTGCTGACAAAGCAGAAAACTTAAATTTCTAGAAATTGACTTTGTGAAAAAGAAAAAATCCGAAAGAATAATCATAGCCATCTTCCAGCTAGCATGAACATTCCATATGGAATTTGCATACAAAATTCAAATAAGCCTTTGTTGTGTTACTTGAAACAGATAAATCTAACCTTTTCATTACCTTAGATAGGGAGACACTTGTTTTTTGTTGGTATCCAAGGTGCTTTCTATTTTTGCCAAAAGAAAAAAAAAGCTATTCAGCAGATTTTCCCATTTTAGCCTTTTTCTGTGGTATACTTATACTTGTGAGGGACCTCTTGCACCATGGAGAGCTCCCATGGTAGTATCATCAAAAGTAAATTGGAGTCTTAGGTACCCCGGGATAACTCTCTTCATATGTTTCTCCTTAATAGGTAGAATTATTCTTGAATAAAATAACTCTCACAATTTTCAATAAAGATACACAAAACATTTAAAACTATACTTAATACTTTTCCGCTTCTGGGTAATCCAGTGGTAGGAAATATATTTTGCTAGAACGTTATTGGTATCTTGAAGTTTTGGAATATACATATTGAAACTCTTTCATTGCAGAATTTATACAGAAGGAAAAACTGTAGTGTAGACATTCTACAAGGCAATAGCATATAGGCAGACCTATATACTACTATATACAATAGTGGACATTGTGTCGAGATTTCAGCTAGTTGCTTGGCATAGCTTTCTGAGGAAAAAAAAGGCTTGAGACATTAATATTTGGTGGATTCACTGGGCTGATTATTTTTTTCCCAACAGACAGAAAGTATTGGTGTTAAAAATGTCCCTGAGAATCAGATTTTATGAGTATTTAAAATTACAAATATATGGATATATTTGGAGATGTTTTAATATCTTGACCAATATTAAAATTTTGCTTGGAGTAGTAAAAAAACACCCTCAGAAAGACAGTATTTGTCTTGTTTGAAGAGGTACATACCCCAACACTTTCTGAAGTAGTATAAATTCTGACTGATTTGAACTGTGCACTTGAGCATCAGGTGCTCATCATACTTCTGAGGAGAATTGAGATATGTAATATATTATACTGGCTTTAATACAAAACCTGCAAAATATATTTTGTGATCCTGAATCCCTTCCTCCAATGCAGTTTGCAAGAAATGCAGCCTAGGTTTCTTGAATTCTAATAGCTCCAGTAGACAAGCAAGCAAGCAAATATTTCACATCTTTGCCATTATGTTATTAAAACTCTTCTGTTTATTTCTTCAGTGCTTCCTGCTCCTACTCTGTAATATATTAACAAACACCTGTTGGTCAATGCTTTCTTTGAAGCACTTTTTGCATCTGAAATTTTCAGGCATTCTACCAAAAAACAATTACACAAACAATATTTTGATTAGTACCCAACTTTGATGCGTAGATGAACATATTAAAATTATTTTCTTGAAAGCCTGCATATTCTAAATCAATCTGTGACCCCCATTCAATTTCTTCTATTTTATTTTTTTCCCCCTCTCTCTCACACACACACAAAGGATAGCTATTTCTGCAGCAGACATAAAGAATATCATAGAAGTACTGGAGCTGAGATTTCTTTGAAGGTCTTACTATTCTGCAAGATGCTTATGGTCTACACTAGACAAGATGAGCAAAGTTCAATTTAATAACTCCCAGGGATGTTGGTATAAAAAGAACATACATCTTACAGTGGGATGGCTGTATTTTCCCTATAGCCTAGATCAATAAGGGGAAAATAAAAGGATGATGTACTCATCTGCTTGAGTCTCATTTTCATAAAGTGTTTTCCATTTTTTACTCAACTGCACCACTAATATGTTTGAGCAAAGCCCAGATAACCTATTCCACAGTCACCACAGTCAGGCTATTCAGTTGCCTGTCAGAAAAAATGCTTTGTTTCCACCACTAATGGCAGCAGAAAACCAAGGATCTGTTTTCAGGTAGTCAATAGATCATGCCAATTAGCTGGCCAGTGGAAGAAGCCAATGATGTTTCCTCTGGCTCTGAAATTTTTTTGCATTTGATAAGTTTCTTGCAGCCGGGTTGCTTGTCCTGCTCCAGTCTAATAAAATATGCAACAATCTAAGGCAAAAATACTATGAATTGGTTATTTGGTGAACCAAATAGGATCATTTCCTTATTAAAAGGCCAGGTACCCAAACTTGAAATACTCTTAGATCTGAAATGGAAATGGCGAAAATTTTCTATTAGACTAAAGTAACTTGACAATTGATATCCTATCTGTAGAAAGCTGATTTAACTATAGTGACACGTGTATTTGTAATGTCTACGTAAGGTTACTGTAATATGATACATAATGAACTGTTCTTAATGTTAGTTTACAACTACAATTGGCAGGAAGAATGCGGTTGCTAGTTACAGATTTCAACATCTATTCAACACTGGTTATATTGGAGACCTGTTTGCCTCCAGGTCTTTTGCAAAATGCTGGTTTTCTTTAAAAAAATATTTCAGACCATGTAAATTGAAAGACAGACTATATTTATTTCATCATCTAGCAGCATTAAAATCAGTATCAATTATTATACTCTGATCCATCACAAAATCCCTTTAGGTCAGACATGTCAAACACAAGGCCCAGGGGCCAGATCCGGCCCGCGAAGTAGTTTCATGTGGCCCCCGAAGCCATCCTGGAAACAGTGAGGGAACGGCCCCCATTGCCTTGGCCCTGGCCCAGAGACCCTCCTCCTACCAGAGACCCTCAGATCTGTCCCACTCCTGCCCAGGCCCCCATAGGCACCCTTGATGCGAACAATGTAGAGCTGGCCACGCCCATCCAGTAGGCCATATGCACTCTAGCCATGCCCACCCAGTAGGCCACGCCCACCCTGGCCATACCCACCCGGCCCCCTGAGGGCAACCGCAATGCTGATGCGGCCCTCAATGAAATTGAGTTTGACACCCCTGCTTTAGGTGATAGACATCCAAGACAAGGCTTCCTCTATGGTGGCCCTATACTTTGGGAAGTCTTTTCCTATCACTGCAGTCTTTAAATAAATGATTTTTCTGTTCTGCATTTTATACTTAATAACAAAATGCTTAGCTACTGTTATATTTTATTCATTTGTTTATATCACCTTGTTAACTTCCTTGTGAGAGCAGGGTGCCAAGAAAGAAAGGCTAAAAGCTTTAAAATAAATAAATACTTTACACATCTCATTTTGCACTGGAGCATCCTAGACTACATATGAATATGATTTAGAATAGTGCAGTAAAATAACTAAAAGCAACTGAGTGGATGTTCAGACTATATTGAGAGATCGGTAATTAACATTGTACTAACACCTGTTCTGAGTTGAGCACTTGTCTCTTCCTTTCTCTTTAGCAGGCTATCTCTGCAAGGAGCAGAAATGTGGAACTTAGTTGTGTTGCTAGAAAGCAGGCATAGTGGACAAACTATGTTAAGAGCCATGTTGAATTTAAAATTCAAAGTAAAATAAGCCTATTGGCCAATACAATATGGAACAATTTGTTGTTGAAACCGCTAGTTACTGATTCTGTTTTATTAGATAGAGTTATTGATGATTCCCTTCTATTTGCTCATTTTTTCCCTTTCAGGTACCCAACTTTAGTAAGTATTTTCCACATTGAACTTTGTTGAACTTTGCTTTCCAATTTGAACACCTGCCAGGTCAGTGGGGTTTTGTTTTGTACTGTTCCCTCCTTATAATTTGAAAAGCAGCCCTAGTAGCCAAGCACACCCTATATTGAATAGAGAGGGGTTTTTTTAATAACAAGATTAATTTGATAATTAGGGTTAATAGAGTTTATAGGGTTTATAACGCTAGGTCACTACACATTTTAGAAGACAAGGTCAAAGAAAGCGCTTGTTTCTGAGGGCACTTCATATACTTTAGGTACTAAGGTACTAAACTATTGAAGGGTGCTATTAGAATGGAAAAGGAAGCTGTATTATATCATATATTATGAAAACATAATGCTTCTCCACAGCTATTGTATATGTACAAAATATCCACACTTGTCATCATTTCTATAAGTCATCCAATACAGAATTAATGCCACCATGTTTGATCTGTATGTAACATATATGTGTAGAAATTATACAAACAATATTCAAGTCATTGCTTGTCTTTTGTGGGAGCTGTAGATGAGGTAATGTCACCCTGTTCATAAGCTTGTGCTTCAGCCTTGCCTGGAATCTCATTTTATAAATTCCAGGAATAAAGATAGCAATAACATTAGGCAGGGATGCTATCTTTCTGTGACTGCATAAATAGTGTGGCACATATAAATGTCCAGTTTTACAACACTTGCAAAGCAGATGTCTCATGCTAAGATTCAGTGGGAGGTTCAAAAATAAAAGTCTAGATTGAATTTTTATTTTATGGATAGGAGATGGAAAGAATGTGATCCTTAGCAGCTAGAAAAGGAAATGCAAGGAATCCAAAGGTTCTTGCAGTATACAGTATAATGAATTTTCCTTTCTTTGATCTTCAGGTCTGTATGAATTTTCCTGAAATCCCTAATATATTTTTTTCTGCTCCTTTGCAAAGAAAGATTCACTCAGGCTTAAACTGGAATAGAATAAATATGAAAAAAAATATGACTTTTATTTATTTTTGGGGGATCAGACCAAAGGCCTATCTATTCCAGCACCCTATTCGGTCCCAGATCTCTGGGAAATCCACAAAAGAGAAGAGAAGCCAAAGCTCTCTGCCTTTTTTATTTCTGAGAAACAAGTGCTTCAGAGTCATACAAGTAGGAAAATACGATGCTGGCTATTCTATAAAGTCAGCATGACCTCAAAAGCTGACTTTGTAGTTGAAAATAGAAGTACAGTAACAGAAATCAAACCCATGATTTTCTGCATGTGAAGCATCTACACCTCAATTTTTATTGGATTTGGGATCACTACTATGGTCCTATGGCAATATATATTAAGTGGCAATGTAGCCACTTTATTTCTAGTTCAGTGATACTGCAGAGGACTAAAATAAACAAGGAATAATAGTAAATCATTGTAGCAGAAACCCATAAACTTGGGGAAGGACAATATCCCCATTAGCAGGAACTCTCTTATCATCCAGAGTTTCAAATTCCCTACTCCCTTTGAGGTTAAGATGCCATGGCACCATATCACATATTAAGGTTTTTAAAGAGAAAAAGCTCAGTTTTATACTTCCACTATATTTATTAATTTGTTGTGAAATCAAATGATGGGTTAATTGAAAGTGGTCACTAGCTAGATGCCATTTTTTATGGTTTCGTATTAATCACTTAGAGAGAGCATTGATTAATTTAACTAGAAATTATGGTATTTATTTGTTAAATTTATATGTTATCTTTAAGGAGCTATACATAAAGCTATCTCCACCTCCCCCACCCCCCACAACAAAAAGTAGGGCTGGGAAAATATGACTGACCCAAATTCACCAGGTGAACTTCCATGGACTTGAATGTATCTCTCTGTTACAACTTCAACACACTAATGACTATACCAGACTAGCTCTCAAATGGCTATGTCGAAGATATTTGTGAATCAGTGAAAATCAGTTTCTGAGGATTTCTGAAGTAAAAAATGGTAGCTTAAATTATAGTTTTATTCTTAAGAACCAGAGCCAGGAGTTCAGAAAACTTGATACAGCTGGGTGAAGAGAAAGTGCAGTATATACAGAGTGCATGTCTTTGTTTATATATGATTAGAGATTTCTATCACTCTTCTTACATCTTTTCACGGTTTACTGAAAACTCTATAATGATTGTGGCTACCTCAAACCATTCCTGAGATCAGAGTCAGAAATGCTACTTGAGGATCTCATTAACACAAGATCAAGTTGACCCCAGTCTCATCTTTATAGATCAGGAATTGAATCATTTTGTATGCTCAAGGTACAAAGAAGCCTTTTACTGAAATTTAACCTAAAGGGCATTAAGCTAGTGAAATGTTGCAGCACAAATTTACTTAAAAGGGTGTACTTTTTTCTCTCATGGTTTGTAAGACTTCCAGGATTCAATGGTATGGGTGTACCCTGTATTTCAGATTAGGACATTCTTGTAAGAAAAATGTCTGAAGGCCCAGAAGACAATAATACACTTGCTCATCAGGCATGTGTAGCAGAAAGATTAACTCCTTGAAACAATAGTTCTATTCTACTCTAAACTCTGTTTCTCTCAGATCTTTTCTTAGGTGTCAACTGGAGTAGCAATTCAAGTTGCTTACTCTCTCAGAGCCAGAGCAGCAGAAAAATCCGGCAGCCAAGAGCAATTGCTCTGGGTTGGAACATCACCAGCAAATTGTTAAAGGACAACTTTTGTTCCAGGTGGTGGTATATGTAAAAAAATTAGTTGGAAGTGGGCAGGGAGCAAGCCATGGTTTTCCAAACTTATTAGCAGTCCCCTCACCTCTCTCAGTTGAACAATGCATAATTGCTGCTTTCAGAAAAGACTTAGAAGTATTTAAGGAACTGTAAAGAAAGTCAGTAAATTATCCCAACATTGGGGGAAAGATAATTTCAGCTGACAATAATAACCTTGTAGAACTTCTCTCCTATGCAACACTTTCTATGTTTGTAAATGAAATGTAAAGCATTTTAGTGCCTTAGATTGATATATGATCATAAGCATGTATTGACATGGGGTTCTATGTAAGTTTGTGCTTTTGGAAAGTTGTCAGCATGTACAAGTCTGAAAAATAATTCTTGCTTAACGGCTATTCATGTTTTGTTTCTTGGAGAGGATGTCTCTGCAATAGTTTCCTAAATGACATCTCACTAAATCTCACTAATATGAAATATGATGAAATATAGCATCATTGTAGAAGCAATATGTATAGAGGAAATATTGTAAGGAATAGTGGATGAGATTCTTTGTATTGTATGCTTAGTTGGTAACAGTGGCTAACTTCTCTAGAGATGACATTCAGAGCCATGTACAATGTATATTGCAAGAGAATTAATCTTAGCAGAATATTCAGGCATACATATTCACAAACTATTTCTGAAAAACAAGACCTCAGATTGTTTCTCATATTGCTTTGATGTAGAATAGGATCAGTTTATGTCATTTCAAATAATTTACAACTTGCTTGAGTTTCTTTGATACTGTTTTTGACAAAATAATATAATTCCTATCTTGAAAATGATAGGAAAAATGACAACCTCATTTTTGGCTGAAATTATTATTATTTGAACTATGAATAAATGACAGTTATGTCTAAGCCAGAAATCAGAAACCCAAACCCCCAATGCTTCCTAACCTTTGGAAATCCTCCATGCAATTTTCAATCAGTTACCAAAAACAGTAGAAAGTTTTCCCATCATTTGGAAGGAAGAAGAAATCAGAAACTGCTGTAAAGAGTTTGAGATAGGCTTAATTTTATTTAAATGTTCTTAAACTGCATTTCCAAACTTCATTACAACTCTACACTTTAGCCCTCATTCTCTATAAAAATGTTAGGTGTAGCCCCTGGTCATCAAAAATTTCCATCTTTGATTTGAATCAAGAAAGTTCTGAAGTCTTCATAAAACCGCTTGCTCTTCCAGATGAAACATAAGAAGCTTTAGCATTCAGGACCACTATGTGGTTACCATAAGGAATCATTTGAGCCACTGGGTGGTGTCAGTAGTGTGGGAGAGAGATGTGGTGATTCTAGCCTCTGGTAAGGGCAAGGAGATGCCATTTCGGAAAAAAGTATATTTCCACTCATAGCTTCCAGCATCTAGCTCTTTAGAGGTGTGGCTTTCCAGGAACTGTATATAATGAATAGGGCCACTGAAGAGCACAGCAAAATTGTGGGTCCTGTCATAGGAAAAAACAACACAATAGTAGCTATGAACTGTTCTCATGCCAGTGGCTGTGAAAATTTGGATGAATCATTGAGAAATGACAGGCTGCTAAGAACTTGGATGTCTGTGAATGGAATGAAATAAAAGTGTAAATCTTCAAATATTTCTGACTGCTCAAAGGAATTCTGAATATAACCCTAATATATTATGTCTGGATTTAAGTGACTGGTGCCTGAGCCCATTGATTATTTGGCAACATCTCTTTTCTGCAAGGAACTGACACAGCTTGACAGTCTAACCCCTATGAAGAATTTGAAAAGACTTAAAGTTGTTCCTTGAAGAGGGATGAAAATTGTGTAAAGGTTAGAATATTTTGTTCATGAATGCTACAGTGGCAAATTCTAATTCCAGTCAGTGATTTATGAATCAGACTCTTGTGTCCCTGCCTCTGACACCTCATTTTTCACTTTGCCTGCATAAGCAAGCCAATCATGGTCTTGTTACAGAATATAAGTTTAAAGAGAGATTTCTTAGACTTAGAGTGTTAAATAAAACTGCATATTGAACTGTATTTACAAAGCAACTTTCATCTAGTAGGGTAATGGCAATGATCTAGGGCAAAAGTTCCCATTCTTGGTAGCCAAACTATCTGTTGCTCATATAGGTAAGATTCACTCTGTTTTGTTCTGAATTAGGTTAGTCCTGAGACAAATAAATGATAGTGTGACTTCATGAGTTGTGTAATTGGCCTATGGAATTCACTGCCACTAGATCTGATGGTATTTAGATGTATGTAAAAAAAATGAGGAATTTAACAGAAGCTGTCAGTATAAGCTATATGTGTCCCAGTACATTTTAAAACTATGTAAGCAACAGCTCACCTTGTAGCATTCAACTCTACATTCATCCTTTTCACTGGACAATCTTCAGTGGAGTGAAGAAGAGAAGTCAAAGAAAGCATGGATAACTTGAACTGCTACTTTCAGTTCAATAGAGCTAGTGGTGGAAGAACAACTTGCTATCTTCCCTATAGAGGAGTTCTATGTGAGAGAGAAACTCAGTCCCCTTTTTGATAGAGCCTCCATGATAGACTATGTAACTAGCTTGTTAGAAAAAAAAAGTCCATGGTTATAGGAAAGGAAAGCTCGAGCCAGAAATATTGCGTGTGAGTGAAATTTCCTGGGTTTGCTTCTCATAACTGCTCTCTTGCTGCCTTTGTCTGTAATTTCAAAAGATGTTTGGCAGAGAATTTTTTTAAAAAAAAATTATTTATTTTGGATGACATTTCACTGTGACGCGTTGTAGGTATTTTTCCAAGAGCTAATTCCACTTCAGTAATGAATGACAACAACAAAGAAACCAAACAGTCCCTTGAAATGGATGTCAATCCCATCTCTCAACTTGCTAGAATAAAGATGACCTTTGGGAATGTTACAGCTTCATCAAGACCAATTAGCAGGAGATGCAGCCAGTTTTGTCTAAGCATTAACTACTAGTCAGGATTGGCTTTTTGGAGTGGCTAATGCTAGCACAGAACAAGGCACCGACCTAATTACTCTGTTGCAAGAGCAGAAGAGGCCTTGTGAATGTTTGCTTGGCAAGCCTGTCTCATTAAGGATAATTTTTCCAAGAAAACACAAGGACTTCTAACAGCAAAACAACAATAATAATAATATGATAACCTGTGGCCACAATATTTCTTTTGCTGATGTGGGAAACTCAGTGATGCTATCCATCCTAGGGGATATCTTGGTTGCTTTCCAGATATGTGATGACGTGAAACTGGTATTATTTATTTGCCAAGTCAGTTGTGATCCCTTGATTGGAAGGCAGTTGTTAAATATTCCTTTGTTAGAACATAATTAAACCAATGTCTTGGCACCAAGAAAGTTTGATAAGTGAAAGAACAATGATAGCAAAGATCCTGGATACAGGGTGGTCTTCTTCTTCTTCTTCTTCTTCTTCTTCTTCTTCTTCTTCTTCTTCTTCTTCTTCTTCTTCTTCTTCTTCTTCTCCTTCTCCTTCTTCTTCTCCTCCTCCTCCTCCTCCTCCTCCTCCTCCTCCTCTTCCTCTTCTTCCTCTTCTTCTTCTTCTTCTTCTTCTTCTTCTTCTCCTTCTCCTCCTCCTCCTCCTCCTCCTCCTCCTCCTCTTCTTCTTCTTCTTCTTCTTCTTCTTCTTCTTCTTCTTCTTCTTCTTCTTCTTCTTCTTCTTCTTCTTCTTCTTCTTCTTCTTCTTCTTCTTCTTCTTCTTCTCTTCATCTTCTTCCTCTTCCTCTTCCTCTTCTTCTTCTTCTTCTTCTTCTTCTTCTTCTTCTTCTTCTTCTTCTTCTTCTTCTTCTTCTTCTTCTTCTCCTTCTCCTTCTCCTCCTTCTCCTTCTCCTCCTCCTCCTCCTCCTCCTCTTCCTCTTCTTCTTCTTCTTCTTCTTCTTCTTCTTCTTCTTCTTCTTCTTCTTCTTCTTCTTCTTCTTCTTCTTCTTCTTCTTCTTCTTCTTCTTCTTCTTCTCCCTCCTCCTCCTCCTCCTCCTCCTCCTCCTCCTCCTCCTCCTCCTCCTCCTTCCTGATTTTAAGTTCCCAAATGTTAAAGAATGGCATTAAATATTGCTTAGTGAAACCTTCAGAATGGAAGTATTATCATATCAATCTTACTTTTTATAATTTGGAAAAGCAAACAGGAAGCCACAACTGACAGAACTAGTTTTATATGTAATACAAATGGAGTGCCAGTTTGTTCTAGTGATTAAGGCACCAGGCTAGAAAAAAGGAAGACTGTGAGTTCTACTCCTGCCTGAGGCATGAAAGCTGGTTGGGTGACTTTGGGCGAGTTAGTCTCTCTCTCAGCCAACTCACCTCACAATGTTGTTGTTGTTTGGAAAATAGGAGGAAGGAGTATTAGATATGTCCACTGCCTTGAGTTATTTATAAAAATAATAAAGGTGGGATTAAAAATGAAGAAAGAAATAACTATAGGATAATCCTGGTATTGATTACATGGAGTGGTATATTGTCTTGATCCTGGACATATATGTAGCATGGTCTAGAAACTCACAGGATGATTTAGGATTATCCGAAATCACTAAATTGGTGTGGCAGGAAAATAGGAGAAGGAAGGTGTATATGCCATTTTGAGCAAAAAACTCAATAAAAATCAATGAAAGAAACAAGATATGTTAAAACATCAATCGTTATACCAGGGTACAGAACCAAACTTCATATGTATAATAGTATCCTCATTTTAGGATGGCATATTTATACTACAGAGAGAAAGAGAGTGAGGGAGAGATAGATAGATAGATAGATAGATAGATAGATAGATAGATAGATAGATAGATAGATGATAGATAATTAGAGATAGACTACAGCAATGTTCTAATTAGCACGCAAGTTAAGTGTGAGCTGAATGATACATCTATTAAGTGGATCCACAGTTCATTTGCAAAGGATACTTTAAAATGTTTGTCATATCCTTATCTAATTAGAGGCAGGTTTTAAATGAGATGCCAAAAAGTGCAGTCCTGGACCAGATACTTCCCACTAGTTTTATTAATGAATTGAATGACAAGGTGGAGAAAATGCTTATTAAATCTGGCTATGACACTTAATTGGATAAGATAATTCAAATCCTTGAAGAGATATGACATTCAAACATGTTGATAGAACTGAGAAAAATGGATTAAAAAATAAACCAAGAAAGAAAGGTTTTTTAAAAATTTTTTTAGGAAAATGAAATAAATGCATCGCAATAAGATCAAGGATACATGCTTGGCAACAGTCCATGTCCAAAAGACCTTGAGTTTGTAGATGATCATAACCTGAATGAGAGTCAGCAATATAAGGTGTCTGCAAAATAGATAAATACATGCATACATTTGAGGCTGTGTCAATAGTACAATACATTAATCATGATAATCATTCCATTTTATTTTGAATTAGTCACACTTCACCTCACCTATGCAGTCCAGTTTTGAATACTATACTTTAAGAAGATACAGACAAATTAAAATGGAACCAAAGAAAGGCAAAGGAAATAACCGGGGAGTTAGAAACTCAACCCTAGGGAGGGAATTAAAGAAATGAAAATGTTTAGCCTTGAGAAAACTAAGGGAATTCATGATAGCAGTCCTAAATGAAAATAGTATGTCACGGTCTGTTTCTAAATTCCATTAAAATGATTAAGGAGAGATTCTATCAGGATCATATGTGAGTTTTCAATATTTCTACATTAATGTGACCTAAAATGTGTTCTGTTCTCCATACAAGTCTTAACACTAAAGAGGACCCATTTAAACATATGAATCAAAAATATTATACTTCTTTATTTTTAATTACTCATTAACACCTACTGTGACATGAAACACTCTATACCAGGGGTAGGCAACCTCGGCTCTTTTATGACTCATGGACTTCAACTCCATGAGCATAGCTGGCTCAGGAATTCTGGGAGTTGAAGTCCATGAGTCATAAAAGAGCCGAGGTTGCCTACCCCTGCTCTATACCATCACAATGTATTTGTTGAGGGAAATGATTTGTACTTGATCTCCCTGAAAAATGGACTGGTGGAAGATATAGTGCAAAATGTTTTATGACCCTTTCCAGCCTGGTGAGCATCAACAATCAGAAACCTCATTTTTTAATACTGTGACATATATTTTGATACATAAATTTAATAAATAAATAAATATAATACATTTATTATGAAATTCAGCATTCAATAGTGACTATTCAGGATTCTGTCCTTTACATATGGTAGGACCTCCCACATTCATACTTTTTTTGAGACAAGTTTTATTGAACTTTTAATATTTACATAAACATGTATTTGTGAAACAGTATGGTGGTTGAGTAGTTAAAAGAAGAAATAACCAGTTGTAAATAGTTCAGGTTACATCAACAGAGATGCCCTCTCTACTTCCCTTAGTTATTACATAGTCAAAATAGGCAAGTTAGTACATTTCTAGTTGTAACCTAGTCAATTAACAAAACTCAAAATATATTTTCAATAATACATATCAATATCCTGTTTTTAAATTTTGTCTAATTGCAATAGGATATTCTAGAGTGGCCTATAGTATATAGGAAAAAGTTTAATTTTTGGGTAACCCACAATTCCCTATTTCAATAAAGAATAATTCTTTTGTCTACAAAACTTACATTGTTCATTACAAAGCATTCTTATGTTTTACCATTAAAGTCTAATTTTTATCTTAACAAATCACCAGATATTAAAATATGTTTTTTGCCTTAACCATTCAACAATTATTAAAATACTATCTTTTATATATAAAATTCTAGATTCTATACTATGATTCAAAAGTAACCACTGAATATTCTGCAAGTCATCTTGACCGTGGATCAATTATTAAACTGCTATCTTTTGATATGTCATTCCAAGTTCTAAGATATAGTTCGGAGTTATATTCTAAAAGCTTACATTTGTTTACCTTTACAGATCTAAAAGCTAAATGTAAAATCAGTTATATTTTGTTTTTTGGGATTCCCCTTAATCCATAAAAGATATATTTTTATAGTCTATCTTTAGGAATCCCAAAAGAGAAACAAGTTCAGGTGTGTTTTTTTTAAATCTAACTTTTGCCTTCCTTTTGTGCCAATCATGCTTCCCTCTTGGCATCTTTAAAATCTCAAATGTATCTTGCTTTCTTCCTATACCCCTTATTTGAATCCAGGGAGCGTATCCAAATGTCAGTTTTGCAAGGAAGATGTCCCCTTTGTAACTATTGTATTTTTGCTTTGATAATTCAGTTTTTGATGGTTGATATAATATAGTTGTCATTAAATCAGTCAAATCTTTTTGTTCTTCCAATTCTATCTGAGTTAGGTAGAAAGTAGTAGCTGGTATTATAATTGTCATTTGATTAATTGAATTCTCAATATATTGTATTTGAAGGCATTTAGTGTCTTCACTCTTGGTGTTGTTTTCTTCAGGTGCTGCTGCTTTTTGGGTTGCAAGTTTTGTAGTTGCCATTAAAGTTTGGACTTTAAGGTCTTCTGTAAAATCAAAAATTGATTTGGTGGCTTTAAATTGTCAGATTTTTCTTGCAATTTGGCTTTAATTTGCTCTGTCATTGCCAAAGTCATGTCCAATATCAGTTTATAATCAAGTGGTGGGATATATTCATCCATTTTGTTGTTGTTTGCAGTTAAATCTTCTGTGCATGTCCGGAAGTGCCACGCACGCAAACCAGAAGCCCCACATTCATACTTGATTATCATCTCACTGATTGAAACACCTGTCTCTAATTTCCTGTTCCAATGAGCTCTTAATCCTACAAATTCCAATGAACTGTTAATCTTATAAATTCACATAATTTCGCCACACACAAATAAGTAGTTTTGGATCATTTTCCTCAAAGAATGGAACAACAAGATGATACTATCTCTGTATAAAAATACATGTGCATTCATGTTCCCAACTAATATGTCTAGCATTTGTTAAATATCTATTCATCTATAATGTGATTACAAGCAAACATTGATCGACACTGGACTATGAAAATGAGTTTCAGTTTTCAGTAAAAAATCGATAATATTGTACAATATGTATGTATGTATATACACACATGTTACATATATAAAATTTAGTTTTCACTTTGTCGTTATGAGGTACTGAGTGTAGATTAATGAGAAAAAAATTAATTTCAACAACTGTAGCTGCAGCATAACAAAATTGTGGGGTATGAATACTTTCTGAATGCAGTATGTGTGTGTTATAAATAGTTGAGTATTTTAAAAAAAATTGTGAAGAAATAATTATATGTCTTGGAAATATTAGACTTGCTATTTAAAAAGACTGATTCTTAATCTACTAATGATATTAGTATCTATGCCAGAGTAGAGTAGAATGGTTGTCAGATAACTAATGGAAGAAAGGAAATGTATCTAGAATTTACTTCTGAATGGGCTCAGAGGTGGAAGAGCTAAGAGTTATTTGTTTAGTAAGGGGAACAATGCAAGAGAAATGGCAGCAAATTATAATAATTGATTATATTTTTGTTTTAATCAATAGGTGAAATTGGGTGGAGAGGCTCCCAATTCCAATGTCATCCACATACCTAATGGCACTGCTGAAAGCAGCAGCAACTGCAGATGGAAAAGCTCCATGGGAAAGTACGGTACTGAATGCCATCTCTTAGACTTTGCCAAATCTGAGCGCCCACTTGTAATCAACTTTGGGTCAGCTACCTGACCTCCTTTCACAAACCAGCTGTCTGCCTTTGGCAAGTTGGTGGAAGAGTTCTCTAGTGTGGCTGACTTTCTGTTAGTCTACATTGATGAGGCTCATCCATCAGATGGCTGGGCTGCTCCTGGTATCTCATCTTCATTTGAAGTCAAGAAACATAGGAACCAAGATGACAGATGTGCTGCTGCTCACCAGCTTCTAAAGAAGTTTTCTTTGCCACCACAGTGCCAGATAGTGGCTGATTGCATGGACAATAATGCCAATGTGGCTTATGGGGTCTCCTTTGAGCGGGTATGCATTGTACAAAGACAAAAAATTGCTTACCTGGGGGGAAAAGGCCCTTTTTTCTACAATCTTCAAGAGGTTCGACTTTGGCTGGAACAAAACTTCAAGAAAAGATGAAATCCAAATTTACCAGATATGAAGTCAAGAGGACTGTCCTTTTAAAATAATGCAAAAAGAAAACAAGTTGGATTTTGTTTTGAATGGGATTTTTCTGCCTTTGGGGACAAAACAGGCCTAGTAAAATGCGCAAAGTGGTTACAAACAACATTGAATTCTCAGTAGCTCTCTAAAAAAGGAGCTGGGATTTTTTTTTCCTTCCATAGAACAATACTTCTGAGATTTTTATGCCATGAGATAGTAGAAGCACCCAAAACCATTATTTCCAGAAAGTTTATGAAGAACGATATATCACACCCTGAGATAAAAAGCACTTTGTCCTTCAGAGATTGTCCTGTTACATTCCATCATAGCATGTTCAGAATCTAAAGCTTGCCAGGATCATGAAATAATTATTTTAGTTTGTTGTAGTGAGGTACCATTTGGTAGATATTCCAGATTCCAACATCTACTGTAAATTGAATAGCTAATTGCCTTATTAACTGCAGAAAATAAGAACTGGTATTCACTCTGCTATAATAGTTTTTTGTTTTTGCAATGTAGTATACCTGCAATTTAGAAATCTTTTACTTTGATTCTCTCTCTTTCGGTGCTTCAAAGACAAAGAATTCTGTAAGAGCAGGTTATACCCTAACTCTGCATTGCATGATTAAGCTCAAATATCTCCTAGCAACAGTCATTGTAGAAATTACTTGAGCTGCTCTGAATCTTAGTTTATACCACCTAAACTGAATTTCTTAATAATTTTGAAGTAGTGAAGACTATTGTGTTTTGGGCCAATTCGGACAATCTAGCTCGAATGGATTTCTACCATTTGTGTCTATTAAAGAAATAATTTCTGTTGAAAAACTTGTCTAAATCAACTGACAGTTTCTTTTGTCTGCCCCAAACCCAGTTCTCAGAATTTTGCTGTGAAAGATCAGTATTAGACTTATTATGTTTGAACCTGGATATATCCAGGACAGTTATGCAATCAGGTCTGCAATTGATTTCTCATATCCCATTCCTATAACTGTTTTGTGAAAAGCATGCTTCAGTAAACATCAGTTATTGCCAAAAAAAAAGCTTGTGCTTTCTGCCAGAATAAACTAATTTTTGAAAGTAAGCTCTTCAGGTGAAAAATATTAACACTTGAAGTATTTTCTTAAAGTAGCCTTTAAGGCACATCTCACGACTATCTCATTTCTCATTATCACATTATTCGGGGTAAAAACACAAGGATTTCAGAGGGTGCAATACTATCTGTAAATCTTCACCCTTTTCTGATCCCACATGAAGCTTTCAACTGGTGGATCATTACAAGTGAAAAAGTGGCTGTGATCTTGGAAGTGGCATGGGTTGGCACTTTGTATTGGATCACATAAGGAACAATTGTGAGAATATTACCTTGCATTCTTTCTGCACTGAAGTAATGTCTGAGCAATGTATTCCAAGGTTATCTCTGTGTAAGAAAAAAATATTGTGTGTATCCACAATATTTTGGGAACATTGATGGGAAAATGTCCAGAATCATATCCAATATAGAAACAAACTTGTTTTATGTTAATTCTGGATGCATGGATGGAAACTATCAGGTTTACTTGCCTTTTTTTTTACAAATTCAACAACAGTGCAGTTAATATTAGCTGTTAGTATATCTTTTTTTTAAAAAAAATAATTTATTGCATTTAAAAATAGTGCAAGTGGTGTATCTTTCTGTTAGGAGAAAGAAGACATAATGAAAAGGGGATGATGTTCTATTTTATTGGGACCGAGATTTTATTCATAAATTAATGTGATTGACGATGCAATTCTTGTTGATGCATTGTTTGCCCTTCTACCTAATAACCTGCATTATTGTGGTTAGCTTTTAACCACATTAATTTAATGTGAAACAGATTTCAGCTTTAGGACTGATGAACTGCAGAGCAGCAGAAAGCCAAATCCTTTGTTCACCTTCCATTTTTAAAGAAATAATTTCCCCTTAAATATTAATTTTGGCCTCATGGCTACTATCCCTCTTCATCTGCCTGTCTCTCTACCCCACCCATTTAATGGGTGATAAAAACAGAAGGAGTTTTAATGAAACAGTTGGGAGGTTCAAATTTGAAGGAGGAAGACAAAGTGGAATGGTTTTGAGAGCAAGGCTTGGTAATATTTTCCTGAAAGATGCATTGAAAGAAATATAGTGAGTAGAGTTGCCCTGTTAGCACAATGGATCCATTTGCCCATTTTTATTCAAAGTACATAAAAATTGTGAAAGAAAAGAAAGGGTAAAAGTCCTTTTCAGGGAAGGGCAAGAATACATTAACAAGCAATTAAATTCCACAAAGACTTAAAATTCCTTTAAGTTTTCACTGCTTCCTTATGGAACCATTGTTTTGATGTTGGTCAAGAATTCTTCTAATATACAAGACAAATTTTAGATCATGTTCCCCTCCAATGAATGGATACAAACTTGACAGTGGGGTATGAATACTACTTTTTCTATGTCCACTTTTCTTTGCTTCCCTTTTACAGGTATACAACACATGGGCACACAATTATAGAGAAAGATATCAGAAGAACTGAGAATGAATGTACTAAAAAGCTGACAGATGGAGCATGAGGAGGTAGCATATGTTGTTACAGTTTGAAAAAATTAAGGACTTGGTGAAGGTATAGAGGCAGACAGTTGCAGGAAAGTAGTATTTTAATTTAGGATGGGGTTCATTGCTAAAATATGAATCAAGCAATAATTAATATAAATGAAATGATCATTTTTTCAAACAGTAACCTGTTGGCAGGGATGCAAAACATATTTCTTAGCAAATGATTTCAGTGGCATTCTTTTAAAAATGATCTTCCAGTGAACAGATTCCCTAATGTTTCCCTTAAATTGTTTTTTTTTACTTCTCCTTACTTTGCCATTATAACATGCAGGTAGTTCTTGACTTATAACTGTTAATGGAGCCTGGAATTTCTGTCATATGGCATGTTGATTGTAAGTCAAGGTCACCACTGGACAGAACTAATTTTATGACCATTTTTGTGGCAGTAATTAAGCAAAAGTGGTCATAAAGCAAACCCTGCAGCCATTAAGTGAATGCTACAGTTATTAAGCAAATACCATAGTTGTTAGGTGAACCGTTGTCAGCAATGGGCAGTTTTTGCTGGAAACCAGTGGTAAATGCTGATTTCTGGCACAAAAAGTATAAATCACAGTTGTGTGATAATAGGACAAATAGCCATAATGCAGGAGAGTTCCAAATGCCCAAAACACAATAGTTGACTCCTGGGGGGGGAGGGGAGGGGCAGTCAGAACTGCCCCCTCCCCCCATCAAAACTTCAAACCTTCAAAGTACCTTTCTGGAGGTCCATTGTAACTTTTGTTGGTAATTGACTGGTCGTAAGTCAAGGACTACCTATATAAGTTATCAATTGAAGGCCTTATTTCTATTCATATTCATTTAATAGTTTGGCACATAATTGTAGGTGAATTACACTTTGGGATTGCTATCTAATCCACTTAGTGTAGCATTTTGCTTCAGACAGCCTTTTTACTTAAGGCTGAATCCCATCAAGGCTCAGTCCAGAACAATCATTGTGCTGATAAAGAGGTTTTCCCTACTGCATGTCTAATAATAATTAACTTTTAAACCAGAATGGCAATTTAGAGCTTGAACTGAGTTTATTTGTTAGTCATCCAGGTGCCATAAGACTCCTGGTTGCTTCTGAAATCCCATTCTCTTACTATGTTTATTGACCCTACATTTGCACATCTTAAAATGACAAGTATCTTCTCTGATCAATTGATATAGCAGTCTGAGAAAACCAGTTATTTATTTGATTACATCTAAATTTACTAGGTTATAGAATGTTGTCATCTTTTTAAGAAAAAGAAATATTTAATGCACCTCTATTTTTCCACTGATATGTACCATTAAAACCTTATTGTTCATGTAAATCACTCTATGTTTTGAACAATTATTCAAATTATTCCATTTCTTTTTTTTCCATAAATGCTTTCTTTTCAAACCTGGGATGGAAATGAAATAAGCAAAACAAAACAAAAGCACTATTTTGGATGGAGACAAAAAATGCCTTAATTTTTATGCTCTTCTTTGTATTCATTATTTGTTGCATGAGGGTTTTTTTTTTCTTTTTGAGCATTGCAAACCTTCATCCTCCTCCCCTTTAACTCTCTTTAATATGACAGTTTTATAACAGAGAAAGACCAAAACATTTTGTTTGATTGCTGGAATATGCCTTAACTCAGATGGACTGAAAATGGCTAACCTTTAATATAATGTAGCACATTTAAAATCATACAGAAATTTTGATTTAGTGCATCAACCAGTACCATGATTATGACAAAGATACAGAATAACAGAATTGGAAGGGACCTTGGAGGTTTTCTAGTCCAACTTTTTGCTCAGAAGGAAACAATATCATTTCAGACAAATAGTTATCCAATCTCTTCTTAAAAACCTCTAGTGTTGGAGCATCCACAACTTCTGGAGGCAGGTTGTTCCATTCATTGTTCTAAATGTCAGGAAATTTCTCCTTAGTTCTAGGTTACATCTCTCCTTAATTAGCAACCTAGAACTAACATTTTAAAGCTCTGTGTCCTAGTACTTTTCTTCCCTTCCCTCTTAAAAAGAAAGAGAAAAATATATAGAGGAGAATATATTTCTATCCCAGACAAAACTGTTAGTGAAAGGAATACTGAGGTTTTAGATCCACATTGAAAATAGCAGCCCTTGGATTATCATGACTTTAAAATAAAATATACATCTGTCAAATTTTAGACAGTTAAATTTTAGTGTATATTTTAAATGTTTCTCAAACAATATATGTACAAGCAGGATGGACATAGAATGGTGTTCCTACATTCCATTTTATTATTCAACTGCATTCAAAGAACCTCCCAGAGATCAGTGTGGGACTTACCTTCACCTCATCAAAAAAGATAACTCTAAGATAAGAACATTGCCTTCATTTTGGAATAATTCATTGTCAGGGAATATACTTTGCAGTTCTTCTATGTTTTGAACTAAGCATTTGGCAAAAGCAGTAACTTGAAAAATGTCATGCAAAGCTACAATTTTGCACTCAAAGTTGGCACTGAGCCTGGCTAATCTTTAAAAGTTTGGTGTAGTCCAAGGGGATTTAGGTCTTTTCTCCAGCCCTTAGTGAAGTGTTTTCCTTCTGGCCTCAAGAAGAGAGAAGACGTTTCTTTGCAAAAATCACTGCCTCCAAACTTCCAAAATGAGTTGCTGCCCTCATTTTGTTGTGGGAGATTCCATGGGAAAAGATGGTGATAGCAGTAGGTGTAGGTGATAGGAGTAGGTGCAGGGAAGAGGATCTTTGTCTCCTCAGGATTTTTACTTTCCAGCAAGTGGAGAATCTAGGTAGGAATTCCAACCTTCTGGGATGCCTTCCAGATCTCTATTCTGACCCAAGCTAGAAAAAAAAAGAGAAAACAAATGTGGGCTGATGGGAAATTATTTCCCTCCATAGTCACAGTAGACATGGCCAATGAAGCACAAGGCTCTGTGCTTGGATAGGAGAGGGCTCTCCTGCAGTGGACTTATTAGAGCCATGCAGATTGTCAATTTTTCTCAGGCTCCTCCTGTTAAAATCAGAATGTTCATTTGGGAAATTGCATTGCATTTTCCAATGGAAAACGTGACTTTTCCATCAGATCACTGATCCAGTTTCAGTCTGCCTCAGTCTCAGTCTGACACCAAGATGGAGATTCCATTGGGAGGACATATCCTCAACATATAGTTAGCAGGCCATCTCAATGTTGAGTCAGGGAAAATGCGTGGATGAGGCCTCAGTCTTATCCAGAACAGTCTGACTTGAAATCAAGTATGACCATAGCTAGATCCAAACCATTCTACACAATGGCAGATCTAGTATTCAGTCTTAGATGCCACTTAGGAAACAAGCTCTGTTTTGTCTTGTATTTTGAGCTCTGTGAAAATATAATCTGTGAAAAACCGATTTCATGCCTCTTAACATTAGACTAGCAGTATACTTTGCTTATATTTTACACTGACAACAAGGCACATCATTGAATCAGATGCGTAATATTTTTTAAAATAAAATATACTATAAATCTGAGAGAAGGCTTAAGGTGAGATCCCTTATATGAAGGGTATTTGGTAAAGTATATTTTTGTGAGCTTATTTAGTGTCCTGTGTGATCTTTTGTGTTGGCAGATGTTGGCTTTAGATTTTTAAAACCTACATTCAATAATATAACCAAAGCAATAAAAGATGTATCAGGTAGGGAATACAGGCCAGTCATATTCATTTCTTTACCATAATCAGCTCAGAACCCATATTGACCAAACTTTGGCTGGACCCAAGACTTGGTTTGCAAAGATGAGAAGTTTGGATGAAGCAGAGGTGCTGGTGTTTTCATGAAGATCACTAACAAAAGAGTACCATACTCAGTTGATGATCAGATGCTTTCTATACTGGCATTTCTGTTTTGTTCTTATATCTGTGGGTTTAGAAATGTGGATGTGTTTGAAATACATTTGATATGAATCCTGGGTCAATATGGTGGAGAACCTTTGTTTATGAATATGCATGTTTTATTCTTAAATGTCATAAATACTCTCTGTAGAAAAATGAGCAAAACATGTTACAATATTGGTGCTGCGTGGACCATATACTTTATAGAACTGTTTTTTTTCCTTGTATTTTAATAAAAGTGGAAGAAAAACAATAAGTACTCTCTCTCCTTTTAAAAATTATTGTCCATTTTTGAAGGCAAGATGAAAACAATATCCACTTTATATTGTACACGTTTTGCAGATTTGGGTTGATTTGGGATGATTCAAAAGTGGTATTATAGATTCATTTGATGTAAATGAAAAAAGAAAATAGAATAGCTGGCTGAAGCCCAATTCATTCAGATTTAATAATCAAGGCTGAAACCATAGTGGGTAAATTAATGTGGGTGTAGGGGGGAGGCTTTAGATGCCTCTTTATCAAGGGCTAGAGGGAGATGAAGGAGGCAGCAGAAGAGATGAGTGACCTCTCTAACAATAATATATTTTTAGCTATTCAATATTTCCTTAGTTTAGTATTATGAGTCTAGGAGAATCAGTCTGAATCACTATTGTTTCCATCTATAATGCCTTTGGGTTTGATCCCCAAGGCAACATGAAGGACCCCAAAGCCTGTGAGATCATAATGGCAGCAACTATCTGGACTGAAATTCTGTATGATGTCAGAGCATAAAAGGTTGTTATTAAATAGGAAGTTCAGTATCAGATGCTTGGGCTTACCATAATACATACTGTCATCAAGTCCACTACCTTTTCTGTATCACTGATTTCACTGGAAGAGATTTAAGCACATGTTTAATACTCCAATTGCAACCAATAAAGCATAAAATATTTTAAATTGGCTGAACCATGATGTCTGGCATAAGGGACTTTTAAAAAAAACATGCAGTTTAACCTAATGGCTTACAGCTATGCTGCACTTTGAATATACTATTCCACATCCTTTTTCCCCCTGAAATGAAACAGGTACCAGATTTCTTAATTCAATTAGATAAAATTAACAGTGCAATCCTACACAAAAATAAATCCAACTGAACTTCCTTACCTTAATATTGAGTATCACCATTCATTATTACTGGAGAGGAAGAATCATGCACATGAATAGGAAGCAAATGTGAGTGTATAACTGCTGCCAACATACATTAAAGTTCATTAGCATTTTTTTCTGTCAGCTAATTACCTCTGAAAAAGCAAGTAGTGACCCTATTGGTGACTGGCTCATTCAGTTAAGTATGGATCAAAATGATCTTAGTATTTCATTCATTGATAAATTAATGTATAATGGAGTAATAGATGAATAAGCCTCATCCCTTGCTTTCTTAGTAAGAAAGATTCTAATAGAAGGGGATGGTTAAAATAGTTTCTCTGGCTCCTTCAAAAGATTCATTTAATTGCTGGTAGGATTAATAGTTTTGCTGCTTGAATTGGAGGAGATGATGCCCCTTCCCAATTCTACTTGTACATTATATATTAAAATTGTATCCCACTGACTCCTGACAGACGTGGGTATTTGTTGCATATGGTTACAGAACCACACAGAACAAATAAAATTTCAACTGTAGAAAACTCATAGAGATGATGTTCTCCAATACCCCATCAGGACATTTTATGTGATTCAACAGAGATTGTTGATATACTTAGCTTCATGGAACAAGACATCAGGATGCTTGTGGAATTTAGAAAACCAGACAAAAAGCTACCAGTCTCTATCACCTTTATCATTCATTTGGGGAAATGTTTTGAAAATACCCACAACAAAAGATGTAGGTTAAGCCAAGAGACAGTGACTGACATAAAGTCGTGTCATGATCAGGTGAGAACTTGAGCCTGAGTTTTCCTGAATCAAATCCAACAACCTGGGATTGTTGCAAAGTCACGTTGCAAACACTACCAAATGTTTCCTTTAGAGCAGGAGGAACCTACTAGTAGTACCGTTTCATTGAAAGTAAGGCATACTCAGAAAATAAGCCCTAGCTTGATTTTGGGGGGTGGGCCTAATATAAACCCTAACCCAATAATAAGCTAGGGTGGGGTTGGGGGTGTGGAGCTGCCCCATGTGCCCCGTACCCACTCACCTTGCAGCCGGGCCTCTTCTCACTAGCCCTCTTCTTCTGTGGTGTCTTCTGCAGACAGGCCTGTATTTCTCAGTCACAAGCCTTTCCGGAAGGCCACTGCAGCCAAGAACCAAGCTATGGACTCAGTTGCATAGGCCTTCCAGAAAGGCCTGACTGCAAAATGCAGGCCGGAATGCAGCTGCAGAATGAAGCTGCTCTTTTGGTCAGAAGAAGTGGGTCAGCTGGGCAGGGCTGTTGGTGCCAGAGTTAAGTATAAAAGCCATCCCCTGAAAATAAGACCTGGTGCCTCTTTTGGCGGCAAAAAGAAAAAGAAAAAGATCCAGTCTTATTTTCGGGGAAACATGGGTAGCAATGGGCATGAGAATGTTTCCATAAATGCCTGTATATTCAATAACATACCTATCAGAATGCCAGTATGTTCAATAACATTACAACGGCATACCTGACACCTATCCACACCTACTGCTTGAACTGAATTTTTTTTAATAAAAAGCATATACTGGCAAGCAAGCTTGCTGCAAAGCAAACTGAATCATTATTATTAAGCCTCATATTATAATTAAAAATGCTTTGGCTCCCACATGTATGCTTGCATGTGTGTGCGCGCGTGTGCCTTCAAGTCGGTGTCAGCTCCTGGCAACTGTCTGGAGAAGTCCCTGCAGTTTTCTTGGCAAGATTTTGAAAGTGGTTTGCCTTTGCCTCTTTCCTAGGGTTGAGAGAGAGTGGCTGGCCCAAGGTAACCCAACTGGCTTATTCCTAAAGCAAGACTGGAACTCAGTCTTCTTTTATGTAGCCTAGTGCTTTAGTCACTACACAAACTGGCTCTCCACATACATCAGATTGAAAATTTAGAATATAAAAATGGTGGACAGCTGAGCCTTAGTGTTTTGAGGACCCTGTTTTGAATTTAGTATTCCATTAGAATTTTGTGTAATTTTTTTATTTCCATTTTGACAATTTATATAATGCTTCACAGACCACTTTGAGGGAACCTGAAATTATAAGTTCGATGGTAAAGTTAGTCAAATTTCACAGACATTTTATTTCTGCTGTCATAAGAGATAGGAATTGAATTATGTTATCATTATGGTCCTCTTCTGGGATACCATAACAAAATGGGCTTGCAGAATAAAATAACAGTATAGATAACTTAATTCAGCATCCTTGGGTACAAGAAAAAGAATAGGTAGCCAACAAGTTCCAGGCCATAAAAGAAATCATAACTTTTAATCAGAGTGGCTTAGGAAACTTTGATGGCATCAGTGATGTATGATAAATACTTTGTAGTAAAGCTTTCTTGGTAACAAGTTTCACTAATGCTTAAAACTTGTGATTGGATGAAGGAAATGGTGTATAAAAGATAATGAAAGAAGATAGATAACAGAGAGAAAAGGAAAGATGAAAAACACACTCTTGCAAGATTCCTCCATTTAGTTTGTAGAACTTGCCCAGCCTTGAAAGAACTCACCTCCACTGACTGAGAGCCAAGCTGTTCCCTCAGAAACAGACACCAGAAACAGACACCCCTTTTTCCTTACAGTCTACAGTAAGGAAAAGGACAGTTAAACCTTCCTCAGCTGAAGCTGGTTCCAGAGTTCCCTGTGAAGAGGAAAAAGATAAGAGATAAGATAACCTTTATCGTCATTTTTTACTATGGGCACAACAGCACACATCAAAAATGAAATTTAGTTGCCCGCTCTCAAAGTGAACACATACACGACACACACCTAAACATACTATATACAACATGTGTTTATGTAGGGGTGTGGGTCTATACATAACAAATAAATATTAAACACTATCCATCTTGAATATTTAATGGAAGGAGGAAGCTTGAGAGTTCCCAAGGTTAATGCTGTATGGAATGAAACTGTGGCTGAATCTGGATGTTCTGCTTTGGATATCACGAAGTCTCCTCCCAGAAGGTAACAAGGAAAACACATTGTGAAGAGGATGTGTAGTGTCCCAGGTAATCTTACAGACCCTGCTCAAGCAATGCTTCTGTGCTGTGTCCTGGATGGGAGGGAGGGAACTGCCAATGATCTTTTCGGCCATCCTCACCACTCTCTGCATTGCCTTCCTGTCTGAAGCAGTGATGCTTCCAAACCAGACTGTGATGCTGTATGACAGGATAGTCTCGATCCTTCCCTTGTAGAAAGTGGTAAGGATAGGAGAAGGACATAAAAAAAACCAAAGGACATAAAATTCTTCTGCCAAGATGGCTTATCTTTTAAATTGGAGTCTATAAATCGGTCTGATAGTTTGATTGAAACTTCAAGGAGCCTAGGTTTGTTTCAGAGACCTGTCTAAATCTCAGGCGTAAATGTATTAATCTATCTCCCTACTCTGTTAGTCCTACATTTGCCTTCAGTTGCTTGCTATGCTTGACTACATCTACAGAACTGACCCACTAATATTAGTTTTATAAGTTGGATGCATAAATAGCTTGATAAAAGCCCTTCAACTCTACCTCATGAATACAGGATAACAAGCTATGGCAGCATGGGAGGAAGTGTAATAACATAGCTGCTTCTTTTAGCACTAGGCTCTTATTTAAATGAAGTCTTTATAAAGTTTGAGACCTGATGTTTATAAACCCCATCACAATTTAGTTTCTCATCAGTTTATCATGCATGGTATCATACTGACAGTGTTCTCTTGAATATAGAGTGAACAAATGAAATCATCTCCTTTTTTGGCTTCTTTTTGCTCTCAAATTTTACTGTCTTAAATACTATATTTTTGAATATGAGTGTGGGCAAATTCCATGAGACATTGGAGGATAGGGGGGCCTAATGTGCTATGTATGGTCCATGGGGTCATGAAGAGTTGGACACAACAACAACAGCATATTATATTTTGATTCACAAATGTGAATCTTCTGAATCTTTTCAGTGCAATATATTTTGAAAGTGTACCAATTTTATATTTATCTATTCATTCAGTCAATCTATGTGGTCTCCAATCTTGCAAATCTGAGTCAGGGAAGCTACCATGAGGTTAAAAACTTTCAATACAAATGAATAATAGCAGTATGAAATTCGTAATACTAATGAACAATTTGTGCAGGTTATCTTCTCTTTAGTCTCCTATTGGATAAATCACATGTCACTAAAGGTTAATTTATAGTCCCAATGCTTTTGATAAATGCTCAAATCTGCACTTCCATTTAAGTCACTTTTTTGGAGTTGCAAGAGGAAAAAATCTTGGGTTACTGGAAATATAAGAGGTTGCACTCACTTCCCCTGTGATTAAGAAATGCCCTTTCTTTTCAAGACTGTGGGTCTAGAAAAGTCTTTGCACTGCTCCTATGTATTGTTAGCTGACTAATGAAAGACTCGCTCAAACCTGCAGTTTTTGTAAAACAATTTGCTTTTATTAATGAAAGCTTCTACTGCCTTCCTGACTCTATGACCCAAGGAAGCTTCTCCTCTTTCATTCCCTTGCAAGCCATTAAAACACAAAGCAATACTTGTGACCAATTCATTCTTTCCTTCCTTTTTTTTTGTTGATAAGCCAAATGTTACCAGGTAGCACTTCAGCATCTCTTTCAATGTCTCCAGCTTTTATTCTTTCTCCACACAACTGATAACTGATTGTAGAATTCACAGCTAAAATTTTCATTCTGAAGACCAGAATGAGCAAGGAATGGAGCAGGTGCTCAATTCCTCAAGCTCTCTATACACCTGCATTGAGCTAGTTCAAACACTAATGTTTATTTACAATATGTATAAACTATCCCAATCCCAGTGGTCTCTTGGCAGTATAGAACAAACACATACAAAACACACAATCCTCCTAGCAATACAAATACAGTAAAAACCTCCTCACAATACAAATCTCAAGATAGGTGCCCCACAGTTATTTAACCAGGCCAAAGTCTCATTGGAATAGAATTACACTGAGTTATGTCCAAACATCAACAAAGTAGGCATACAGTTCTGAGAGAGGGTAATCTATAAATCCTGCCATTTCAGCTATACCTAGGTACTACAGTGGGGGGGGGGTTACAATAGGCCTTCTGTGGGTGACTGGACTATAAGAGCAAATTTGGCTTTGGTGAAGTATTCTGATATATCCTAATGCTGTACTTTTTACAGTTGTCTGGATAATAGCCAACATTTCAAACTATGTCTAGAAGCCAATGAAATGACTTTAATAGATGTATAATATACTGCCAGGATTATTCCACCAGGATACTGGCTGTCATATTTATGCCAGCTATAGCTTTCAAGTTGTCTCTGAAGGCAGCTTCACATAGAACATATTTCAGAGGTTCAGTTGGTAAGATTAACTGACCAATATCCTTGTTTTTAGTTTTTGAATGAATATGCTGTACTGAGCAAGACAGAGTCCAGCAATGGACATTTTAATACAGTATATATATATATTAACAGTGACAGCCAGCTAGAATTTCTCATTTTAAAAAAATAAAATAAAACTGGGCTTTCTGGGAAAAGCAAATGTCAGATACCTAGATTATGTTTCTTTCTCTGAAAGATTTGTGCTTCACCCATTCAGCAGCCATCTCATAGCTTGGTGCTAAGTTGCTTGGTGCTAAGTTACTCCTCCCACAGTCCCTACCTCATTAAGGCTGCTGGGCTTTAAAATATCCATAGTAGAGAATATGAAAGACTTACTTGCCTTCTAGGCTGTAAAAGCAGCTGGCTGGCCCCTGAAGGGTAGAATTTTAAGTGTTTTAATCAATTTCACATTTTATCTTGTAGCAGAAGCAAATTGGCTGCTTCAGTGATTTAAATGCTTCTGTCTCTGGGACAACCTAATCCGATTGAACTCTAAGTTTTCCTTTGTTGGTGTGCTTTGTTCCAGCCCAGGTAAGTAGATAAGACAAGCCATTACTAAAATCATTATGGGCTGGATCATTACCCAGAATACCATCTGCTGTTATTTTATCAAGCCTCCTCTTATTAAGCTGTCATTAAATTGCCTCAGATGCTCACTTATGGTTGATGAGATAAATCAGTCCACTTGATAGATATGCAGAAAGTCAGGTACCCCTTTTTAAATTGTCTCAGCTACAATCAAGTGTCAGTCACAATCTATTTAATCAACAATAAGCCTTTAATTAAATATAATCATCAGAACTGAGCTCTATTGGAATGGCCTTGTTACTTTTTAAAACAGATTGTCTTACCAATGACTGGAGAAGATGTGAGAAAAAGGACAATGAGAAAGAAGCCATGACAGCTGGTGAGAGTTGATATGTCTCTGACCAATATAAATAATGAATGGCTATGTTGCCTGGACTCATCAGAGCTGCCAGGAAGGGGAAAGAATCTTCTCATCATAGTCATCAAGTTTTCTACTCTGCTGATGTGCTCCCATTCTAAATTGGTAATCCTACTTGTGGGCATTGTATGAGGAGAGCTGTGAGAGTTTATGGTTCTCCCAAATTAGAAGTCATGTAGTACCTTTTCAGACTAATACATTTTATTAAAAGTCATAAACTTTCATGAGCTATAGTTCACTTCATCAGGCAACATCCACTGTTTACTATTTGTTAATCTGAAAAGGTGCCATCAGAGGCTTGTGGAGATCTTTCAGCAGAAAATCTGTCCCTGGTGGACACAGTCTCAATTATCTTTTTTGGCATCAGGCAAAGATGTTTTTGTTCTCCTGGGTCTTTTTATTCTTTATCACTAACTTTCCTGTGCTGCAGTGGCAGCTTGCATGTCTATTGAGGCGGCATATGTCAAAATGGTCAAGTCAGCAGACACCACAATCGGTTCAAAGCCCTGCTTCATTGTACTTGTGTCAACTTTGCCTTCATCAGGGGTAGGCAACCTTGGCTCTTTTATGACTCATGGACTTCAACTCCCAGAATTCCTGAGTCAGCATAGCATAGCATAGCATAGCATAGCATAGCATAGCATAGCATAGCATAGCATAGCATAGCATAGCATAGCTGACTCATGAATTCTGGGAGTTGAAGTCCATGAGTCATAAAACAGCTGAGGTTGCCTACCCCTGGTCTACATGTTTTAACTGCACTGCCACCATGACTGTCAATTCATGTTTTTTTTTACCTCTCCCTTGCAGATACTTCTATGCAGAGAATCTTTTCATTCATTTTATATCTATTGTTTTCATCGATGCTGCCTAGATAGCATTTCTGGCTGTGGGTTACATCTTTTTAAAGTGTATCCTTCATTTACATATATTTGGTTTAGACTATGAAGTTAATCTGCCCTACCTTCTGAAAGATAACCTATAAATATAAATAAAATAAATTGCATTTTCAATGTACGGTAATTCATAACTCTGAAAGGTGACTACAGTAGGAGTTACCTGGATCTTGGGGGAAGCATATTCCAGAAAGTCAGAGCAGTAATAAACATTAATTTTGGCTCCCACCTGACATCACCAACAACATATTGATTCACTCCAGATTGAGGGCATCTTACAGATAATTCATACTGATGTTAAATGTAGGAAGGGAATGAACCTTGTAATGTATTCCTCAGCAGACATGTACAGGATTGCACAATGAGAATGCAATCCTTAGCAAAAGAGTCCCAGGGATGCTTAAGAACTTCTACATTTATTCTCAAAGTCTGTCTTTGTTACCAGCTGCAATATTTCCTGTACAGGACAGTCTAGGCACAGTGATGCATAAACTCATAATCTCAAAGTTGAGCTACAGCAATCTTCTAATCTAGAAACAGAAGCTAATGGAAGATCATGCATCTAGACTGCTGCAAATGACCTATTGTGATTTTTTTTAAAAAAAATAAATATCAACTGGACATCAACCTTTTAGCAACTACATAGACAGACCTTTTCCAGGATGATCTGTCCCAACCCAGCCCTTCAGGTTTTCATTGGTGTATTCATCCCCTGTAAACAAGCCCACATGTCTTGTTAGTAATCATCTTTTTTCATTCACTTTACCTATGATTATAGTCCTTTCTAAAGAGTTAGATTTTTGCATACTGCATGTATCTAAAGTATAATAATATAAGCTTGGTCATTTGATCAGCATGTTATTATTGTTATGGTTCTGTTTGAAGTGTGTTACTCACAATGAAAGCTCTACTTCTTTTCTAGGTATGCCATGACATAACAAGCATACAAAAGGGACAGAGCTTGAGGAATAATGTTATGACATTACTTTCATCATTTTGATGAACATGACAAATTCCTATTACTGCTATGTAGTTCTATTTGTTTTGTTTGATTGCACTCTTCTTTGGGATTGGTTTTAATATAAATTGGACTACCTATTTTAAAACTACATTATTAGTTTTAATCAGGCTAAATAAAGGGAATGAATGAAGAAAATGTATTATGATATAAACTTCAAAATTATGTTGTGTGTATATATATATATATATATATATATATATATATATATATATATATATATATATATATATATATATATAGACAACAAACCCTATAATCCCAGTTAACATGACCTCAAAAATACCAGAGTAAGCATGACTGGTTTAAGGTATAATTATATTTGTTACTCTTCATAGTTCCATAACCCCCTGTATTGTTTTCCCCGAAACACTTAATCATCTCAAAAGTCCCAGTCTCTACAATTCTCCCTTGATCAAATAACCATGAAATTGTAATTTAAATGTCATAATCTTAGTGCTTATTTGAAAGACAATCTATTATAGGCATGATTTTAATATACTGTTGTTACCATTAACAACATTGAAATAGCATAAATTGATAAAACCATTTCTGTGTATAAAAAAGGAATTTTTCCTTCCTTTATTTTTATTAATCTGCTATTTTCTTTCTTTGAAGTCTGTTATAATTTTTGTTGTACAATTTGTCTCAGTAATGGAAAAAGGAAATGGATACACACACACACACACACACACACACACACACACACACATCTTTTTCCATTCAAACTTCACTATCCAAACTTCTCAAAAATTGGACATAGATGACTACAGTTCTACTCCCAACCCCACCCCATGGCTTCTGGAGAGGATTTATTTGCCAAATTGTCTGGTGGTGATCACATTATTAAAATTGCTTAAAGAATGTTAGAAAAACATCACTCTACTATTATGTTAAGTAATTTAAAAAGTACTTTTGGAAAACATTTGAAGAAATGCTGTTTTGATCTTTGCACATGTTCGCTTGATTGTTCTGTGTCATAAACAAAATTTATTGTAGTTTGGTCTAATTTATTACCATATCCCAGAGATCGATAAATTAACCAAGGTCTGCAGTCTATATAATTACTATTTCTCAACTGATTTGTTTTCATATTAACTTTCACTGTAAGCAAATATTCCCAGATCAGCAGCGCACACATAGACAGATACACATGGACCAGACTTCTCATTTATGATCACTTATGGCTTTTTTTTCATAGAATGCTCAGAACGGAGTTCTGGCACCTTTTTTGGATGGAACCTTGTAGAGTAGGCAAGGCGGGTTGTATGACATGTGTGAGTTCCGGCACCTTTTTCTTTTACAAAAAAAGCACTGCTTATGGCTGACCTTATTATAGACTTGTCTGACCTTTAGCAGAAACATGTGAAAGCCCAGGCCTCTGAGGGATCTACTGACTAGAAAATGGAGGTGAACTTAGGGGGTCAGGACACAACACCAAAGAAAGACCCCAGGGCTTAATTCACTGAAAGTAACCCACTGTCAGCCGTCCCAGGTAAACCAGACAGAAAATGGGACTACAGGAACTAATTCTACTATATTGTAAGGTTACATAAACAGAATCTTGCAAATCTGAAGGCACAAACTTCCCACAGACATTTTTAATTGCTTGATTAAGCAAATGCTTCCTAAGTTTCTTTCTCTGAGCCACTTTGGAATTCTTGCTTTTCTTGATCTTCTCTTTCCCTTTCTCACAAAGTCATTCATATATTCCATTACATCTGCTTCCTCTCTCCCACCATGTCTTTCATCCTGTCACCACTGACATGTTCTGGCTTGCCTAAACTCCCCCAAAATAATTTCCCCATGTGATTGGTCCCCAAAGATAAAGATTATCACACCATCGCAACAAATCACACAATAGACCTATAGGAAGAGAGGGTAGTTAGACCAACAGTGCACTTCTGCTCCTGCTTTCAGCACCTCCTGCAGAATAGGCAATGCTATCATCTATCTCCCCAGCAGTATCCCCAGCCAGGAGCTCTCACTGGCCTGGCAGGAAGAACCCACTATGTCAAGCACCACAGGAATGGTCCAAACCTTTATACACACACACACACACACACACACACACACACTAAAATGGCAGTCTCTATACTTGACAATGATATTATTTTTTATTTTATTTTGTTTATTGCATTCCTTATGAGAGGGGAGGAGATTGGGCCATTGGTAACCTTACTTTCAGCACTGGGAGAAAGGCTTTGCCATCTCCAGTTGGATAGTCTGAATGATAGCATTGCACTTCTCAATTCCACTACCTCTGAATCCTTGGAGAGGTGGGATTCATTGCCTGCAGGGAGAAGATCACTAGAATGAATGGCACCATTCAGGAGAACTGACATGAATATGGACCCTTTATTGTCAGCTGTGCAGTATATATCCATAGCAGTTTGAAAGAAAGCTTATTTCAGCATGGCTAAGAAAAATGTGTCATAGAAGAATATGCAATTTACTAATTGACATGTTACAGTATGTTGGAGACAAAATACACGATCCATGGGATGATTTGATCTTATAGTTTCAAACTTAAATCTTTTGTCTTTCCTATTTATTACATTATAAACATATTAACAATTCTCAAAATAACATGAACAACAAAAAAGGAAAGCAAAGCCAAGGGTTTTTTTTCCTTTCCTTTCCTTTCCTTTCCTTTCCTTTCCTTTCCTTTCCTTTCCTTTCCTTTCCTTTCCTTTCCTTTCCTTTCCTTTCCTTCCTTCCTTCTTCTTTCTTTCTTTCTTTCTTTCTTTCTTTCTTTCTTTCTTTCTTTCTTTCTTTCTTTCTTTCTTTCTTTCTTTCTTTCTCCTCAAAATGCAAATCCCTCACAAAGCAAAAACAAACAGACAAACTTGGAGCTGCCAAGGAGCAGTAGCATCAGAAAGTTATTTGCAGATGTCTGGAAGCAAGTTTCTCTTACTGGCCATTTAAATATGAGAACAAACAAATAACAGCTCACATCTTTGAAGACTTTCTCATGTCTTCAAAACAAGAGGAAAATGGGACAAGCAGGAAGAAATTGTAGTGATTGACAAGTATAACAATGAACAGTTTTGTGGACCATATCTAATCTATGGGGATAGATGCTGAGCTTTATGTTACATTTTGATACATTTAGATTGTTGGGGTTTGCAAATTGTCTCAACTGGGCAGTAACATTTGAATATCTTTGCTGGAATTAAAGAAGGAAAGGATGTCTGTGCTAGGTTCCTTATCTAATTAGATAAGAAAGATTCTTATTAGATTTCTTGTATAATCTTCATTTTTCTAATGAATCCTTATTCCATTTTCCCTAGCTTTTTGTTCAAGTCTTCCTTTTTCAGTTCTATCCATTTACATCTTGTCCCTGATGAATCTACTTTCTACTCCTTCAGTTCACCAGAATGCTTTCTAAACAACATCCCCAAGCTTTATTAACCCCCGCCCCTTTAATTGCTAAAACTGCTTATGGGGTGCTATTCAAGGCCTAAGCCATTGTTGTAAGTTAAAATGATGCTAAGCCAGAGTTTTGGCTTTGTAGCATTCCAGTTTTCCCATGCCTCCTTTTTTTTTTAAAGTGAACTAAAATTTTGTCTGGAAAAAGCAAACAGGTACAAGAAGAGAAGTAGACTAAGGGAAGTAAAGTACTGTATACTCCCTCCATGTGGGCACAATAGGTGAACAAAAGGTGTTAAAATAGGTACTGCTGCATTGAAAGAGCATCAGAATGAGCTGAGGAACCTGATTAAGGCAGATGGTGTGCAGAGGTTCCCATGGGCATCAAAGGCAGGAATATCTTAGTTCTGTAACTATCAGGTTACAGTGTTTGCTTCAAAATATTGCCACCCTACGTAAACACAGGCATTTTCACTGTAAGGAGCCTCGGCTGCATGGGGAATGTCAGCAGTGTTTCTGGCTGTATCTAGGATCACAATGTTGTTTGCTATTTCTACAAATGTGTTTGGTAGTGCTCTAAATGCTAATAGACCTGAGCAATCTTCACCCTTGATCTAAATATAAACCACCTGAAGAGTCTTCTCTTCTTAGAGCCACTGAAATGGGCAGCATTGTTGTAAGGGTTGTGGCATCCTTTTTAGGTCTGAAACGTGTGTAGGCATGCATATGTTACATGCATAGGTATTTGTGTATGCTATTTTAGAATGGAGTTCCTTATACGCCAGGGGTGTCAAACTTGCAATGTCACGTGACGTGTCATGACATATCACGACTTTTTTTCCATTGCCAGCAATAGGGTGGGCATGGTTTCGGCATGACACCCCTGTTATACAATATTCAGTAACCAAGAGGCCTCTTCATCTGAAAAAGATTGCTCACTTTTGCTATGGTCTCAGCTAAATATTTCTGCAAGTGAAAAGCAAGTATAGCACCCAGAGGTTTAGCAACTTTTTAAAAGACTATATTACAGCACCAAATCTGTTTCTTCTTTTTGTTAAGATTTTGATCAGGCATTTCTATAAGCAGAGTATTCCATTTGTCTTCCTCTATGCCTCCTTTCTATTCTTCTTTTCCAATGGACATACTATGGTAGTGTGTCTTGTATGGATTATTTATCATACATCTCTAAATATTTCATTAGACTCAATTACATTGCCACATTGTGGCTATGTATGATGATCCTGTTCCCTGCATCATCTTTAGGTGCATGGGCCATTTATTTCTCTTCTTTGGGATTTATGCTCAAACCTCTATCTTGTTGTACAATCCCCCTCAAACCTCTCTCTTTTGATGTGCAGAGAAGGGCAACTAGGATGATAAAAGGCCTGGAAATTAAAACATGTGAAGAACGGTTGCAGGAAGTGGGTATGGCTAGTCTAGAGAAAAGAAGGACTAGGGGTGACATGATAGCAGTATTCCAGTATTTGAGGGGCTGCCACAAAGAAGAGGGGGTCAACTTATTTTTCAAAAGCACCATTAAGCAAGACAAGAAACGATGGATAGAAACTAATCCGGGAGAGAAGCAACCTGAAATTAAGGAGAAACTTCCTAACAGTGAGAACAATTAACCAGTGGAACAGCTTGCCATTAGAAATTGTGGATGCTTCATCTTTTAAAGAAAAGATTGGACAGCCACTTGTCTTAAATGGTATAGGGTTTCCTGCTTGAGCAGGGGATTGGACTAGAACAGGGGTGTCAAACTCAATTTCATTGAGGGCCACATCAGCACTGCGGTTGCCCTCAAGGGGCTGGGTGGGTGTGGCCTGGGTGGGTGTGGCCTACTGGGTGGGCGTGGCTAGAGTGCATATGGCCTACTGGGTGGGCGTGGCCAGCTCTACATCGTTCGCATCAAGGGTGCCTATGGGGGCCTGGGCAGGAGTGGGACAGATCTGAGGGTTTCTGGCAGAAGGAGGGTCTCTGGGCCAGGGCCAAGGCAGTGGGAGCCGTTCCCTCACTGTTTCCAGGATGGCTTCGCGGGCCACATGAAACCACTTTGCGGGCCGGATCCGGCCCCCGGGCCTTGTGTTTGACATGTCTGGACTAGAAGATCTCTAAGGTCCCTTCCAGTTCTATTCTGATTGATTGATTGATAAGTGTTCTCCTTTTGATTATAAATCTGGTGACTTAAAGCATCTGATTTTCTTATTACAGGAATGATGGAGGATTTTCTTTCTTTCTAAAACAAACAAATAGCCACTACATACTAGTGGTGCCAGGGGGGAAAAAATTACAAACATAACCAGGTTTCCCAGTCTTCTTTCAATGTCACTGAGCAATTAAGAAATCATACGGTAAGAAGCTAGGCAAGTGCACCAGGCAAGAGTGAAGGATATAGAGAAAATAAAATCTTCCTGTTTCTAGGTGCTACAAGGAGTGAACTAATGCAAACAGACATGGGCAGCAGCAAACAAATGAGTGGATCTATGCAGTGTACAAACCCTTATTTTAAAATGTGAGAGTACCACTGCGACCTTCACCCCAAGGGACATATAAAATAAATCTCAAAAAGAAATTGATAAATTATATAATATAAAAACAATTGAAAAGCTATCTAGGGTGGGAATAAATCATTTTTATTCATCACCAAAGTCTACAGCCCAGCCACACCATGCCAGACTGTCTCATTCTTGAACATTACTACTTAAAGTAATTTTCATTTACATTTTCATTTGATTTCAGCAGTGGAACTATTCCTGAGAGGTCTTCATTCAGAAAAAATATATTTCAGTCCAATTTTTTTCTGTTTCATAAATAATTGGCTGTCTCTTTGTTGTCGACTTATTTATGGGATACTATTTCTATGCAAGTTTTTGGTAAACATTTTGTTCTCTCCTTATTCCTTCATACATTGTTTTTAATTAACCTTTGGGGCGGTTGCTCCAGAATCTTCTGGGCCTGTTTATGACTGTGAAATCAGCAGACCATTCATTCCTTGTAACAACAACATAGATTAGTGGTTTTATTAATGGCCAATTGTATCATCCTGGGAATAAAATGAATAATGTGACCTTGTGTTTTACAGAAATGTTTTTGACATTCAGAAATGGAATGTGTTCATCACAGGTAACCATAGTAATTTGACCATTGGTTATTTCTTGTGTATGGTAATTCCTGAATTCTGGTAATAATCAAAACAGTGGTCTTTGTGATAGAAATGCTTGATTATTCATTGAAGACACACCCATGGGGGAATATCCAGTGTCCTTAAAACACTGCCCTGGATTTTTTTCTCCCAATCAAATTTTGATGGGATTAATACTTGTCTCATAGAAAGTTGCATCATATTTTAAAAAGAATAAACATTTTAAAAATCCAGCTGTTAAACATTTGTTCAAGTCTAAAAAATTTCCTTTTTATTCCTTTTCATTCATTTATTTATGTTTACCTTTCTACTACTTTAATTTCAGTCAAAAAAGGTCCCACAGTGCCTTCTGGAGCAATCAGAAGGCAAGATTGTATAATGTAATCATGGGAAAAAAGTGAATTGGCCTCCCATATAAGAGGCAATTAGTTTTAAAACTTCAGAGTTATTACGAAGCATAATGCATATCTGAGATAGAAACAGGGCAGGTTTCCTTCCCACATTTCCCGATTTAAATAACAGCAACAGACAATGGGAGACATTGTGAAGTGAATATTTGACTGCTATGCATCAGGTGTCTTTAAAAGCTGAACCTACTACTAGACAATTATATATTAATGAATTGATCAATTAATTTGGAAATATATTCTTTTTAAACTTTTCTTTCTTAGTTTTCCATTTCAATGAAGTAGCTTTTATCTTAGAGGCAGAAGGAAGGTTAAACTCATATGGATCAAAAACTTCACATAACAAATGCCTACTTCCCAAGGTAAAAATTGAGATTAGTTAGGGGTAGGGGTAGGGCTATGGTTAGGGTTAGGGTTAAGATTGGTTTGTCTTCCCTGAGCAATAAGCTGTTTTTAGATGAGGGACTTCTTTTATATTTTGTAGAGATCAGATTCTGACCTTGCAATCTGTGAATAAGTTGACTATTTGGCTCAGATGTGAAATAGGTTGCTACTGAAATATTCCTTTTTTCATTTATCAACTTGAGGGAAAAGGCTTTTTGGTTTTATTTGCTGGATTTCTGTTCAAGGTTCTGATAAGACCTCTGCACACCCTTCTTTAATACATTAACAGTAAACCTATATTTAGCTCTGCCCTCTGCCCCACCACTCAGTTGGCATCATCTACCTTGGACTTGCCTGGGTGGCATTATGTTCTTAAATGTCTTTGTAAATGCATAAAGAAATTACTGGTGTGAACATACTTCATATCCGTATATTCAAAAACTTCTTTTGTATTCTGATAGCTGGAAAACATCTATTTAGAAACTAAGCACTTATAAGTTATATGTACTGTATGTTGTGTTTCTTACTGTAAACTCAATAGCATCACATTAAACTTCATATTATTTTTGTATAAAAGCAACTATTTCCATAGGAACACATGCTTTTCCACCTCTGGTAAGAATGAGATCATAAAGGTCACACAATCCATTAAAAATATTAAGGAAAACCTGGTAATGCTTCAGCCTGTAATTGCCTGGTAACACTTAGTGGTGTGAGGCACCCCAAAACGAGGCCTACACAAATGCAGAAACTATAATAATTTCATCTATTTAATCTAGAATTAAAAATCCTGCCTTACTCAACCTGGTAACTTCCAGGTATCCTGGATTTCACCTACATTCAACCCCAAAATTGGTGGCTAGGGTTCCAAAAATAAAGGTCTCTCAAATCAAGTCCATATATGGGGATTGAAATAAAAGTTTGTGCATATCTCTCTCTCTGTCTCTCTGTTTCTCTGTCTCTCTGTCTTTGTCTCTCTGTCTCTCTCTCACACACAAACTCACACAAAGGCACATACACATAGACACTCAGAAGAGAGAGAGAGGAAAGAGACACTGCATATAAAAACAGTAATATTTGTTGTTGGGGATGTTGTTGGAATGTGGTGATGTTGTTGGAATGTCAAAGAGCAAACAGCAAACGCACTAGGGTGTGGCCTGAAAGATTATGAATTGTAGAAAAAATAACCCAAATATTGCAAAAACATCATCAGACACCAATGTTCTTTAAGTACAAGGAACTAAGGCCAACAGAGATGCCTTGCTGGAACATCTCATCCCATAATACTCAATTCTTTTTATGATGCCTGAATTTATACCCATCCCACCAAATGCAAGGCCAGAATGGGACATCCCTGATGTTCAGGGATGATTATTCATATTTCTTATCTTCTTCCCCAATCCTTTGAAAATATTAATGTTACTCACATATATATGCTCCTTCATGGATTACTGCCTTGTCGTGGCGAAGGGGCTTGCGTAATTCAATGAAGCTATGAGCTATGCCGTGCAGGGCCACCCAAGATGGACAGGTCATAGCCGAGAGTTCTGACAAAACGTGATCCGCTGGAGAAGGAAATGGCAACCCACTCCAGTATCTTTGCCATGAAAACCCTATGGACAGTACCAAAAGGCAAAACGATATGATGCTGGAAGAGGAGCCCCTCAGGTCGGAAGGCGTCCAATATGCTACTGGGGAAGAGCAGAGGGCTAGTACTAGTAGCGCCAGAAAGAATGAAGCGACTGGGCCAAAGCCGAAAGGACGCTCAGCTGTGGATGTGTCTGGTGGTGAAAGGAAAGTCCGATGCTGTAAAGATTTTTTCTCCATAGGAACCTGGAATGTAAGATCCATGAATCAAGGAAAGCTGGACGTGGTCAAACAAGAGACGACAAGACTGAACATCGACATCTTAGGTATCAGCGAACTAAAATGGACAGGAATGGGTGAATTTAATTCAGATGACCATCAGGTATACTACTGCGGACAAGAATCCCTCAGAAGAAATGGAGTAGCCTTCATAGTCAATAAAAGAGTAGGAAAAGCAATACTGGGATACAATCCTCAAAATGACAGAATGATCTCAGTTCGAATCCAAGGCAAACCATTCAATATCACAGTAGTCCAAGTCTATGCCCCAACCACCAGTGCTGAAGAGGATGAAATTGACCGGTTCTACGAAGCCCTACAGCACCTTATAGAAATAACACCAAAAAATGATGTCCTTATCATCATGGGGGATTGGAATGCTAAAGTAGGAAGCCAAAAGATAACTGGAATAACAGGCAAGTTTGGCCTTGGAGTACAAAATGAAGCAGGGCACAGGCTGATAGAATTTTGTCAAGAGAATACGATGGTCATAGCAAACACTCTTTTCCAACAACCCAAGAGACGGCTCTACACATGGACATCACCAGATGGTCAACACAGAAATCAGATTGACTATATGCTCTGCAGCCAAAGATGGAGAAGCTCTATACAGTCAGTAAAAACAAGACCAGGAGCTGACTGTGGCTCAGACCATGAGCTTCTCGTTGCAAAGTTTAGGCTTAAACTTAAGAAAGTAGGGAAAAGCACTAGGCCACTCAGGTATGAATTAAACCATATCCCTGTTGAATATACAGTAGAGGTGACAAATAGATTTAAGGAATTAGATCTGATAGACAGAGTGCCTGAAGAACTATGGACAGAGGTTTGCGACATTGTACAAGAGGTAGCAACCAAAACCATCCCAAAGAAAAAGAAATGCAAGAAAGCAAAATGGCTGTCTGAGGAAGCTTTGCAAATAGCTGAGGAAAGGAGGGAAGCGAAAGGCAAGGGAGAAAAACATAGATACGCCCAATTGAATGCAGAATTCCAGAGAATAGCTAGAAGAGATAAGAATGCCTTCTTAAATGAACAGTGCAAAGAAATAGAAGAAAACAATAGAATAGGGAGGACCAGAGATCTTTTCAAGAAAATTGGAGAGATGAAGGGAACGTTTAATGCAAAAATGGGCATGATAAAGGACCAAAATGGCAGGCACCTAACAGAGGCAGAAGAGATTAAGAAGAGGTGGCAAAATTACACAGAAGAACTATACAAGAATGAGCTTAACGTCCCTGATAATCACAATGAGGTGGTCACTGACCTCGAGCCAGACATCCTAGAATGTGAAGTGAAGTGGGCCTTAGAAAAGCTGAGCAACAACAAAGCTAGTGGAGGTGACAGTATTCCAGCTGAGCTATTCAAAATCTTAAAAGACAGTGCAGTAAAAGTGCTACACTCCATTTGCCAGCAAATTTGGAAAACTCAACAGTGGCCACAGGATTGGAAAAGATCAGTTTACATTCCAATTCCAAAGAAAGGCAGTGCCAAAGAATGTTCAAACTATCACACCATTGCACTCATTTCTCATGCTAGTAAAGTTATGCTTAAAATCCTACAAGCTAGACTCCAGCAGTATGTGGATCGAGAACTACCAGAAGTACAGGCAGGATTTTGAAGAGGCAGAGGAACTAGAGATCAAATTGCCAACATACGCTGGATCATGGAGAAAGCTAGGGAGTTCCAGAAAAACATCTACTTCTGCTTCATTGACTACGCTAAAGCCTTTGATTGTGTGGATCATAACAAACTGTGGCAAGTTCTTAAAGAGATGGGCGTACCAGACCATCTTATTTGTCTCTTGAGAAACCTATATGTGGGTCAAGAAGCAACAGTGAGAACTGGACACGGAACCACTGATTGGTTCAAAATTGGGCAAGGAGTCTGGCAAGGCTGTATACTGTCCCCCTGCCTATTTAACTTATATGCAGAGCACATCATGAGAAAGGCAGGGCTAGATGAATCAAAAGTTGGAATTAATATTGCCGGAAAAAATATCAACAACCTAAGATACGCAGATGATACCACTCTAATGGCAGAAAGTGAAGAAGAACTAAAGAGCCTCTTGTTGCGGGTGAAGAAGGAGAGTGCAAAAGTTGGGATGAAACTTAACATTAAGAAAACCAAGATCATGGCATCTGGCCCTCTCAATTCCTGGCAAATAGATGGGGAAGAAATGGAGGTAGTGACAAATTTTATTTTTCTGGGCTCCAAGATCACTGCAGATGGGGACTGTAGCCAATAAATTAAAAGACACTTGCTCCTAGGGAGATAAGCCATGGCAAATCTAGACAGCACACTAAAAAGCAGAGACATCACCCTGTCAACAAAAGTGCATATAGTCAAAGCTATGGTCTTCCCATTTGAAATGTAGGGCAGTGAAAGCTGGACCATAAAGAAGGCTGAGCGCCAAAGAATTGAGGCCTTTGAACTATGGTGCTGGAGAAGACTCCTGCGAGTCCCTTGGACTGCAAGGCGATCAAACCGGTCAGTCCTAGAGGAGACCAACCCTGACTGCTCTTTAGAAGGCCAGATCCTGAAGCTGAAACTCAAATACTTTGGCCACCTAATGAGAATGAAGGACTCACTGGAGAAGAGCCTAATGCTGGGAAAGGTTGAGGGCAATAGAAGAAGGGGACGACAGAGAATGAGGTGGCTGGATGGAGTCACTGAAGCAGTAGGTGTGAGCTTAAATGGACTCCAGAAGATGGTAGAGGACAGGAAGGCCTGGAGGAACATTGTCCATAGGGTCACGATGGGTCGGACATGACTTCACAGCTAACAACAACAACAACAACAACAACATATATGGTTAATAGCAGATCCAGCAGAATGCTGTTGGGGAGGTTTGAGAAGAATGGTGACTTTCACTTTTGCTAATATCATTGCCAGATGAGCTGACAATGATGTTAGCCCACTTCTGGGCAGACATAGGCTAGTTGTTTCTAAAATCAATGTCATTTAGAATGTATTCCATGCATGGCTAAAGCAGTTACTATATTATTCTGTTTACCAGTCTTCTTAAATGATTTGCTTTTCATTGTCTAAAAGCAAATTTTGCTCACCATGTACTTATTTTAGCTATTCCAGATCATTAAAATTATTTGGAGGAATTGAAAGTAGCATTCATAGAATTACCAAATGGTTTCTAGAGCAATTATTGACCAAATTCCTATATGTTCAATCTTGGCAAGTTCGTCTGGTGAAAGAAATCTCCAGATCAGTGGGACAAGCATTCTTCAGAAAGCTCAAGAAAAAATAGATGGTTCTTAGTTTGTAATGACCCTTTGACCTTGGACACATAGAAACAACAGAGCATGTGCTTCTCTAATGCCTGTACCTGCAAAGACATTCATATTAGTCTCATTTTATCATTACCATAAAAATACCCAGGGGAGTAGTACTCAAAATCCATGGGATGATGAAGACCTGTGCCATAAACTAATCTTAATGAGCACCTAATTTGCCATATTACAGTGCTCTGTAATTTGATATAGTTTTCCACAATTAACCTTTTATGCTTCCCTGAATCTATCTAATGTTCCTACCCTTTCTTTCAGGAAACTTTCTATTTTATTATCTTGTAATTTCAGATGATTTATAGATAGATAGATAGATAGATAGATAGATAGATAGATAGATAGATAGATAGATAGATAGATAGATAGATGATAGATAGACAGACAGACAGACAGACAGACAGACAGACAGACAGACAGTGATGAGAGAAATAGAGAAAAATACTGATATAACGTATATGCTTTTTAATTGACTGTACTCCATCTTCATTATGTTGATATAAGACTATAATGTATGTTTCATATGATTCTTGAGGTAAATCTGATTATCAAAAATGCAAGTTATCAGGCAAGAAGCAAACAATTGCAGCTAAATCTACCCTGATATCTGTAGCCTGTTACCAAGAGAATTTCAGCTGCTAGATTCAAACATTGAACTACTCCCATGCCTGATAAATTATTGTGCTCTACTGCTGAGTGAGATTGGGAAAGACTCTACCCCCTTGAGTTTGGCTGGCTCAGGTATTTCCCTTTTTCTCCCCTCCCCACCATCATAATCCTCTGTTAATTTTCTAATCGGCTGCAATTCGTAGCTAAATGTGCTAAGTCTTCTTCTCCTCCTGAGGTTTACTAATTATGGAGCAAAGTATTCATTGTTATGATTAAAAACCCTGAAGGTAAGTGCATTTCTGTGAGCTCTGCACACTGCAACTCACCTTTCTCTGCTGAATGCCATGTTCAGCTAAAATGTTTGAGCAATAAGACAGATTTTTTTTCCCTGCACTGGCTTTATTTGACAACCATTCCATCAGAGAGAATTGTATTCATGAAGACAGTTGGGATCAGGTTTTGTTGGTTCAAAGACACATTTTTATGCCATACAATCACATATGTTTTAAGCAGTGCTTTTTTTGTAAAAGAAAAAGGTGCCGGAACTCACACATGTCATACAACCCGCCTTGCCTACCCTACAAGGTTCCATCCAAAAAAGGTGCCGGAACTCCGTTCTGAGCGTTCTATGAGAAAAAAAGCCCTGGTTTTAAGATTCTGAGGAGCCTGAGCAGAATTTTTATTCAAGGCTTCCTCAATTTTGGGTTAATGTCATTTCTTTCTTCCATGATTTTGTTATTCTGTAAAAAGGCATGTGTGGGGAAAATCCAAATATTGAAGGATCATACAGTTAAACAAAATGTAGCCCATCCTCTAATCACCTCAAATACAGAACTCGGGCACCCAGTCTAACTTCCTCTTGCTTGCATTACATTTATTACGTATTTATATAAAACATCTCTATGGCTACCCATCTTGTAGCAAACATATCTGGGTTGTTAGCAACAGTGATACAAACACAAACAATACAAAAAGAAAATCAAGAAAAAACAGGTACCCAACCATAACTATACCTACCATTTGCTTCAGTGCCTTGACTCCAACTTTACTTTCCCAGAGCCTGCATGCTTGAGTGCTGTTTTGAGGAAATTCCAGAGTATTCTGAATGCTTGGATCTTATATATTTGGATCTTATATCTTAAACCCTCTAAAATGAGATAACATACTAATTGCATAATTTTTCTTCTATAATATTCTTTCATATTGTTTTACTCTGGACTAAAAAACCACTCTCACCAATATTTCCCACTATTTGTTGGATAAATTTATCTTGGAATACATGACATCTCAAGATTACATAAATAAAATAGCACCATGAAAGTTTTTCTGTTCAAAACATTTATCTCCCTCATCCGGCCCTCTGAAGGTATCTTTTACTACACGGGGTTGTTAACATATTTTTTCAAGAAGCTCTCTCATTCATTTGTCATTTTTACAATTACTTGATGAAAGATTGAATTACTGAATGTTAGCGTTACATAGTTGGGTTTAGTTATGGAAAGCTTTGGCTCATTGAAGAGCCAAATTAAGTCCTATTAATGTTGTAGGGAAAATAGGAGGGGGAAGGAGTATTAGATATGTTTGCTGCCTTGAGTCATTTATAAAAAGTACTAAAGATGGGATAAAAAAAATCTACTTTAGCATGATACCCCTGATGACAGCCAATGTCTCCGTAATGCTTGAGAATTTTTTTCTTTCTGTTTCTGTTTCCCGCTACCATCCACTAGCTGATAAAAACATAATTCCTGTATCTTTTTAGGAGGAAAACATCCATTTTGCTTATTACTGATGTCAGTTTTCAATCTGTACACAACATCTTGATTTCAGCGACATCATTCCTGACAACTTTTTAAGGACTATGAGTGTTGGTGCTATGTAGTGAATAGGAAAAATCAGCCAAAGGACTGTATTGCCTTTCATTCATTCTTTCTTCAGCTATTAGCACATCAGGTGAAGCTTTGATTTTATCTTTATAGTGGGGAAGTAATGTTAATTTTATTGTAAAGATACTTGCAGTAATTAGTAATATCACTATTTATCACCATGTACAAGCAGAAAGGTTGCCTCTACAAAATAAATCCCCTTGACCCTGCAGTCTTGAACCATTCTGAATGTTTGAGGTGGAGATAGGAAAGAATGCACAGAAGTCTTCCAGGGGAGATAATTCAGATTGAAGTCAGCTCTGTCAAAGCAGAGTCTACTATTGCAAAGACCAAGGAACCTGCAAGTAGACCAGTTCCTTGGAAACTCTATGGATAAGGAGAGGAGAGGAATTCATCCACATCAGCTCCAGAGGTCTGCTTCTCACGAAGAGACTGCATGACAGTGATATTCTGTGGGTTTGAACAATGGGAGCACTGGGATTAGCCATTTTATTCATAACCAAGGTAGAGACTTTTAAAGGACACTAAGTTCACCAACCTCATTTTCTAATCACTTTTAGAAATTGCTCATTAACTATCAACATATAGTAATTATAGTAGTGGAAATGTATTCTGGAATCAGGGGAGCTCTCTTAGTTCTTCTGTCATGGTCAGATCATGCCCTGATCTGCCTCCCTGCAGATCTGCCTCTCTGCAGTGGGAGTAGCATCAGAAAATTACATTGTTATCAGGGCATGATTTTGTGATTTTCTGGTGCTACTCCCATTGCAGAGAGGCAGAACCCATCTGAATAGGGCACCCCTGGTGACTGATTGAACATGATGGAGACAGATGGAAGATGTTGGATTATTCCTGAGGATCTGCTACATGGTATGAATGAGAAAGTGATTGTCATCTAGAACAGAAGGGCAACTGAGGGCTTGGATTGATTGTCCCCATGTGGCTTCTCTCCTTTCATGGATCCTATCATTCTCTGTGGTTTACAGAAGAATTGAGGGAGATGGAGCAGATTAAGAGATGCCTGGGATCCCCCTAATGGAGAAAAAAGAACAAACCTGACTGGACATGGGTGAAGCTGCTATTAAGCCCTACCTTGTGGCAGTAAGGTGGCAAAGTATGAATACTTCTCCATCCTTATTATGTCTGCAGATAGCCAACTGGCAACTCTGTTTTGGGTGCCTAGAGCCCTCTTAGGTAGAAGGATGCTGGGCTATACTTCCAGGGCCATACAAAGGAGTTTATGGGTTCAGTTAGATGCCAGCCTCCTGTAGATGCCTGAGGGACAGATCTGTCATGTTATCTGGCAGGAGTTTGAACCTGTTGGACCCAAGGAAGGGCAGTGCCCTTGTGATTATGAGCTTGATCACCTGTTTATTAGATCTCTGCCCTTCCTGGTTGTGAAAGCTTCCAGGGAAATGACATGTGTTTGGGTTCCAGTGGTAGTAAATTCTTATCTAATAGAGGGAGTGGTGCCGGTGCCGCTTAAAGAGACATTGTCTGCTCTCTCCTCAAAAAGCCCTAGCTAGACATAATCATTCTGGACATTTTTTTTTCTAATATCCAATCTTTTTCCCCTAGAATGATTGTTGAGAAGATGGTCACACACAACAATTTCAGAGGGTCCTGGATGAAGCAAATGATCCAGACCCCTTTTAGTCAGGTTTCAATCTAGGTATGGAACTGAGACAGGATTGGTTGTGCTTTTTAAGGAACTCTGGCAAGACCAAGATGGAGATAGTGCATCCATCCTTGGCCTTCTTGATCTCTCATCAGCATTCAATACCTTTGACCATGGTATCCTTTTGGACCAGGGGTTGGGCATGGGTATTACTGTATGAGCTGGCTGGTTCTATTCCTTGCTCAGTGACCAATCGGTTTTGATTGGGAGTGAGAGGTCCTAAATTTTGAATTACTGCAGGTTCAGTACTCTCTCCACTTCTGTTTAACATCTACAAGAAGTTGCTAGATGAAGTCATCTGTACCCATGGGAGGATGCATCATCAGTATGCTGATGATACCCAACTATATAACTTCAGCCCAGTGAGATAAACAATGCTGTCAATGTCCTATCTCAGTGTCTGGAAGATGTAGGGCTTTGAAAAGGAAAAAAGAGGCCTTGGTTCAACTCTGGCAAGACTGAGTGTTTTTTGGTTTTGGGACCACCTGGATTTAGAAATTTATCATCTTTGGTTCTGAATAGGGTTGCAGTTTTCCAAATAGGATCTGGGGATCCTTCTGAACTCACAGTTCCTGCTCAAAGAGCAGGTGGCAGTTGTGGCTGGGGGGGGGAGAGCTTTGCTCAACCTCATATTGTTTACTGGTTATGCCCATTCCTTGATTGGGATGACCTTCTCTCAGTCACTCATATGCTGATCCTCATCCATAAGAACTATTGCACTGAACTCTACATGAGGCTATCCTTGAAGAGAATATGGAAACTTCAGCTTGTACAGGAACAGCCACATGAGCAATATTGGGTGCTCCAAGGATGGTGCATGTAACATCTTTGCTGTGTGAGCTTTATTGGGTACCAGTTTGCCAATTCAAAGTTTTGATTATTATCTTTAAAAGCCTTAAATGACATGGGGCCAGGTTACTGAGGAACTGCCTCACATTGGCCCCTTCCACTTAGAGAAATTTCAATTGATGGGGTCTAGGAAGAGAGACTCTTCTACCATTGCTCTCACTCTATGGAATATCATCCCCCCAGGGGTGAGATGGGTCCCTATTCTTCTCACCTTTCAAAAGAGTTTAAAGATCTGGCTCTGCCAATTGGCATGGGACAATTGTGACAGCGGCTAAGAGAGTCTTTGGACAATTTTGAGTTGTGCACCAGTTGCAGCCATTTCTGGATCAGAAAGTTCTACTCATGCTACTGTATAGTCATTCAGGCCCGGATCACCTCTGTTAAAGATTAGATGTATTAGACAAATATGTTTTATATTCACATCCCTCTTGGCTGGTTAAGACTCCTAGGAGACCATTTGGTGATCAGATCCAGGCAGTGAATGCAACCTTGAGGAAGTTGTGGTTCTACCAGATCCTAAAGAGGCAGGATGCATCTCAAGGAATCATTACTGGTCCAATAGTATTAGAAAATCTTCATCATGTCTCCCATCTTCCCTTTCTATATTTGCAGCTTCAGAGGAATTTGGAAGAAAGAAATTATTTGGAGTTGACTTTCAGTTGATTTTTAAACCAAGATGTAGCACTGAAATGGTATTGATCATGTTTAAACATGATTTGTAGCAGGACTGGGATGGTGCTGGTGCATGCATCTGACTCATTTTGAAAGTGGCTTTTAATACCATTGAACATAGTATTGTTCCTGATCAACAATGAGGGTTGGGGATGAGGACACAGTGATGACCTGTGATATCTATGGCCAGAAAGACTTTCAGACAAATCTAACTACTAAGTGAGTTGCATCCATTCTTAGTTCAGGAGGCATTATTCACAGTCACTCATGCCATGGTCATCTCCAAGTTGGATTATTGTAATGCATCATTCATGGAACTGCCCTTGAGGACCATCCAGAAGCTGAACTGGTTCATAATGCAACAGTCCAGGTGGTTTTGGGTGCATCTTGTTATATTCATGTACTACTACTGATGTGCAAGCTCCTGAGTGCAATTCAAGGGACTAGTGACCATCTAAAAAGCGTTTCACAGCATTGGGCTGGGCTTCTTGGAAGAGGACCCAAAGGTTCTTTTTCAAGAGGCAACTGGACTTTCTTATTTTTCTTTCAAAGAAAGGCCTTTGGGACAACCATGACCTGGATGACTGAGAATCTCCATAGACATCTTGGAGGAGGAGCTTTCTTTAATTAATTCTGCCTTTTCCACAAGATCCAGCATGGTTGGCATAGTCTGAGCTCTCTCTAGATAATAGTGTTATCTGGTGGGGCTCAGGAGGTGTGTCTTCTCTTATTATGGTGTCTGCCCTTTGGAACAGTATACTTCTGCAAATTCAGAAGGTCCTGATTGTGTTTGGTCTTTCACAAAACTTTGCTCCCCCCCCCTAGGCATTTGGCTAGGGTGATGGGTGAACGTGTTTGTAACAGTTTGAAATGTAATGGTTTTCAGCTACTTATGTTACTTTTTCTTTTATTTGCTTTGTTTCTGACTGTAATCATATATTAACAGCCAGAATTGCAAGTTACAATTTTTCAAATTGGATGGCCATATAAACTGATTGATTGATTAAATAAATAAATATCTAGAATGCTGTGTTAAGAGCTTTATGGAAGAAGCTGTCTATGCAGAGAGATCTGATAGTAGTCAGAGAGGCAGCATTATGTCAGTGTGTTCTAAGAAACTGTTTTGAGCTACAGGGTAGCAGTGAAGAAAGAGTTTCTTTATTTTCCTGATCCCTTTTAATACAGTAGATAAAATATTGCAAAATCTTCAATCTTTTACTCTAGGAAAAGGAGGCTGGGTGCATTGCCTCCACCTTGCATCATCACTAGTCCATATTTTCACTTTTCAAAGCCTCAGAAATCAATTCATACCATCCCATTATCACAATTCTAAAATCCTGCCATGTTCTGAGCACCACTGTAGATTCACAGAGGATAAGTCCAGCAACCAGGAAGATGCTGATCCCATTATCTTAAAGAAATGTGTGCGAAGGAGGAGAAGGAGAAGGCGAAGAAGAAGAATGACCATAGTTGGAGGCTTAAAGCTCTTCCACCTCTTAAAAGACTGGTTCAAGAAAACCACAAAGTGCCACAAACCAAGAAGCCAGAAGGGATGAGATGAGAGTGCCTGCCAATTGGAAATGGCTGGCTTCTTCAGCTGCATTCATAGCAATTCCTCCTGCACTACAGCTGAACCATAAATTGTCCTCCTCTATAAAAACAACAACAGTTTGTCATCAGGCAAAGCCAATAAAGGAGTGTCCCTAAATCAGCATAAGGCTAGTGGCATTACATTACATTGCATTGCATTATGGGAGCCTTTCCTCAACACACACTCACAGTTCTAGCTGTCTGCAGTTATTTGTATATATAATGTCACTTTTCAGGGCAATGGAAGAGCCTAGCTGTATCTGAGCTCTGTTCTCTATAAGACATGTACTTGAAAAAGGTAAAGCTATGGAAATGGGTATGATATGCAAACAAATCAGTTCTGTGCAAAAGATGTACTAGTCATTTAACCCTCAAGATGACAAACGTTTTTACTCATGAAAAGTTTCAACTAATTCAATTGATGAGTAAGTCTAAAATATACATTTGCAATCATCCAGTTTTTTCTTTCCCCTTTGTAACAGGGTATTAGTGCTATGTATTTAAAGGCTTTGACTGATTAATCATTGTGCCATTGGTATCAAGCTGGTATTAAAGTGCATTGTGTAGCAAAAGGATAAAGGACAAAGAGTTCAGGAACTTTGATATATAAGAGTTAGATCCATTATAGCTTATATTAGTCTTATTTTCTTTTAATTCTTCCATATAGGCTACATTAAGACATATAAGGCTCCTGGGCGCTCTCCAATCCAGGTACTAATCCAAGACAGTTCTGCTTAGCTTTCAGAAGATATTCATATCATGTCATCATAGACTGTGCTTGGAGAATCATTTGGGGATTGCCCATGCAAAATGTAGTCAAGTTCAAACACATCAGCACATAGTAATTGCCTTTGAGCTGAAAGGCGGAATTGTAGCCCTATAAAGACAACTAGAGAGCTTTCAACACACTGAGGTGGTTGCCGTAGAAGCATAGATGTATAAATTGTACAAATTGCTTGAATGAAAATGTTTAAGGACATGATATATGAGGTGATATATGAAGGAACAGGAACAGCAGAAGGTATTGGGAGAGCTACAGAAGAGTTAAAACAGACATGTCAAACACAAGGCCCTCAGATCTGTCCTACTCCTGCCCAGGCCCCCATAGGCACCCTTGATGCCAATGATGTAGAGCTGGCCATGCCCACCCAGTAGGCCATACGCACTCTAGCCACGCCCACCCAGTAGGCCATGCCCACCCAGGCCACACCCACCCAGCCCCCTGAGGGCAACCACAATGCTGATGCAGCCCTCAATGAAATTGAGTTTGACACCCCTGAGTTAAAAGAACTGCAACAGAGTGAGGGGAAAATGCAAAAAGCTATAATAGAAAAGATGGTGGGCCAACTATAAAAAATAGATACTTCATGATGGGGAGAAATGAAGTGTTGAAGAAGACAGAGAAGGAAAAGCCACTTGCACACATATACTACTTAAACAAAGAAGATAAAATTGCCCTAACATTTGCAGGACTTAAAAATTAATTGGTTTTTCAGAAGTCAGTTTCACCTTCTCAATTTCTATTAAAGCGATAATGTCTCCAGTGAGTCTGGGAACTAGTTATATGATATACATGTATACATAACGGTTGGCTGCATTGCTTCCTCTTCACTGTGAAAGAATGAGGACCAAGGGAAACATCACCCTGTCACTCTTTGCTATGATGGGCCCGGTTCATTATCATAAACTCCCAAAGCTTAGCATTTTGCCCTGTGTTTCTTTGTGACTGTTCTACCAGCTGTCTCTTTTATAATGATGTAGGCTTAGATTTTATGTATATTGTCTACTGGGGGCATTAGAATTTCAGACATTCTCAGCTGATATCAATAATGGCTGCACAGATATTTCCCACATATAATATTGGTTTTAATCAGAGAACAGAAGATAAAACTGGGATGGGTCCAGTTATTGAGTGCCAACTGATTTCCTAGCTCTGTAATCATACATTTACCCCTGTCAATTATTAACACTGGCAGTTAGGATTTGATCATTTATAGAATTTCATATATTGTATCCAGTCAGTTGCATATTGCCTCTTGTTAGTAGGATATGAGGTAAATCCTCAGTGACTGGGCAGTACAAGCCAAAAGATGACACTCATCAGAAAGGTGTTTAGATGAATGTAGCCAAAAACAGTTGCATGGAGCCAGAAGTGATCACGAAGGTAACAACCAGATGCATCTTCTAAGAATACACAAATTCAGCAGCACAGTTGCATTCTAGTTTTGGAGAGAAGCTTTCTTCCCTTAACTTTTTATTTGTATACATTCTTTAAAAAAATAAAATCAAACACATACTGTACTACCATGCTGTTGAACTCACACATCCCTGCAAAGCATTTATAAGAAAATGTTGCAAGAGGAAAAATCTATTTTAATCATCCACTTGATCATTTGGTAAAGAGACTTGTTTTAAAAGACCAAAAATTGGAAGTCTGGAAGTAACTTTTCCGGCTGACACATTTTATGAAAAGGCATAAACTTTCATGAGCTATAATTCACTTCACAACATGTGCAGGGTGGCTAGACTGAAGGAGGATTTATATTGTGATGAGAAAGTGGGAGGAAGGTGAAATGAAGATTTTCTTTTGAACTCCTAATTATTGTAATAGTCCAACTACATTCTACATTACTATCAGGAATACATAAAAATTCCCATGTATGTAAGTCAAGGATAAATTTACTGCAAAACTCTGGATGATTGGTAGATGGCAGCAAGGAAATACTGAATTCTTTACTACCGTCTACTGCTCAGCTGGAATTGTACACCCCAGATATCAGAGGTATACTATCCATGTATTTTACTATCAATGTGTTATGTAGAAATACCCATGCAATGTTTGCTCCAGCTGGGAAAATCTCCTGGATAAGTATACAAGCAATCCCAGCTACACGTGGGGGTGATATGGCATACATTTCTACCATCTATCTTTCCAGGTTTTCTCCTTCTCTTCCTCTAACAGAATTCTATTTAATGTCTGTCTGTCTGTCTGTCTGTCTGTCTGTCTGTCTGTCTGTCTGTCTGTCTGTCTGTCTGTCTCTCTCTCTCTCTCTCTCTCTCTCTCTCTCTATCTATCTATCTATCTATCTATCTATCTATCCATCCAGTGCTTTTTTTGTAAAAGAAAAAGGTGCCGGAACTCACACGTGTCATACAACCTGCCTTGCCTACCCTACAAGGTTCCATCCAAAAAAGGTGCCGGAACTCCTTTCTGAGCGTTCTATGAGAAAAAAAGCCCTGTATCTATCTATCTATCTATCTATCTATCTATCTATCTATCTATCTATCTATCTATCTATCTATCTATCTATCTATCTATCTATCTGTTCCTTTTCTTCCTATTTTGAATGCTTATATTGCTTTAGCATTTGGTATCTTCTGTGCACAATATTGGGTAATGAAAGGGTCTTTATTCTAGCCCATCTTCTTTTTTGAGATTATAATTGGCAGTGCTGATAATTTGTTTGCTTTACTTTTCTTGGTAAATATACACACAAAGCTCCTGTAATGGTACGTGGGAAGAGCCTGGGAGATGCTGCTTAGGAAATGGTCAGATAAAACAGAGCAGAGCCTGCAGCTGCATAGTGAACAGACCAAGAGACTCACAAGGGCCTTCCCTAAAGCAAAGACGATGATGGGAGAATTATACTTATATACTTACAAGCCGTGCTTTTTTTGTTTAAAAAAAAGGTGCCGGAACTCATGCACAGCTCCGGCTCCAATCGAAAGCCCTTTATGGGGGAGGGGGGACCACTTTAGGGAGCTTCTGAGGCACAGATCACATGAGCAGCATCAGCTGAAGGACACCATTGCTGCGGCTTTTGAGAGGGCACTTGTTCAGAGCCGGCATGTCTTCTACCAGTGTTGTGACTCAGGGCCAGCCGGTGGGTCCGACAGCCGGGTCCGATGTATCGGAGGACTCAGATGTGGGGGAGGAGGGAAACGAACCGGCTGATGATGATTTGGAGGCTTTGCAGAGTCCTCAGCCGGGGACCTCTTCTCAGCTGTGTGAGCCCGAGAGTGCGGAGGATGATGACCCACAGCTGGCCCTGTTCAAGGACGCCCGACGTAGGAGGCAGACGAGCAGGGACAAACAAAGAAAGACTATGGGACTCCTCGGGAGGAGGCACAGGGAGACCACGCCCTGAGCTCTCTATAAAAGAAGTGTTTGGGGAGGGGCTAGTTGCTGAAAGCAACTTTTTCGTTTGAGTAGACAAGCTCTTGTGTTTTGTTATCTGCGTAAATAAACCTTGGCAGAAGCCTTTTAGCCTTGGACGCTTTCCAGACTCGTCTCTTAATTAGGGGTTGGGAGAAGAGGGCTGGTTCAGAACAACCACTTTGTCCTCCTCCAGCTCTGATGACACAGAGGCTTCATCCAGAGCCAGAATGACCAAGGCGGTGGCGGCTCTGCTGCTTTTGGAGCGTGCCTGGTCCCTCGAAGAAATTCATTCCAGAAGTCAGTCCTGGTCCCTGGTGGCCAACAGGGGGGTGAGGACAGGTGGTGGCGGGGGGCAGGGAAGCCCCAAGAACCAAAGCATAGAAGAGTGTCTGCTTTCAGGGCCGTGGAAGTGTTTCCGGGTCGACCTTTGATGCCCCTGATTTCCCTGGGCAGCTTCCTTTCACCAAGCCAGAGCTTTACTCGCACTGGCAGGTTAGAAGGAGCCAGTTCTTCCCTTCCAAAAAAGGTGCCGGAATGCCATTCCATGCGTTCTATGACAAAAAAAAACACCACTTACAGGATTCTGCTAAAGTAGCTTTACAATAAAGTAGACTTATTTTATCTGGATTGTTTATTGTCTGGTCTACCTGGTAGCTGACATCTGCTCAAAGAGAAAATGAAGTCAGGGAAACCCTTACTGCTGTGTCAAATGGCCATAGGTACAGACTTAGAGTCAAGCATTTCTTCATTATTATAAAAAATACACATACTTTTTCCATTTCTGGCTACATTTCAATTCACTGCTTCAGGGGAATGTAAGGATTAGGTAAAAATAAAGTAATACAACCACTACTCAACAGTGAACAAGTAAAGGCAAATGTCATAAAAACAGAAAGCAGATTGAGGTCAATTTTGTCTGGAGTGGGAAGAGGAAATTTAACAACAACAACAACAAAACCCTCTTATTCCTTAGGATTGTGGGGATAGCCCTCACAAGTATTTGTGGGTCAGCTTGAACTTTTGGAATCCATTCTGTTTTCATGCTCTATTTCTCTACATTAAAAATGCAAAACAAAAGAAAAACTGAAAAAGGAAATATTTAAAATTATCAAGCTCTGTGGAAAAAACAGCAAAATTAAAACTAATACTGTATTTTCAAGACAGTGATTACCAGCTTGAATTAAATTGCTTTTAGTTACAAATTGGAAACTATTTAATGAACGATTTGAGATGTATCTGAAAGATTTGGAACGTGAAAAGCCATCTCAAAGTTATATTAAAATACTGTATATGTATTTGATGGGACAACCACATGAAAACTTGCATGTTGACTCCCCCCAAATCTATGTTTAATATAGCAGTGATTACATACAATTTGTCAAGTAACCTGTTGATTATTCTACTTGGGGTTTGGGATGGAATAGTTTCAAAAAAAAACCTGCAAATGTTATTAATGTAGCCAACTGACAGTGGTGGCCAACTGTGGAGTAGCCACATACTCCAGCATAAAAAGAACAGAAGTCTGATCAAAATGACAGAATGATATAAACCTGTTGGGGGAAAATAGTGCTGTACAGAATAAGTGTGTAATAAAGTAAGGTCATGATTTTAATTAACTCTAGGAAAAAAGGTGTGTATGTGTGTGTGTATGTATGTGTGTGTGTGTGTGTGTGTGTGTGTGTGTGTGTATGTTTTCTGAGGTTTTCGCGGGTGTTTGTATGTGGATCTTTGGTCATTTGGGTTTTTCCCCGCATAGAATTAAAGGTGTAGGAGCAACGTTTCGACGGAATCCCATCCATCATCATCAGGCTGGTGGCTTCAGAAGAAGGAAGAAGGCTTCAGAAGAAGGAAGCTGAAACCACCAGCCTGATGATGACGGATGGGATTCCGTCGAAACGTTGCTCCTACACCTTTAATTCTACGCGGGGGAAAAACCCGAATGACCAAAGATCCATATATATATATATATATAAAATAAAGGGAACAGAAAATTAAACATCCTACTATTAAATACAGTACATTGTGTTGTTTAAGTGTTCCCTTTATTTTTTTGAGCAGTATATATGTAAGTGTATATGTATGTGTATGTATGTGTGTGTGTACTGTATATACACACACACACACTTCTTTGATGTAAGATTGACCAATAGCAAATAATTCTATTCATCTACAATTATTTCAATGTTGGCTACCAGTTGTCTTCCGGGTGAGATTCAAGGTTTTGGTAATGGTTTTCAAGGCCCTACATGGCATGGGTCCGGAGTACCTCGGGGATCACCTGCTGCCGGCGTCAACTTCCCTCCGCCCTGTGCGTTCCCACAGAGAGGGCCTCCTCAGGGTGCCACCGGTCAGAGAATGTCGGCTGGTGGCCCCCAGGGGGAGGGCCTTCTCTGTGGGTGCCCCGGCTTTATGGAATCAGCTGCCGGTTGAGCTCCGGATGTCATCTGACCTTCGCTCCTTCCGACGCGGTCTGAAGACCTATCTATTTGAACAAGCCGGCCTGGCCTGATGGGGGATGTGTTGGGATTTTTATTGTGGATTTTTATATTATTCTATTGTTTTAGCTCGGGCTCCTATTTAATTCTTTTTTAATTTTTGTACTCTGTATTTTTATATGTGCCCTGTTCGCCGCCCTGAGTCCTTCGGGAGAAGGGCGGTATACAAATATAAATAAATAAATAAATAAATGAATAAATAAATAAATAAATAAATAAATAAATAAATAAATAAATTTGTATTGTGATTTTAATTCACCTGTTACTTGTTCTTTTCTTTGTTTGTTTTTGTTAATGGCTTCCTTCTGACCAAGAGTTTTCTTGCCCTTTCCCTAAAGGGAAATCGCCTGTTATTAGGAGAATTCTCCTGGTCAGTGTTCTGTAGGGAGTGCAAATTTCAGTCAATTTTCCGATGTTCAGTTTGTAGATCTGTTAGGCAAACTAATAGCTAGAATTTGGGACATGTTGACAGATGCACATGAATCATTTCATTTCACTCTAATTGATTTATTGAATAGAACAAATAGATTGAATATGGATGGAGTCCATAAAAGAGTTTACACTGGATAACTAATAAGATCATTAAACGGACATAAGAAATGCGGTGGCATGCTTGACTGCATCATCCAATGATCAGCATCCATTTAGAGTGAGTTCTCGTTATTACTTGCATTAGAACAAGAACAAAAAATACCTTGATAATGAATCCCTCCCCCCAACACACACCTTTTAAATGGAATGTGCCCCTATCAGTCACATCATGCCATCCCCAAGCAATGTTACCTTACCATATAAAAGCTCCAGCTCTGATTTTTTTTCTCATCATGGGAAGTCTGTTTTGGGAAACAGATGCCCCTTTGCAGTTTCACCCTGTGTTTGCTGGTGAAGCATGAGGCAGGGTGGAAAAGGAAGAGTGAAAAGAATCAGACTGGGATTTCCTTTCACACTCTGCTACAATGCCTTTCCCCATTTTTTTTGTTTGTTTGTTATTTTTAAATCTCAGGCTAAAAATGCAACGTGCCAGGTTAGATCTGGGAGATGATGGGGATGCACATAGGCACAGAACTAAGGGCTACCAATGCGGCAAACGAGGACAGAATATTATTTGCTTGCTAACCATCAATGTGGCAAGCCTCGGGATAACACAACATCCTCATCCTGGCACCTTCCAGCCAACAAATATGCATTGCAATAAGCTAAAAGCCTCGTGTTAGGTTGGTTTCTGGCAGTTGTATTCCTAACTTGAGGGCCCAGGCTGGGCTAGACTTATGTATCTAGCTATGGTATTTAGTTTGATGGAGATTGGTTGGTCTTGGTAACTTGTATAAAACATCATCTTAGCATAATTGTTCATTGCTTTCATATCCTTTCTTTCCCTCAAAATTATTAGTGCAACTGAAGCTGGCCTCCTGCAACTTTTCTATAAATAGGTTCTGTCATCAATATTCAATCAATGTTTACGAAGGATTTGACCTCTTGTTCCCATGTTTCTAATCCAGCCACATCTGCTTTTCTTATCTTGGATGCTCCTCTTGTTTTCACACTTAGCCTCCTATGAAAAATGGGCTCTTTTTGTTATAATTTAGACTCCTTGTAAAATAGGGTCTTACTTGGCTAAATCAAATGCTTTAGAAATAGTTTTGTCACCAACATTATGGCAAAAAATATCTATATGCTGTATTTAAATGCTATATCAAAAGTAAACTGATTGCCTAAAATGGGTGGTTCAACAATTCATAGAAAATGTAAAACATTAAAAGGAATTTAGGAATGCATCGATTGCATTTTTAACCCTTCTCCTTTTTAAAAAAACATACCCTGTTGAAATTGTAGCCTTGGGAATTCAATTCTTGGCATAGACATGCTTACCTCACCCATATCTCAATATTATTCTGGATAAATGTACTAGGGATTCTTTGTAACGGTCCAGGTCAGTGGACCCTGGAATATTCAAACAAAGCAGTGTGTTCCAATCACTTGTAAAGCTGCCCCTTCTGCTTGCAGTTAAAATAAGAGATATTTGAAAGTGCTCACTAATCATTCCCAGTTCCCAATTTTCTGTAACAGTTATTTCTGTTTTGACTGCAGTCATTTCCCACAACAGTGCAATCCTTCCTTCCATAGAACTTCAGAGTATCTATAAACCTTTCCTCTCCTCAGATTTTTACGGGACAGATTGTTTATTACGTATCAATTACCTTCCCATCTGTATTTGGAATGGAGGAAAAGGAAAAGTCCAAATGTCAATTCCCTTTTCCAAAATGTCTATCTTTTTAAAAAATTAATGAATCTAAGATGTGTTTGGATATTTAGCATTTGGATAATGAAACTGACTATAGTTCATAGTGCAGATTCTCAAGAGTTCTATCCAATTGTGCCTTCTGCTGATGAAACAGTATCCACCAGTGAGACATAGTTCTCCTCAGTCAAATTTGTGAACAACTGGTTCTCTCTGAGGATGCCACTTCCGGAAGTCCATTCTGGGCCTGGTCAACAAAAAATTAGCTACCGGTTCAGCTGAACTGGCTGAATCCCACCACTGGATCTTCTCCCTGCCTTTTGCTTTCTTCCCATGTGCCCTCAAGCTCTATTAGGTGGTCTGCTGGAATGCTATGAAATAATTGCAGAATGTCTAAGAAAAGGTTTATCACATGGAGGGCTATACATAAAAAATACTATTCAAGAACTGTTGACTCCCAAGTAAGCCTAAAGTGTAGTTGTGAATTACTGTAGGGTATACTTTAATGGTTTCTCATAAGTAATAATATGAATGATCAGTGAGCACTTTCCTAGTACTGAAGCTAAGGAAAAGACAGGACTTGGTTTGCTTTTGAAACATGACAGTTTTGAGTCCATTTCACTGCATAAATTGAGATTAATAGAATGATTTAGAGTTGAATTGTTATAATGGTGGATTCCTGCACTAGCCAGAGGATTGGAGTAGAAGATCTCTAAGATCAAACCCTTGTGTCTTATGACGGAAGTTTCAAGCATTCCATTGTTGTTATCAAAGAGGTTGGTTACTGTTTTTCCTATGCAGAACTCTTCATTGACTGGGGAAAATAGAATGATAAATGACATTAGTCTGCAGTGATTAAGTGTGCTGAAAGGACAGACTCTCAAAAGTTCATAGAAAGATTATACTTGCCCTTTGGTTAGTCCATGTTAAGAATATAATACTTTTCCAGATGAAATCTAAATCTTTCTATAGAAAAAAAGGCAAATGTATAGGAGAAAATAATATTTTCTATTTGATTTGGAAATACTTTGTAATGTCCAGAACATGGAATACAACTTCTATGTTCAGTAGGTAGAAAAAGTGCCCTTTCACATTGTCCAGTTAGTCAACATCTGCCTCTTCTTTCCTTTTCTTCTCTTCATTTCTTTATGGAAATGCTACTCCAGCAGCAATTTTCAAGCAAGATAAGTGCTAGCAAAATACCCTTTCTCCCAATTTCTATAATGTAATGTCTTGTAGCTGACGTTGGCTGACTTTGGAAGGCAAGCAGCATTGGTCCTACTTAGTGCTTAGGGTGCAGGGTTGACAGAAAGTTGAAGAAAAAAAATTCAGAAAAGGCAGCAGTTGCAAACAACTCCTGTTACACTGTGAAAAACGTAATGGATAAAGCCACTAGAAACTAAGTTCAATTTAAGTTCAGCTTTATTGAAGCTTCATGCTAACATTGGATCAAGATACCACAATTATTTATAAGCTACTCAACAAAGTGAACAAGTGTTTGTATGAGAAATAATGATAAAGAGAGGGAAGAAGATACACATGCAACACACACTGTTTCCAGAAAGCATCCGTTAACTGTTCTTTGATTGCTTGAGTGTAGACGTTATATATGCAGATGGGTACTAAGGCACTTGAATTTGAAGAAAGGAGCCTTGATCTATTTATTCCCATTCCTTTTTGCACTAATATCACAACTATTGTGGGTCTGAATATAATACATCGTATGGAGAGATATGGAAAATATGATCACATAAGCTTCTGGGTACTTACTTGGAATTGGGTTGAACTATGGAATAGGGATATTATCCATTATGGTGTTTTTTTATTTAAAGGACTGCAGAGAGTTCTAAAAGGATCTTACAAACTGGGCAAATGTGCTTTAAAATGGTAAATGCAGTTTAAGGTAAACAAGTGCAAAGAACTGTCCTTTGCAATAAATAAATAAAAATGCCTTCACAGGTAAACTCTTGGACTCTGAGCCTGCAATGACTGACCATGAAACAAATTTTGGCAGTGTGAGAGAGAGCTGAATGAATATGTCATTCAAGTATATATCAACTGTCAAAAAAACAAATTTCATGCTATAAATCATTATGAAAAGGACCAATAGCATATAGCCAATACAACAATATCTTTATATAAATGTATAATTCAGCCAGATTTAAAATATGGCATATGTTCTGCTTACTGCAAAGGGTTTGTGAAACTAAAATGTGTAGCCAAGGACTCCCAAAATTATCAGGGGATAGAACATCTATAGCTTGAGAAAAAGATAAGTATGGGTGAATATAAAATCTTTGAAGTATTTAAAGAATAGGCAGATTCCCCCCCACAGACACATACACACATAACTCTGGTAATATTAAAATCTGATCATTAATTTCAAGATCAATAAAATACTTCTTTGCAAAACATATAATTAAATAATAGAATTGATGCCCTTCTGGTGATGGGCACCAATTTATAGTTTTAAGGAGGAAAAGTAGACAAATTCATATAGGATATGTCTATCCATGCAGTTGATAGCTATTTTCCTTTTCTGGAATCAAAGGACATATATATTCAGTATTAGTTAGAAAGATGATTACTGCCTTCATGTCCTTGTCACTTCCCAGGATATATTTGGCTGGCTGTTTGGCACATGGAATACCAAAATAGATAGACCTTTAGCCTAGTCTAGTGGGATTCGTATTTGTTTTTTTGGTATGTTCTGGACTCTGGACTAGGTTGCTAGTGATTCATGTGACACTTAAGTCTAATGCTTAAACATGAATGACAATGAATAGAAAAAGGGTGAAGAATGTTTGTACTCCTTATTAAAATCTCCATGTATATTGAAGTTCAATAGTTCTGCTTTCTAATATGCAATAGCTTTACTTTTTCAGGCAAACTTTGCAAGGTTATACAATTTTTTCAGGCAAACTTTGTCAGGTTATACAATTTCTTTTGAGAAGGTCCATAAGGGGGCTGAAGAGTTATTATAATTTGTTTATACTTACTGTGATGAAGGTCAGAAGTCACTTCTTTATATATTTATTTATTACATTTTTCTCTCTTTTCTTTTACTTTTGAGTCTTTCTTTCCATTCATTAAGTTTAGTTTGTATTAGTTTCTGCTATTGTAATTAAAATTCTTAATAAAAAATACATTTACAATGTGCAGAATCCTATGCCAAGCAGCTTTTTGAATAATTCAAGAAGCCAATCTTTTCCTTGGCCTTTGGAAGCCACTGGCTGTATACACTAAAGTGAATGTGGATGGAGTGGGCATCAACTTCCAGAGCAGCATTTGAGTTGGGGAAAAAAAGAGGCTGCTTTAAACAATCTGATGTGTTCCAAAGCATCTTTATCAAAGAAATTGTACAATCCTAATGGATAGTATGGGCTTTTCCTAATAAACATTTCCTAATTCAACATTTTGAGCTGAAAGGCTTTAGTAACCATCTCTTTGCTTCCTTTTTTCCTTTACGGTCAAATTTGATGCCCAAGAACTGATCCAGTTCTCTCTTACAATTGCTTTGAAAAAACATGCAAATAACAACAAAAGTAAAAGCAGGATTAAACTTGAAAATATGTATAAACCAAGCAATGGGACATTCAGTCACTGATATAGTGAAGGGTAAGGAAGGGGATCATTCATTTTTCATAGTTGTTCAGCATTTATCTGTATTGAAATGACTATATGATAGCACTCCATAACTTGGTTACTTCAGAGTCTCCATATTCCCAGCTAATTATGGAATTGTGGAATTTGAAATTCACTTATCTGACGGTTTGCTGGAGAAGACTGCTATATACATACGTATATGATCTTATTCCATCTAGTGAGATGGTTCCAATCATGTAGACCTAAAAATCATATTAAACAACAACAACAACAACTAGGACCCAAACCTTTCCAGGTTTGAATGTGATCAGCAAGTCAGTTCTGTATTTTTTTAGCAAGGCTGATATAAAATGGAGGAGATGTGATTAGGCTTTCAGAATAGGATGTATCACACATGAAAATGTGGGAAATGTAAGATGGGCTGGGTCCAGAGATTCATTAGAACAAAAACAAGTATGCACATGGCAAAAGATATAGAGAAGCAGGTGGAGTTTTGTCACTGAGTTTATGAGAGCAGGATTAAGGATTAATTACCCCAGATTTTTTTTAGGTGAATCATAGCAGGTAGTCAGGAAAAAATCCCTCTAGTGTAAGCTTGTCAAGTGGGTGAGCACAAGTTGATAGGATGCAGCAGAATTAAGCCAAGCTGCTATGCAAATACACAACGTTCTCCTGGGAGAATTGCCCTTGACTGAAGCTGGCACTGCCTACTCCTAAAACCTGAGGGCAGAAGAGATTATGTTTTGCTTATGAATAAACTTGAGCTTGATGTTGCAACCTCTGAAGCCTTTCTGGTGATTTTTTTTCCAGCAAACTACATCCAGATACTTTTTTTCTTTTTTTAACTTTCTTCTGGATATAGCACTGTGGTCACTTAAAAAGAAAGACCAAAAAACTTTTCACTGAGTTGCTATATATTTCTTTCCATTGAGAAATGACTTTAAAGAAGCATGGAGATGTATAACTAGTAGACTAGCATCAGTGTGGACACTAAACTGCAGTGGATGATAAGAGAAGATTTTGTTCCATTTCTATTTTAGTAAGCATTTACAAAATGTGATCTGCTGTTCCTACATTACATGTACCAAATCCTTGGCAATTAAAAATGTTTTGTGAAAAGTGCATGCACTAGCTCAGGGGTAAGCAACCTTGGCTCTTTTATGACTCATGGACTGAGCATAGCTGACTCAGGAATTCTGGGAGTTGAAGTCCATGAGTCATAAAAGAGCCGAGGTTGCCTACCCCTGCACTAGCTACAAAGTTATCATCATTGCGCTCTTCCTTTTCATAATTAATACACATGGTGTTAAAAATATGAAATGCAAGCTTATATCCAGTGATCTGAGCATAGGTTGTACTGAAGCAGCTGAAGGTCACTTCCCCATTATGTTCCTTTTGCTAAACTGCCAATCATTTTGAATTACAACTGCTATTCTACACCATGCTTAATGTCATTGCATGGACTCCTACATCAATCCTTTGGTGTTCAACTTCTTCCCAGAAGCAAAAGTGGACAAGTATTACTAGCTTAAGTCTGCAATCTTATATCCAGTTTGAGCCAATGAGATTCTTGGAAAGTGTGGGTTTCACCCTTCACTCAACCACTGAGCTTCTAATTGCTACTTCAGATAGATTGCATTCCTAATATTACATTTTGGGTAGGCTTCTAAAGCTAAGAGGAGATGACAAGGCTCTAAGCAAACATTCAAGTTAGAGAAGAGGTGTAAATATACATTCCAGTACTGTAAATATACAGTATCACAGCAGCAACTGTGTATATTAACATGGAAGTGAGAATCAGGGGAGCTATTTCCAAGCAATACGCATAAGATTCAGATACATGGCTATTATAATTAAAATAATAGATACCCTGCAAGGCCTGTGCATGTTTATTAAAAGTAAGTTTGACCTAGAACTGAGTTTGTCTAACTGTTCAGATCTATTCAAGCTATACGCTATGCATCATCTCTGGTTTTTTTCTATCTTGTCTTAAATATCCAATCTGGAAGTACTGTTGATGCAGATGTAAATCCTACCTCACAATCTGGATATGCTTTGACTGGAGTTAATGCTTTTTACTAAAGTCAGACTGGCTGCTGCTGGTTGGGATAGTGCCAAGAGGAAGGAAAATTCTTATTCTCAATGAGGCCCCAAGCGCTGCAAATTATATTGTTATCACCACCAAGGCTACCAATAGAATCATTGTGTTCAAACATAAATAAATATCACTTTTACCATATAATTATATAATGAGAATCAGCTATTGTTAAGATGTATAGAACCTTTGGGCTGTTCATAATGGGGCAGTAGCAGCGGAAGTTTTGCTTTGTTGATAATCATTTCCCAGAGGTCCTATATTTCAGACTAAGTGCCGTGAAAGGAGGAAAACATGTGCTGGCAATGATGACATTTAAAGTCTTTTGAAAGGGAATGAATGGAAACCAAACATTTCTTGAGAAAGGCTAATGCAGAGACAACTGAAATCATGAACTAACTGTTCAAATATTAAGCTCTAAATCAGACATGTCAAATTCGCGACATCACATGACATCACACAACTTATCAGGACTGTTTTACCATTGCCGGCAATGGGGTGGGCGCAGCTTCTGCGTGACACATTCGGCCCACAGGCCAGCAGTTTGATACCCCTGCTGTAATTATCTAATTATCCTAATTATCTAATTATCCTTTTCGACTAGGAAAATGTGACATAGAATATACTTAAATGAGTGGCATACTTATGTGACATATGCTGAAGAGCCTACATTGGCCATAAGTCTCTGGTGCATGTATATGTTATTTTTACAAAGGAACTACAGTTATTTTTGTGTGCTATTTTATAATGATCAATATAATATAATAATGGCTTTTTCATTAGATACATTCTATTAAAACAAGTAATCTCTAACAATTTGTGATAAAGATCTAGACTTCAGTGGCACATCAGTTTATCACTGAACTGAAAAGTACTGATAGTGTCATTTGACTGCATTTATTTTTGGATTAATTGAATTTATGCCCTGCTTTTCTAACGAAAAATGGTGTTCGAGGTAGTATCTAGATAATTAGATTGTTCAGCCGGAGATGGTGAGATTATGGTTTAAATTTCTTAGACTCAAGGGTTGTTCTGAAACTATAAGATTTGGTTGTTCATTTATTTGATATGTATATTAGAAAGAAAAAAGTGCAGTGCAGAAAAAGAGAAGGTCAGAAGGGCCGGTCTCTTATGGAATACCAAACCTCATCCAGATTTATGAGCACTAAGGCACCCCTGGTTGATAAACTATTTCAGCATCAGTGATAACAGTGAAGCAGGCAGGCAATTTAGGCATTTGTATGAAGTCAAAGTGAATTCTATACATTTATCTGATTTATTAGTCATCAGCTAAGGTGAAACAAGGGCAAGAAGAAGTCTACACTGAATATGCTGGAGTAAAATCCCATAGAATAATATGGTTGGTTGCTTGCTTTACCATTTGTCCAACAGTGAAGCCTCAGGCAGGGACTCAGGCAACTGTTACATTTAAGTAAAAAATAGCTGCTAAGGAACTTCAACAGTTAGAATTGACTTCGAAGAATTTTAAAAAGAAAAAATATAGTAATCGAAACAAAAACAGAGACATTAATCCCTCTAGAATTATGCTGTTCTGAGCCACCCGCATAGGTTTTCACTATTTATTTGGATCATATTTCTTAGGAACTGACCTAAAGTACCACACAAATAAGACTGAAGCTTTGTTATGTTGGCTTCTGCAGAAATAAGTATTTCTCAGCCTAATTGTATGCACCCAATCTTCTTATTTAACATCAAAGCATATCTAAACTAGAGGCACTCTGATTGATCCTTCCATTTTCTGATGGATTCCCTCCAAAAAGTTAAATGCTTGAAGATCAGTGTGGATTTTGCACAAATATCCCTGGACTGTTGTTTCATTCCATTGTTGTGGATGTTGGATTGGAGGTGCCTTGCATCAGGCCATTTTACTGCATCTGTAATAGATCAGCAGTCAGCTGTGCTGACTGGATGCCAATCTAAAATGAATTCAGGCCACTGACACAATGACTGCACAGCAGCCTAATCCAAAGGTCTTTGAAGTCAATGGAAAGTCTCCTTTCTGCTCCAATATCAACCTCTAAATCAACCACATATGAGGAGAAGACAAGATAGTGTGATTCTAATTCTCCTACTTTCCAAATACACAGGCCTTTTGACCTCATGAACTATCTGCTAACAAAAATAAACACTTCATCCTCTGACTGGGCCTATCTCTACTTAAATAAAGTACAATCCAGCTGCTATTAAATACTAAAACTTGTTGATTAAGCAGGCACCCAGTTAAAGCAAAAAGTACTTCAGTAATTTAGCTAGAACATACCTTGACTGAATCAATGAAGCAGTTTGTTTTAACATGTACTTATAGGTTGGTATCTTTTTATTCCCAGTGGCCTGTCACATAAAAATTGAGTGGGTTAATCTTTTCCTGGCAGAGAAGTGATGGGAAAGCTTCATGTGCTACATTTATGAGCATAAAACTGCTGATAAAGGTGCAAGAATGGAGCTACTCAAAAGATGCTACATCTGCAGGAGCTTTATAAAGTGCCTGTCACCACAATTTACATGCCATGTAGATCTGTCCCTGTTTCTTCCTTTATTTTTTGCAATAACTGCTTTTGCTACTACTATTATCCCAGGTACATTCTGGTTATATGTCTATGTTCTCAAGAATGGTGAGCACATAGCTCTCTGGATGTTGCTGAACTAAAACTCCTATGAGTTTCAGCTATAATAATATCAGAGAAGTCATTCATCTGGAGAAAAATATCACAAGTATGCTGATGATTCTAAATTCTAAATTATACTGTCTATTGCTACTCTAGGGTGGGATGGAAATCCTATCATGGTGCCTGTAGAACCAGAAGAAGTCAAAAGTATCTCAGACTAAGTTACTGCAAAACAAACATGCCCTTTAAGGGTGACATCTCCAGTTTTAGTTAGTGATGAAGTCACCATATCCCTTAGGACAGGGGTGTCAAACTGCCGGCCCACAGGCCGGATGCGTCATGCCAGAACCGCACCTACCCCATTGCCGACAATGGAAAAAAAGTCACGATACATCGCAACACGTCATGTGACATTGTGAGTTTGACACCCCTGCCTTAGGAGAAACTCCAAAATGTGGGGGTCCACTTAGAACTCCTGCTAGAGTAGCAGATAGAAATATGACCAGATTTTTTTTTCTCAGCTGCAATTGGCACACTGATTAAGGGGGGGGGACTCAGTGTGTCCTGGCTTTAATGATGAATGCAGTTGTTATCTAAAATTACTGTAATATATTCTACATGGGTGCCTTTGAAGAGAACACAAGCATTTCAGTTAGCCTGTCTTCTAACTACAGAGCAGGTTTAGCAACACTAAAAGTACAGCAACCTATTCTATGTCTTAATTAGGCCCCCAACCCATGCAAAGTCTGAGAACCTAAGCAATGTGCTCCTAGACCTCATAACTATGGAACGCCCCCAATATGGAATGACTCAAATCTTTTTGCCTTTCGGAAATTGTTTAAGACCTCGTAACCTGTATATGAGGATATGAACAAGTCTTGGTATAGCCAAAGTATGAAGAGGTCTTTCAAATACGGGGTGGTTTTATATGTGGGAATAAAACACATCCTAGTTTTCCCTAACACAACAACTGTCACCTTGAATCAATTTTGGTTCATTGTTAGCCACAGAGAAACTTTTACCCAGTCACTTTAGTTTAATCTAAGCATCCCTTCCTTCTTCCAAGCTTTGCAGCAAGTTCTGGGCTAAAAGAAGGAGAAAAAGGAAGAAGAACATTCAGAACTGTTAACAAGTGCAGATCTTAGGAACAGATTCTTCAACAGTGATTGGCCTTTGGAAATGTTAGCTTTGCCTGCCCTCTAGTGGGTCATTATGCATGTTGCCTCACCTTTTCTATTAGGATGTCATGCTATTTCTTTGATCAAATCTATCATGATAAATATGGTTTGCTTGGGTTTCATATCCACAACAGAACTGCAGTTCCACAAGAAAAGAAATACTGTACCAAACCAACTCATGTGATGGTTGTACATGGCAGGACATGTTTTCCTCTTGATGACCTGATGAACTTAGAAATATTTCCCCAGCACTTATATTTCAAACCTACAGCCCAACTTATATTTCAGGATATATTTTTGCATATTAACAATCTATCAATTTCCCATCCTAATATCTAATATGACTGAACTCTCTAATTTTATACCACACTTTGAATGAGTGTACATCTTCTGGGCAAGATATATTATATTCTAGGGTACTGAACCCCTTCATGGATTACTGCCTTGTCGTGGCGAAGGGGCTTGCGTAATTCAATGAAGCTATGAGCTATGCCGTGCAGGGCCACCCAAGACGGACAGGTCATAGCAGAGAGTTCTGACAAAACGTGATCCACTGGAGAAGGAAATGGCAACCCACTCCAGTATCTTTGCCATGAAAACCCTATGGACAGTACCAAAAGGCAAAACGATATGACGCTGGAAGATGAGCCCCTCAGGTCGGAAGGCGTCCAATATGCTACTGGGGAAGAGCAGAGGGCTAGTACTAGTAGCGCCAGAAAGAATGAAGCGACTGGGCCAAAGCCGAAAGGACGCTCAGCTGTGGATATGTCTGGTGGTGAAAGGAAAGTCCGATGCTGTAAAGATTTTTTCTCCATAGGAACCTGGAATGTAAGATCCATGAATCAAGGAAAGCTGGACGTGGTCAAACAAGAGATGACAAGACTAAACATTGACATATAAATGTAACTAAAATAAAATAAAAAATAAATCTTAGGTATCAGCGAACTAAAATGGACAGGAATGGGTGAATTTAATTCAGATGACCATCAGGTATACTACTGCGGGCAAGAATCCCTCAGAAGAAATGGAGTAGCCTTCATAGTCAATAAAAAAATAGGAAAAGCAATACTGGGATACAATCCTCAAAATGACAGAATGATCTCAGTTCGAATCCAAGGCAAACCATTCAATATCACAGTAGTCCAAGTCTATGCCCCAACCACCGGTGCTGAAGAGGATGAAATTGACCGGTTCTATGAAGCCCTACAGCACCTTATAGAACTAACACCCAGAAATGATGTCCTTATCATCATGGGGGATTGGAACGCTAAAGTAGGAAGCCAAAAGATAACCGGAATAACAGGCAAGTTTGGCCTTGGAGTACAAAATGAAGCAGGGCACAGGCTGATAGAATTTTGTCAAGAGAATACGATGGTCATAGCAAACACTCTGTTCCAACAACCCAAGAGACGGCTTTACACATGGACATCACCAGACGGTCAACACAGAAATCAGATTGACTATATGCTCTGCAGCCAAAGATGGAGAAGCTCTATACAGTCAGTAAAAACAAGACCAGGAGCTGACTGTGGCTCAGACCATGAGCTTCTTGTTGCAAAGTTTAGGCTTAAATTAAAGAAAGTAGGGAAAAGCGCTAGGCCAGTCAGGTATGAATTAAATCATATCCCTGTTGAATATACAGTAGAGGTGACAAATAGATTTAAGGAATTAGATCTGATAGACAGAGTGCCTGAAGAACTATGGACAGAGGTTCGCAACATTGTACAACAGGTAGCAACCAAAACCATCCCAAAGAAAAAGAAATGCAAGAAAGCAAAATGGCTGTCTGAGGAAGCTTTGCAAATAGCTGAGGAAAGGAGGGAAGCGAAAGGCAAGGGAGAAAAAGAAAGATATTCCCAATTAAATGCAGAATTCCAAAGAATAGCTAGAAGAGATAAGAATGCCTTCTTAAATGAACAATGCAAAGAAATAGAAGAAAACAATAGAATAGGGAGGACCAGAGATCTTTTCAAGAAAATTGGAGAGATGAAAGGAACGTTTCATGCAAAAATGGGCATGATAAAGGACCAAAATGGCAGGGACCTAACAGAGGCAGAAGAGATTAAGAAGAGGTGGCAAAATTACACAGAAGAACTATACAAGAATGAGCTTAACGTCCCTGATAATTACAATGAGGTGGTCACTGACCTCGAGCCAGACATCCTAGAATGTGAAGTGAAGTGGGCCTTAGAAAAGCTGAGCAACAACAAAGCTAGTGGAGGTGACAGTATACCAGCTGAGCTATTCAAAATCTTAAAAGACGATGCAGTAAATGTGCTACACTCAATTTGCCAGCAAATTTGGAAAACTCAACAGTGGCCACAGGATTGGAAAAGATCAGTTTACATTCCAATTCCAAAGAAAGGCAGTGCCAAAGAATGTTCAAACTATCGCACCATTGCACTCATTTCTCATGCTAGTAAAGTTATGCTTAAAATCCTACAAGCTAGACTCCAGCAGTATGTGGATCGAGAACTACCAGATGTACAGGCAGGATTTCGAAGAGGCAGAGGAACCAGAGATCAAATTGCCAACATACGCTGGATCATGGAGAAAGCTAGAGAGTTCCAGAAAAACATCTACTTCTGCTTCATTGACTATGCTAAAGCCTTTGATTGTGTGGATCATAACAAACTCTGGCAAGTCCTTAAAGAGATGGGCATACCAGACCATCTTATTTGTCTCTTGAGAAATCTATATGCGGGCCAAGAAGCAACAGTGAGAACTGGACACGGAACCACTGATTGGTTCCAAATTGGGAAAGGAGTCCGGCAAGGCTGTATACTGTCGCCTTGCCTATTTAACTTATATGCAGAGCACACCATGAGAAAGGCAAGGCTAGATGAATCAAAAGTTGGAATTAAGATTGCCGGAAGAAACATCAACAACCTAAGATATGCAGATGATACCACTCTAATGGCAGAAAGTGAAGAAGAACTAAAGAGCCTCTTGTTGCGGGTGAAGAAGGAGAGTGCAAAACTTGGGTTGAAACTAAACATTAAGAAAACCAAGATCATGGCATCTGGCCCTCTCAATTCCTGGCAAATAGATGGGGAAGAAATGGAGGTAGTGACAGATTTTATTTTCCTGGGCTCCAAGATCACTGCAGATGGGGACTGTAGCCAAGAAATTAAAAGACGCTTGCTCCTTGGGAGGAAAGCCATGGCAAATCTAGACAGCACACTAAAAAGCAGAGACATCACCCTGTCAACAAAAGTGCGTATAGTCAAGGCTATGGTCTTCCCAGTTGCAATGTATGGCTGTGAAAGCTGGACCATAAGAAAGGCTGAGCGCCAAAGAATTGAAGCCTTTGAACTATGGTGCTGGAGAAGACTCCTGCGAGTTCCTTGGACTGCAAGGCGATCAAACCCGTCAGTCCTAGAGGAGATCAACCCTGACTGCTCTTTAGAAGGCCAGATCCTGAAGCTAAAACTCAAATACTTTGGCCACCTAATGAGAAGGAAGGACTCACTGGAGAAGAGCCTAATGCTGGGAAAGGTTGAGGGCAAGAGAAGAAGGGGACGACAGAGAATGAGGTGGCTGGATGGAGTCACTGAAGCAGTAGGCGTGAGCTTAGATGGACTCCAGAAGATGGTAGAGGACAGGAAGGCCTGGAAGAACGTTGTCCATAGGGTCGCGATGGGTCGGACACGACTTCGCAACTAACAACAACAACAACAAGGGTACTGAAAGAACCTTGCTGAAGACTAGCTAAACCTTATGTGCTATCTTTGAGAAATCCTTGGAAGATGCTGAAGTGCCAGATAACAAGATGGGGAAACATTATTCTTGGTGTTCAAAAAGGGGAAAATAAAATTTTGCAAACAACAGACCAATGCCCAAGAAGAATCTATAGCAGATAATAAAGAAATCAATCTGCAGTGTATGCCTCCCAGCATACACAAAGGACAGCACAGCAGGAGGCTGATGGTGCAGATCAGCAGAGGGGTTGGACAGCTCCGGGCGATAACTGCTCACTCAGGATAAGCCTAATGAGTTAAGCTGTTGACAGCCCCAGGCATGGTCAGCCTGGTGGGAAGCCAGGATCTACACCCATTGTCACCTGCACTGGCAGGAAGCCCAGGTTTGAACTGATTGGATGCCATCCACCTGGGCAGGTACAAATAGACGCCAGGCTTCCCTGTTTCCCCAGTTCGTTCTGTTCAGAATAAACTCATCTTTACCCCAGCTCTGTGTCCACCTCTATGTGAAGCACGTGACTTTACACAATCCATAAGCACATTGAAAATAATGCAATAGTTACCAAAAGTATGCAGTTTTCTCAAGACCAAGTTTTGTTAAATGAGATAAATGTTGTCTTACTTTAAGACATTATGATTAATTAATTAGTATTACTTAGTTGTGGTCTGAATGGTGTTATAAATGTGGATACAAATAGGACTGAAAACTCACAAAGAGTTTAATGATTAAGAGTTTTTAATGGTTCTTCATTAAACTGGAGGTTCTGGGCTTTTAAATAGTTTTATTAATGGGATGGATGTAGAAAAAGAGTGATGCTTATCAGATTTGCAGATGAGATAAATTTCAGTGAGATATCTAATACTATACAAAATAGAAATAAAATTCAATTCTCATTAAATTAGAGAAGTAGGTTGAAAATTACTGAATGACCTTTATCTCAGACAAACACAATATAATTCACTTATGAAAAACATTAAATACACAAGATATGACAGCATATCTATTCAACTAAATGGAATTTAAAAAATGCTGCTTTCATTATTGGAGACAATATGTAACCATCATAACAAGTAACTAGTAATTTCTTTGTCATCCATAAATTTACTTTTGTGCTTTAAATCCATTCAGCCTGAAGTTAAGCAGGAGTTTTTGTAAGATTGTAGAGAGAGAGAGACAGACAGGTAGAATAGTAAAGTACTGACTGCACTAAGCCTGGAAGATTTAGAATCACTTCAGAACACACTCTCTCTCTTAATCTAACCTATTGTACAAGGTTGTTGTGAAAATAAAATGATGGATGTTTTCCATGTAAGCTGCCTTGGGTTCCTGGAAAAAGGGTGTTTCAAGCTCCTAGTAGTCACAACTAAAAAAGATAGTCAGTCTGATGAAAAAAAGGATTAAGGGGTGACATGATAGTAATCTTCCAATACTCGAGGAAGAAGAGGGGGTCAGACTAGTCTGCAAAGCACTTGAAGACAAGATAAGAAGCAATGGATGGAAAGTAATCAAGGAAAGAACCAGCTTAGAAATAAGGAAAAATGTCCCGACAGTGAGAACAATTCTTTGATCTTTTTGCTGACTGTCTCTCGAAGCAGTAAGAGGCATGACAGCTCAGTGGCTTGATGATACTGGAGAAGGTCTATACTCTGGCAATTTGAGTCCTGACACCCTGCGATGGAGTGAGCTCCCATCACTTTACCTCAGCTTCTGGCAACTTAGCAGTTGGAAAGCATGTTACATGCAAGGAGATAAATCAGTATCATTTAGGGTTGAATGCAACACCTGAATGCAAAGTGATATTGGTGAAGGGAAAAGTCTGGATGCTGCTGCAAAAGGCCATCAAGCCTTCTAAATGTGGAGCTGGTTCACTCCCTGTGGTAGACTAGCATATGAGCATCAACTGAACAGATTAGCAATTGTTGGCAGCCAAACAACTATTTTGTATTAACACTACTGGCTAAAGTAACATTGACATACATTAATAAATAATAAATAAACTTGAAGCAGTGGAGACTTGCCACTCAATTCTATGATATGGGAGGGATGCATAGATATTTTAGCCATGAAACATTTTGCTTTGAGAAGTCCATTAAAATGTAAGATATGCATCCTCATCCTCATTGACATTATTGGGCTTTTAAAGTTGCCAATCAAACGATAAGAAAGAAGCCAAAATCTACCGTTAAAACTTTCCACTTGATCAACTATAACAAATACTAATTTAATGATTGCCTTTTTGTAACAACAAGAAGTAGTGACACTTTTAGCAAAAGGATTGGAATGAGAGAAATTGCCTAATCAGCCTCTCTTACGCCGTTCTCCGCGAGAGCGATTATTGAATTTTTGGTCTCTGCAGAATTTTAATGAAGCTCTGTCTTCTATAAAATCCAGCCTTTTGCCAATAAAGTTCAATAATTCAACCACCCATGTAATAAGATGTACTGGCCTGAAATCTTTCATTTGCCCCAAAGCTGAAGTCCTGCCAGAAGCTTTCTGGGAATACAGAGGCACCTTCAGATGTATTGCCCTAAAGAAATAGAAGACTTACAAGTCTCACTTCTATATTTTAATTCATTGCTATATTTTCTTTGTGTTTAAAATACTTTGCCAAAGGGTGATGGGTGAAGCTTTGTGAAAATCTTTATCTCCTGAATTTTCATTGGTCAGCATCTTCATAAAGATTCACTTCGCACACAGAAGACAGGTGCATTGCCTGCTCTTTTTTCCATGAATATGTCAACCTGTGTATAGTTCATATTCAAGTCATCCATAAAGATGGATGGATGTTTTATTTGTTTCTCTCATTTTTTGTTTAATGTAAATTGATTTACCTGTGTATTCTGCACTACAGTGAATGATGGTGGCCTTCCACAGCTTCAGATAAAAGTTTTTCTAACTTGTTTGGGAGAACAAGAGCATGCTAACATTAATAGTTAATATTCCTCATTCAATAGTTCAGGTGTCTTTTTAAGGTCTGAATTGCTGCAGCACATTTCAGAAATGTTATTGCTGTCTGCAATGAATAATTTGCTCTTCAGGCTGCACAGCACTTTTCTCTATGGATCTATTGACCATACAGCTCCTCTTGAATACATATTTGCATGAGTAAGTGGGCATTTTTTGCATAAAAATATTAAATTTAGGTATTAACATCATACCTAATGATATAGTATTGGTTTTCAAGAATGTAGTCATTCCCTGAGGTCTTAACACCACAAAGATTAATGATCTTATATCACAAATTAATAAGTGTGCACATGTGGTCTTCTGGTTTCATATCTATTTCTACCCTTAGGCTTTTTCTTGGTGTAATATGGCAATATTAATAATCTCAGAAAATATACATGTATTTGCAATTTTAATTTTTACAAATTACACTGAGGAAAAGAAATGGTCTGAATTTTTTTGAGAGGAAAAAAGAAAGAGACCAATAACTATGTGATGGTCAGAAGATTTCAAACTAACCTTTTGTTTTTCTCCAACACTTGCTCCACACTTCTACCAAACTACTCAGAAACTACTTTGATAGTAAGATCTTAATAGTGTCAAAGATTTCCTCTCATGCCATATAAAGAGGCTGAGTTCCAAGAAAGCTGACAGAAGACAGCCTTTGTTGATGAAGAGGCTAGGAGTGATTTCAAGTGCCAGCCAAGAGCCTGGATTATTCACTAAGTGCTGGCACTCATCAAGGCAGACATTACACATGTTCACGCCCAACCTCTTTCTGAACTTGCCAATACAAGTGTGGCATACACTGGAAAATGCAAATTTTTATCGTGTCTTTCTCCTTTACTGCTAGATGACAATGCCTGTGCTGTGAATTAGTATTATGAATCACAACTCTAAAGAAGTGCATGTAGTGTAATGTGCCATCTCATGATAATTACAAATAATAATATAATTAATAATTCTTGGGTCCTCAGTTAGGACTTGAATTACCGGTATTTAGTTTCCGCTCATCTTACAAAGCGAATTTAATTGCAGATTACCCAACATAATTTATAATTTATTTAGAAACATCAAGAGTTTTGTTCAAAGATCAATGGGACAATGGAAGACACAATTGCGGGTCAATGGTGATAGACTGGCAAAGATTAATATCAATGGAGGAATCTTTCAAGGAGATTCCCTACCACCATTAGTGTTTGTTGCACTGATTCATCTGTTAACAATACTGAACAAGCCAGGCCATGGCTATCAAACATCAAAAATATCTGCCAGATAATCTTACCTCTTTACCTGGATAATCTGAAGCTGTGTGGAAAAACACCATCTGAAATAACATTGCTGCTCAACACTATAATCCTATATACAGCTAATCTATTGCAATGGAATTTGAACTAGACAAGTTTAAGCTAGTGTACAGAATATATGTCTAATGGGTGGTTTGATATCGCTGAGGAACAGGCACAGCAAAATAGGGCGCCATCTTTTGTGTTCATTTTTGCCCTGGGGACCCTGGAAAGGGTTAAAAGTCACCCCGTAGAAGCAACAAGCAAGGAGGGGACCCTTGTTGATTGCAGGAGGGTGGCAGCCCTTCTGAGGAAGCCCTCCAAACCAGCGGGGGAAAGAAGCTGTTGACAACCAAAGCAACTTTTCAGCAATGTGGATGAAACTGGGTGAGACCCTATCCTCTCTATGACTCTAAGACTTTTTCCTGGAAAAAAATTGCCCAAAGCATCCTCCCCAATGAGAAAGGGATGGGGAATTTCTACCCCATTCCCTCAGGAAAAGAAAAGCATTGAATTAACTGCTTGAGGAAAAACAGAGAAAATTACAATATTAACTTGGAATTAATATACATATATGGCTTTGAAATTTGGGGGCTAAAAGTGGTTTTGAGACTTTTTTTAAAAAAAAGAGAGACTTGAAAAGCTTGTAATATAAGTTTGGATTTAAAAAGCTGGAAAACAGCATTAATGAATCTAGTGGTGAATTACGTCACTACAATTTGTTATGCTCAAGGGAAACTTGACCTGAAGCCCAGATTCAGATAAGACTGTTGCTGTCCTTGGAAACTTTCACTTTTGAAGACTGCAGCTGGGAAAAGGGGAAAAAACCCCAAAAAACTCTTGGGCTGCTTATCGGTGTGGCAGAGATGATGAGCTACTTTGAAACAGGCCTGCCTGAATGATGAATATAAATATTAACTGACTTTCAGAGCTGTGTTGTGGAAGTATTTCCCTGCAGGAGAAACACACATCATTGCTTGAGATGATGGAATATTTTGGATTATAAATCTTTGATTGATGAACAATTTTTACTATAAAGACCACTTACAAAAATAAAATGGATGTCCCATTGCTCAGCTTTAAATGGTAAAAAACCATCCTTAGCACCTGTCTCTAAAGTCCTCAGTTTGATATACCACCAAGAAAATATGGATGAAGATTCGAAAGAAATTCTATTCATGTTGAAATCAATACAAGGGACAATTAATTTAGCTCACGATGAGACTAAAAAAACACAAAGGAGATAAAAGAACAGTTTTCTAATCTAACTTTACAAACCCAGAAAATGACTACAAAGAAGGAAATAGCAACCCAGGAAATAGAAGGAAAACTAGAGGAAGCAGATCCAAAGATGGAGGACCTAAAGGAAGAAACTAACAGACAGACTCAGATAACCGAGGAACTAGAAGATGTAGCAATAATATTGGAAATGGAAAAGACATCTTACCAACCAAGATTTCAAAATACATTTGAGGAAAAGGAAGACTGATTGAATGGAAAATAGAGCTGTTAGGAGAACTGTGGGGAATTGGAGAAGGAGGGAGGCTGTTTAATGAATATCAATGGGTTTGTTCTTCCAAAAATACATTAAACAAATGATATTTTTTATTCCAAACAATATACACAAAAAAAGAGGAAGAATTACTTGATGATTTAAATGCATTGACTTGGATAGTTAGTTGGCAAAGGAAGAAAGCTAGAGTAAGACTGAAGAAAATAGAGGTTTTTGACCCATTAGACAGGATATTATACTATTAATTAGATGTTTGAATATGGTGGAGACTAGATAATTGCTAGAAATAGAAGCATTATTATAACTAGAAAGATAAGATTGTAATTAGAATATTTGATTTTGGTATGAGAAGTGAAACAGAAAAATGCTAAAAAGTTTGAATAAGGGAAGCTTTTGGTTACCCAAATATATCTTACTTTGAATTATAAACAATAGAAACATTTTGAACATTGATGGGAAATTATTATTTTTAAAAAACAAAAACAAAAACAGGAAACTGATTGAACATATGGATATTAAGTGCAAATGCAATTAAGTAATGTTTTGGTTAGAAAATATATCTTAAAGTGACATTATTGATATTATTAGAAAAATGTAACAAAGTTGTTGATATTCAATTATATATTTACTAAAAACAATAAGAATTGTATTTGCCTAGTGTGGGAAAACAGGTACTATCAGAAGAAGAGAGGAAACATTTGATGGTGTAACATTGGATCTAGACTGAAGAAGTTAATATAGACCACTGATTTACTAATGGACCCAGGCAACACGTTGTTTATTAAGTATTTAACTGTAAAATTAGAAAATTAATAAAATATTTATATTAAAAGAAGACATGAATAAGGGAAGATATGGTAATAATCTCCATATATCTAAAGGACTGTATCATAGGAGGGAGTGGACTTTTCTATTGTTGTAGAACCAATGGTACCAGGCTAGGAACCAGGAAACTGTGAATTCTAGTACAACCTTAGGCATAAAAGGCAGTCATTCTCTCTCAGCCCAACTCATTTAACAGGATTGTTGTTGTGAGGAAAATAGGAGGAGGAAAATATATTGGTTATGTTCACTGCCTTGAGTTATTTATAGAAATAATAAAGGTGGGATTCAGGAGAAACTTCTTGTTTATGCAATTTGTTAGCCAGGAGAACAAGCTGTTGCTTGAAGTGGCAAATTTTCTTTTATTAGGGCTCTTCCAACAGAGGCTGGATGTTCCAGTGGATCCTGTATTAAACAGGGTTTGGGCTGCTTAGATGACTTATAAGGTATCTTCCAAATTTATGAATTTGTGAAAATGGACTGGTTTTACCAAGGGATGAACATTAGAAACAGATTGTAGTCTTCCTTTTGTGCTTCTTTCTGGACACATTTGGTGTACCATTGCTGGGAATCGGTTGTTGTAACAAGGGTTATGGAATGTTGTTGAACTCCCATCATATTTAGATAACATTCAGGTGAATGTTCCAAGCAGGAATGCACACATGATCCCTAATACTTCGCCAAGCATACTGAATGTTTCTACTTCCTTTAAAATGCTTTCATAGTTTCACCTGACAATTTAAATGTTCATTATATGCCATTGTAAGAAATTAATAGAATTATTAGGCTCAACACTGTTTAGAGAACTGTCATCATAGCCAAGGAAAATGACACGATCCACTGAGAGGGGACGAAGACCAGTGGAGGAACCTTTGGCCCAGGATACCTCAAAACTAGAGTTATCCCATAACATAAATTTCTGTGAATATTTTCTTTAAAGCCCATTTAAGTGGCATATAAGTGGCAAATCCTTGAGTACTCTCTGTTTCAAAACATTTATACTGATGGAAGGTGTTTAGAACCTTGCTAGACCTCATGTATTATATTCTTTAGAATTCTTTCATATGGTGCTAATACTAATAATCTTCCATCATTAAGGGTCAGTTTGGTGTGATGACTGAGCAAGAAATCAGGAAACTGAATTCTAGTTCCACTTTAGGCATAAAACCAGCTGGATGATTTTGGAACAGTCACCTTTTCTCAATCCTAGAAAGAAGGCAATGACAAACCACTTCTAAAATATGGCCAAGAAACTTGCAGGGACTAGTCTAGGCAGTCTCCAGGAGTAAAAAAAGTACTTGAAAGCACACACACACACACAAAAAGTGTCATCATTATCACCATCATCCCCCCAAAACAGTCTACTGAAATATGAAAGCATCTTCATTAACGATTACAGACTGTAATCAACCATTTTTGTTCATTTTAGGTTGGTCAATATTTTTCAATCCCCAGCTTAAGATGGAAACTCTCCCATTTTCTATAATTTAACCGATAGACTCTGGATGCATTAACTGAACTCTTTTCTACATATAGAAAAATAATTCAACACATAATAACGCCCTTAATCACTTAAATAATTTAATATCTTCATTATAGAAGAGGATTTCCTACAACAATTAGGCAATACAATCAAGTGGTAATCAAAATCATCCACTTGCAGTTCCATTGATAAACAGTTTAACCTAGTAGAAAAAGACAGAAAAAAGTTGTTGTTTTTTAAATATAGAAGGAGACATAGAAGAAGAGGAAACTAAGTTCATGGATTCATAATTTAATAACTTGTCACCCATGTTACTGGGTGCAAATCATCAGTTAGAGCAAAACAACAACAAAAATGGAATATTTTTTTTTTCTCCTTGTCCATGTTATAGCTCCAAAGTATTTTGGTACATGTTAGTTTTAACTTGATTTTCTTGGAATTCCTATGAAAATTTCTTTTGAATGCTTATTATTTTATCTTTTCTCCTTCTCCTCCTCCTTTCCTCTTCCACATGAGATTTTTATTTAATATGATAAAAGTAAAATGGAATTGGAATGTGGAATGGATTAACACTTTACATTTCTGTACATCTGGGTGAGAAATGGTTAAGATTGTCATTATTGGGAAAGTCCCAGTGCTAAAGGATAGAAAAAAGAAATCCAGATTCTAATTCTCAGTATGATGTGGAAGAATAAATTAAATTCCCCTATAAATGGTGAGCAGGAAAAACTCAAGTATCATAAGAAGATAGTCCGTCAGCTTAGATGCCTTGCTTCTTACAAGTTGTGACAAACAATACATAAATGTTTTAAACAAACACAAATCAACTATGTAACTCCATTTTCAGAAAGAGATGTTATCTCACTTTGACATTTGCATAAACAATGTACATATTCAACATACATTACACACACACACACACACAGACACACACATGCACACACAGAGACAGAGACAGAGAGAGAGCGCCTTCAGTAGACTTTTTTGTATAACTTTAACTTTATTGTGTAAGAAGATCTACAGGGAAAGAGGAACATTACTGTAGAGAAAGATAAGTTGAAATTTTAACAAAAGAGAATTCAGAAAGTTTTGTGGACTTGCTAATAATTGGCAGCTGTGTTTAGCAATTTCAGGGCTTGCTAATGATTGGTTACTATTTTTACAAGGTCTTAATAGGCTTGCCATAATTCGGTAAAGAATAGAAAAGATAGTGTTGAAAAGTCTACTTTATTCAATCAAAAATGGAAAGTTTAGTTAAAAATTTCTGTTGACTAAGAGCTGTTAGTAAATTATAAGAGTCTGGGAAGCGATAAATTGTCACTGCAGACAATTTATGGAAGACATTTTCTTTATCCTTTACAACTTCAAATAGGATTCCCTTTCCTGTTCCCCATTATCCAGAAATGGAGAAGAACACTTGCATTCAGATTAAATTAGAACTAACACTATAGATGCTTGGGATGAAGCAAATGAATTCTCAAAATCTTACCTCTAGAATGGAAAGTACTAATACTGGCTGGACTCAATCTCTAAAAGGCAGAAAGAGCAACTGAAATGGGATAAATCATCTTCAGACTAAAAGGATGAAAGGTCCCTTCTAACGTGAAAAACATAGCAATACTAGGGAAGTTGTCCTTGCCTCTTCATTAATCACATTGGCACTCAGAGTATAACAGTTTAATTTTTTGTCAAGAATGAAGAAAGCTCACATTGTTTTAGATTCCTGGCCTGATTCATTGTAAAGGTAAAGGTAAAGGTAAAGGTAAAGGTAAAGGTAAAGGTAAAGGTTCCCCCGCACATGCGTGCTAGTCGTTTCTGACTCTAGGGGCCGGTGCTCATCTCTGTTTCAAAGCCGAAGAGCCAGCGCTTGTCCGAGGACGTCTCCGTGGTCATGTGGCCGGCATGACTAGACGCGTCCTAACCCACTGAAATCAAAACATAGTTTTTTGTGTTTGTCTTAGTGTATTGTGTGGTTCCAGCCATTTGTAGCTTCCTCTATGTCTTATTGTGTTCATCTACCAATGCATTCTTCTGTACATAACTATTAATACTCAGTGATATTCAGTAGAGACCTTTACAAGTGTCAGGCACAAGAAATCAGGAAGCAAAGCAGTTCAAATGACTACAGACTTATTGCATGTTAACACTCTCTACAAGAATCTGAATTACTAATTGTCAAAGCAAATTGGTGGTAGATCAGTATCAATGGAATTCAAGGTGGGCTAAAATTAGATCTCCTGTGGGTGTGAAGGGATTTGAGACTGATGATACATTTGACTCCTCTCTCAGGCTCAGCCTGGTCATTTCCAATAGCAACAATCCAACTGGTCTTTTTTTCTCTAACTGGAAACTTCAATTGACATTGTTATGTGTTCAGTCACTATGGTCTGGTTTTGGTTCAAACCATTCTACAATATCTTTTACTGATTTTTCCTAAACTTAGCACAAGTATAGAATTCAGCTAGTGAGGTTGAAGACTTCTGGGAGTTGAATCTCCTGCATCTGAAAGTAGTCAAAGTTGGGGAACGCTGCCTTACACAAAAATAAAGAAGAAGTTAAAAAATAAATGATAGATTCTAGAATTATAGGTTGATATATATTTGACATATTTTTTCATTCACAAAAATGTATCTGGTAGGATCAAATAAAGTATAGTACTGGAAAGCCTTCTTATTAAGTTACACAGGCTTTGTTCCCACAGCAGCCTAGGAACAAGAAGGCAGTTTTGATGTGACTGAATAAATATAAAATCCATTTGTCAACCACTCAATAAAGTGAATGGTGGAGATATTTAACAATTTGCTTTGAAGGTGGTGTACATTTTCTAATTTATTGGATGCTTGCTTTTTTTCATAGAAGTAAATTATGTATCATTAATCTTCCTGCAAGGTTGATGTCCCAGAGTTAATTTAATGATTATTTTCTAAGATAATTTACCTGCTTGGAAAGAACTGCTTAATCAATATAGGAAAGTCAACTAGGTTATGAATGAATTTAAAACATATGTACGCCCTTGCTTCACTCCATAATATTTATTCCCTGTGAAAGAGGCATGTTTTTTTCTCCCTCTTTTGCAAAAAGGTAAAAACAATGCCACAGAGTGGGGGAGGAAATGAGTCACCCTAAATCAGACATGTCAAACACAAGGCCCGGGGGCCGGATCCGGCCCGTGAAGTGGTTTCATGTGGCCCCCGAAGCCATCCTGGAAACAGTGAGGGAATGGTCCCCGCTGCCTTGGCCCTGGCGCAGAGACCCTCCTTCTGCCAGAGACCCCCAGATCTGTCCCACTCCTGCCCAGGCCCCCATAGGCACCCCTTGATGCCAATGATGTAGAGCTGGCCACTCCAGCTGCGCCCACCCAGTAGGCCGCGCCCACCCTGGCCATACCCACCTGGCCCCCTGAGGGTAACCACAATGCTGTTGTGACCCTCAATGAAATTGAGTTTGACACCCCTGCCCTAAATTATCCAGCATTTATTTTATAAAAATTCCTCTTGTATGCATTTGCATGTGCCTATGTCTTTTAATTAATAGAAGATCAGATCATGTAATTTTCAGATGATATGTTAAGAGCTGTGGTGGCACAGTGGTTAGAATGCAGTACTGCAGGCTAACTCTACTTACTGCCAGGAGTTCGATTCTGATCGGCTCAAGGATGACTCAGCCTTGCATCCTTCCAAAGTCAATACAAATGAAGAGCCAGATTTTGGGGGGCAATATGCTGACTCTGTAAACTGCTTAGAGAGGGCTGTAAAGCAGTATGAAGCAGTATATTAGTCTAAGTGTTAAGTGGTAGTGCTAAATAATAATAATAATAATAATAATAATAATAATAATAATAATAATAAGAAGAAGAAGAAGAAGAAGAAGAAGAAGAAGAAGAAGAAGAAGAAGAAGAAGAAGAAGAAGAAGAAGAAGAAGAAGAAGAAGTAGTAGTAGTAGTAGTAGTTGGAAGGGACCTTGGAGGTCATCTAGTCCAACCCCCTGCTCAGGCAGGAAACCCTATACCATTTCAGGCAAATGGCTGTCCAGTCTCTTTTTAAAAACTTCCAGTGTTGGAGCATTCACCACTTCTGGAGGCAGGTTGTTCCAATGGTTAATTGTTCTAACTGTCAGGAAGTTTCTCCTTAGTTCTAGTTTATTAGTGCTAGTTTATTAAGAAAGGGGTGAAAATACTATACAGCAAAGTATTTTAACTTTCCTGTTTCCCTGCCCACATCCTGAATAGCACTAGCAGTGCCACTTAGACTTATATACTGCCTCATAGTGCTTTGCAATACCCTCTGGGCAGTTTACAGAGTTGATATCAATGCTGCTAACATCAGATGTTCTTGCTTTGACAACAGATGGAAATGCAGCCATTTTTCTCTATTGCTTTTAGAGTCAGTTGATGCTGGGAGGGGGAATGTGGATGAGAGTCCAGCTAGTCATAACAATAATAACTCAGCCGTGGGAAGCCAAGGTCATTGGGCCCAGAGTTGACAGAGTTCTGGCGGGCTGGAGAGCTGGGGAGAAAGCCTGCGCTTCAAGCTAATTGGGGAATGTGATTTATGAGTGTTTATTGGAGGAGGGAATTGTGCTTTTTTACTTTTTATCCAGCAGAGGGGTATTTAGTTTTTGGTTTTGACTATGTAGTGCCAATACTTTGATTCTCGAATAAAAGATTCTTTAAGGTAAACAATGCCTCTAAGTTCTTTTGAAGAGTTTCATCTGTCGGAACCACGACAGTCAGCCTATTGCCCCCAACAATCTGGGTCCTCATTTTACCAACCCTGGAAGGATGGAAGGCTGAGTCAACCCTTCAAACTCTGGCTAGAATTCTGGTCGCCTTGTTTTCCTATTTACTCACTTAATTTTTATGAACTTTTGATGAACTGACCAGTTCAAAATAGAGCAAATACCCAGCACATCATTAATATTAACTATTCTCTTCAATGAATCATTATAGATCACAACATACAGTACATATAAGAATATAACTTTTGTTAAATCACAATAGCTTGATGTGACCACTATTTCTAATAGTGGAATTTTAGAAATCCTACAAATAGGACACAAGAAGACCAACTTTAATGCCCAATATTTAGAAGTTTCTAAATTCAGATTGTTTTACATTTAGTTTCATTCTGTCAAATGTCCTCTGGTTTTTATAAGTGACAGTTTGGGAGGCTTCAATGCAACACATTATGCTTAATTAAGGCAAATTCCATTGTCTTGATAAAGAGAATCATACTATCTCCATAGCACATAGGTTTTCTTCAAGCTGAATCTAAGGTACTTTAAACTATCCTATTTATTTTATTAGCAGTTGTTAAAATAAATGTAGTAAAAGATTTAAAAGCAATTAATACACCTACATTTATGAAAGGCATTGAAAACATGAAAATAAATATTGTTTGCATAATTAATTTATTTATTAGAGCTCAAAAGAACCCATGCATTGAAAAGGTTTTTAATGTTTATTTTTATAAGTTGTAGGAAATTATACTGTATATTTCAGGATAAGGTCTAAATATTTTTGCATATATGTTATAATTATAAAACTGTTCTATTGTTATACAATTAAAACAGTTTTAAAAATGTAACAATATATTACTATACAAAGGAAAAGATAGCAACAGTGAATGCAAAAACCACAACACAATTAACGGGGGAGGTATTGGAGGAATATCATCCTAGGCTGCATTAACAGAGGGATAGAATCAAGATCAGGTGAATTGTTAATACCACTTTATAACGCCTTGTTAAGGCCACACTTGGAATACTGCATCCAGTTTTGATCACCACAATGTAAAAAAGATGTTGAGACTCTAGAAAGAATGCAAAGAAGAGCAACAAGGATGATTAGGGTACTGGAGGCTAAAACATATAAAGAACAGTTGCTGGAATTGGGTATGTCTAGGTTAATGAAGAAAAGGACTAGGGGTGACATGATAGCACTGAAAATCATAGCAGATAGTTTACTATCATGATTAGTTGTTGTTATTGATTTTCCCCATTCATTAAAAATTATTCATGTTTGTGACATTTTTTGTAATAAATTCAATAGGTTAATGTAATGAAATACTATTCTTTTTTTGTAATTTCTGAATCTACTGCCAATCAATTTCACTGAGTGATGACAAGTTCTAATATAAGAAGGAGGAGAAAAATATCTTTCTATCCATATGCTCCAATACATGTGGCTTTAATTAAATATTACCAAAAATTGCATCCACTGCTGGGTGCATGCAAGAAAAGAGCTTGCCAAGTAATTAAATCTTATGAGTATATTCTCTGTAAACTGTAGCATCAGAGCTGAGTGGAATTCAGTATTGGCCATGTCTGAGTCTTGCTTAATCAGAGGCCAAAGAAAATAGTGTGTCCTAGTCACAGTCTGTATGGTTGGAATAAATTTTGACTTAATTAGTTGGATTATGATTCTAGAATGGCTGCCATGGTTTTCTATTTCATTTCAATTGAAACAACTGAATGTACATTGTTTGATACATCCAAATCAACTGCTTCTATTGAAATTAGAGAAGCCAAAACACAAAGGAACTTCATTTGTACACCAGACTACATTTCTGAGAAATGTGTTTGAATAAAATATAATTAGACTATCCAAAAAGCTTTCAGCAGCTGATTATGGACTCCTTAGTCACCTTTCAGTGGACTAAGTCTAAAAACGTGGAATCTGTTGAGTTATTCATTAAATCCTTTCAAATAGCTTCAGAAGAGTACCTCTGTTCTTTGATTCAGAAACTGGTAATAAAAATAAGCACATCACCTCCCAAGTCACAGTATTGTAACTGTCCAGGTGCCTAAAAATCATCCTTCTTCTGTAGACACACACAGTAACAGAACCTACTTATTTACAGTATACAGACATCTCCACTCCAAGATTACTGTGTGCTGTGGCAGGAACAATCCCCACCCTTCTGATAGTTGATCATCATTGTCTACAGCCCTTGATTTTTTTTTACAAGCCAGCCAATAATTTGTAAAAAATACTTCCAGCAGTGAAAATTCGGTCTTCTTTGTCTGTTTTACAAGTTCCCCAAGAAAACAGTGAAACAGTGAAATGGATCTACCTTTATTATTGTTGTTTTGTTTTGTTTTGTTTTACTTTAGCCAAGTAAAACTGACAAGAAATCTGTTACTTTCCCTTTTAGCAGAAATGCCCGGAAAACCACCCACAATAAAATAGTTCTCTTCTTTCTTTTTTTAGTGATCCAAAAAAAGTAAGAAAAGAGGGGAATCATCATGGTCCAGATAAAACATCAGGCTATCACTCTGGCATAACTATGAAAAGCAATTGAAATCCATAAAGAGATTTCTTAAACTATCTTCTTTCCCAAGGTCTCCTGAACTTAATGGTGAAGTGTGGAAAAACCCTAAGTATACTCAAGTGCAGTCTAAGCAGTACAAAATAATGTAATTATCTCCTCTGGTCTGGATATCATGCTTTTCCTAATACAGCCTCGGTTTTCACTGGTCTTCTAGCTGCTGCAACACACTGCTTATTCATGTTTAGTTGGCATATTAGCATTCCCAAACTCTTCTCAGGCACACTGTTTCCAAGTCTGATCTCCTTAGTCCTCAATCCATGCATCGTCAGATTCTTTAGCAGAAACCTGAATCAAAAGTGATATGTTTCCAGTAAAATTCTCACAGAGATAACTTTACCAGGATGCACTAAGATGAAAAGAGCAGAGGTCCTAGAATTTCAGCAAGTATTTTCAATTGAGAACCAATATATTTATGTTTATATTGATATATTAATGTGAGTGTTATTGGGGCCTCAATGTTATGTATTGTTTATTATTTTAAATGGTTTTTTTCATTTATTGTTTTTGTTCCTGGCCACCCAGATTTTCTTGTGGTAGATGAATTGCTATATAAATTTGTTAAATAAATAAATAAGATTGAGCTTTTTGGGTTCTTTTTTCTCACAGCCTTCCAAAGAACTGGCATGGAGGCTGCTTTCTTCACCAACAACCTGTTCATGCAGTTCACTGTTTATATATTGATTTAATGATTAACTCTGCCATTGCCGGTCCCAAGCCTGGATGAAAAAGGACAGACATCAGACTTTGTGAAAAGTTGGATGATATTTCAATATTGCATCATTATCAGTGGTGGGATTCAGCCAGTTCACACCACTTTGGCAGAACCGTAGCTAATTTTTGGTTGCCCAGGTCCAGGATGAACTTCTGGAAGCAGCATCTACACAGAGAACCAGTTGTGCACATATTTGAATCCCACCACTGATTATTATGCATCAAACCCAAACCAATACTTGAGATTCACCTGGGGTGTCCCCTTCAGTCAATGTGCCCTGATCCCACCAAACTGGGTTGACAAATGGATGATGGCTACCTGCTCATGGCCGGGACAAGCTAAAGAAGAAATAGACTGCCTACATGAAAACATGTGAGCATAGGTGCCCCAATGATGCTGCAGAATGGACAAAGAGGTGGGTGAAAGCAAAATTGTGGATCTTGCGATATGGCAGGAATAATGCAAAGAACAAGAAGATTGTTTATATCCTTATAAGTCTGGGAACCAATTCGTACAGTATTTCATTTTTAACGGTGGTTTTGTCCTCTAAAAAAACTAGTCAATCCTGTTAGCTTGATGTCATCTGCAATTCTAAATCTATTTCTAGGTTATTTATCAGGCTGAATAATCTTGAGCTGAGAACTCCATTTAATATTTCTTCCAGAGTTCTGCAGAACCATTTATGAGCATTAACCAATTATAAATTCAACTGCAGTACTATATAGCCTACATTTATTTACTTTGATCACAAATATTACAGATTTTATCATGAATACATGCACAACACTTGCATGGCCTACTAAATAAGTTGCTCTGTCACAAAAACAGCTGAGGTTAGCCTGAGTCTTATTCTGAGTCTTATTCTTGACACACCCATGTTAGTGCTTGATACAAATATCATTTTTTCTTAGATGCTGGTATATATAGCTTGATAATTTTTGAGCCCCTTGTCTTATAAAGACATTAAGCTAACTAACCCATTAGATTTTGGGGTGTTTTTTTGTCTTATTTCTTTCTCTTCTTAAACATTGGAACTATGTTGGCCATTCTCCAATTTTCTGGCACTTCATAAGTTCCTCAGGAGTTTATAAAGATTAGAGTCTGTAGCTCTGAGATTACTTCTACCAACTGTTTCAACATCCTAGGATGCAATTTAGCTCTGGAGACTTGAACTGATTTAGGGTAGGAAGCTGGGTTCTTATTATCCCTTCATCAGTCCTTGGCAACATCCCTACCCCACAGCCTCCGTTATGTTAAGAAGAAATCTGTTAGAGAAAACTGATATACATAAGTTATCAAGAAGTCTTACCTTCTCTCTGTTCACTTATTTGGATATATCTCCCAAACCCTTCCTAGCATATTTTGTGCTTGTCACCATCTTTATCTCATTATGAGCTTAAGTCTTCTTGGCTCTTTATCATTCAAACTGCAGTTTATACTTCCTCTTGGTTATTTCTTCTGTTTTCATTTCCTAAACACCCTTTTGCTTCTCAGTTTCCCTGTGAACATTATATTTATCCATATAGGCTTTTAAAAACTTTTCCTGTTTTTCTTTCTTATGGGGGACATGCTGTCTGTCTGTCTGTCTGTCTATCTGTCTGTCTGTCTATCTGTCTATCTATCTATCTATCTATCTATCTATCTATCTATCTATCTATCTATCTATCTATCTATCTATCTATCTATCTATCTATCTATCTATCTATCTATCTATCTATCTATCATCTTGCTATCTCTATCTAGCTATTCCCAGTGCTTTTTTGTGAAAAAAAAGGTGCTGGAAGTCACACATGTCATACAACCCGCCTTGTCTACCCTACAAAGTTTAGCTTTGTAGTTGAAAAAAACCCTTCATTTTTTAGTGTATCTAAAAGGCTAGGATTTTGTTCAAGGTAAGTTATTACTATTAATGTTACACTGCACTGTGTGGCTTTAAATTACAAGAAGGCATTTTATTAATCTTTTGGGACATTTACCACTGGCATACCCATTTAGTTTAATGAGTGGATATGTCAGCTTTCTATGTGGAATAAAATTGGCCCAATAAAACAGAATTTGGTTGCCTGTAAAAGACTGAATTATTTTTAAGAAGTTGTCCAATAAGGGGGAAAAATTATATTTGGCGTTTAATATGGATATTGACTTGGAACAAATTAAAGTTGAAACTTTGTCAGTGAACAGATTACTTTTAATTTACCTTTGTTAAACCCAATTTAATAAATAGATCTGATTAAACCTCATACTGTAGGTCTACCTTTACATCTGACCAATACATAATTAATATATATTAATAATAATCCCAAGGAACTACCCAAGGAACTGAAACAGCGAAGTTTCGCTGTTGGGCAAGCTCCCACACCAGCCGCCTTTCTTTCCTTTCACTTCACCTCTTTTTAACCTCACACCCCACCTTCCCACCTAGGGAAGGCAAAAGGCTCAATCACCCTATCATGAAAGATGGCCTCCATGTTTATGTGTCTCCCACCACTACCATCTGCTTCCACACCACATGGTCCAACCCAGCCAATCAAGCCACGCTCTGGCTGTGGTGCTCCAGTGCCTCATGGCTCCTCCTAGAGGAGGAAGACAGTGCCAGAGGGGACCCCGCTCACACTGTACTACCAGCGGAGCATTTTCAAAAACAAACAAGGATAGGAAGAGAAACAATAGGAAAATAATGCAGCTCTGAAAAATCCATTGAAAAAAGGTGCCGGAACCCTGTTCCGATGCTTTTTATGACAAAAAAAAAGACCTGGCTATCCCTTCCCCCCCCCTCTCTCTCTCTCTCTCTCTCTCTCTCTCTCTCTCCCTCTCTCTCCCTCTCTCTGTCTATCTATCTATCTATCTATCTATCTATCTATCTATCTATCTATCTATCTATCTATCTATCTATCTATCTATCCATCCATCCATCCATCCATCCATCCATCCATCGTAGGCTTCCATTTATCTTCAACTTATTTAGGTCTACAAACCATATTACCTAGCTTTCATCTGAATTGATTTCTCAGCCCAGTTTTTTTTTTGGGGGGGAGGAAATACTGTGATATTGGAAGTAATATTGGGGGTAAAATTTTTAAAAGATAGTTTATATAGTTTTAAAATTTTAACTGCTTTTCTAGTTATCTTTTTATGATCTGTAAGTTGTCCAGAGTCATCTTGTCATAGTAATGGGTGGCATATAAATTTAAGAAATAAATATTAAATAAAATACTAAAGTACTGGAGCCACACCACAGAAATGATATTCTGGAAGACATATATAATTTTAGAGATGTCTGCATAATAACTCCAGAAAATAGAGATATTTTGTGTTCAGTTGTAATGTGAGAAGAGGAGCTCAAAAAATAAATCTGAAGTATGTTATGGGAAAGTGAGATTATGCACATATAATCTGTATACTCACAACATTATTGCTGTTGCACAGAATGAATGAGTTGGAACAGACCTTACTGAACATCCCATTCAATTCTTTAGTGCGTGCAGTAAGCCACTAAATCAGGGCCATTATGGCTGGGAAATTTTGGGAGTTGAAGTCTGCAAGTCTGCAAGTTGCCAAGGTTGGACACCCTAGTATTAAATCTTCCTTCCTTCCTTCCTTCCTTCCTTCCTTCCTTCCTTCCTTCCTTCCTTCCTTCCTTCCTTCCTTCCTTCCTTCCTCCCTCCCTCCCTCCCTCCCTCCCTCCCTCCCTCCATCAAGTGATTCCTCTCTGCTTTCTAAAGCAACATCAACTCCATATAGAATTTTCAGAATCTTACAATGTAATTGAATTCATTCCAGTGAAACAAATTCCCTAATGTCTTGAAATATGCCTTATCTTCAATTAATCACACAGGTTTAGGTACCGAGTTCTGCAAATGCTAGCAATAAAATAATATGTTTTTAAGCCTGTTATAGAATTACACTGACTCAGCTTACTGTCTGCTTACAGGTCACTTTTCACTTTCTTTTCCTTTTCCTAATGATGTTTCCCAATAACATTAAAAATTATTTGGTAGCAATCCTTTTGGATGTTTTTGTTTCCATATAAGAATAAAACTACTTTCTCTTTAATAAATTCATATAGTTAGTACAAAAGTTCAAATTCAAACATTCATAACACATGACAATTCATTCTCTGTTTGAACTTTTTTTTTGTTTTAATGACCCTGTAATCCCTTGCATCAGGGTGGAGTTGGGCAACTGTCTGGATGTCCTTCCTGATGCATATGTGGAGCTCATAGCAGATAATTTCTCTTTGTGCCCAGAGGGATAGAACCCACAGCCTCCTGATTGTGAGTTGAGAGCTCCACCTCTAGACCATCATGCCACTCTATCTATCCTCTGAATACATCTAATAAAAGGGAAACTACTTCTTTGCTGATAATTGGTTTCCATTTCAAACTGCTTTTTACATTACATTATTTTTCCTATCATTCAATCAGAAGTAGCTTTTCTGTAAATTGAGACCATTATTCCAGATTCTGCACTTTGAGCAAGAGTGTAAAGTTTTCTTCTCTGTGAACTTTTGTTGAGTTTTTAAACAAGCCTCAATCTTCAATCTTTCCTTGTACAACTTAGTTTTTCCTTAAGCTTCCCTTAGTAAGATTCTCTTGATCATTGTTGTTGCTCTTTGTGTCTAAGAAGAATTCAGGCAAACTGAACTAAAGTAAGATAGCTAGAATGGGATTCTGTATTCAAAGTGGGTTCTGACCAATGGAATTTCATTTTCAGATATGTGGAATCACCACTCACATGTTGTAATGAAACATTTGTATTTTCAAAGATCTATAGCCATGGCGGCAAACCTACGGCACGCGTGGGCACGCGTGACATCGCCTTCAGCTAGGTTTTATAAAACTTTTTCGCTTTAGGCCTCCACCACCATGTGGGGGGGAAAGGTTCAATCAATCAATCAATCAATCAATCAATTTCAACTTCTCGTGGGGAAAAAAATCTCGCAAAGTTGGAATTGATTGATTGAACTTTTTAGTCACACCCAGTCTGCTGTTACCACTGCAGCCACGCCCACCCAATGGAACATGCCCACCCAATGGACCATGCCCACCCGGCACCCGACGATACATAAGTGGGTTTGGGGTTGCAGTTTGGGCACTTGGTCTCTAAAAGGTTCGCCATCACTGATCTATAGGCACTTTGCTGCAACAAGAGTTAGATATTGCATTTGAGAAGATTAGACATGTATAATTCTACTTTTTCCAGACTGTGCCCTTCAGTTTATTGGCAATGAATGGTATTGAAAACAGCTGCACAGTGCATTTGTAATTTTTTACACAACTTCCACACAAATTTAGCCCATTAACTCAATTTGCTGGTGAATGATCTCTGGCGGGCTCAGGACAGGGGTTGCTCCTCTGTCCTAGTCCTTTTAGACCTCTCAGCGGCTTTTGATACCATCGACCATGGTGTCCTGCTGCGACGTCTCAGGGGGTTAGGAGTGGGAGGCACAGTTCTCCAGTGGTTCTCCTCCTACCTTCTGGGACGTTCGCAGTCGGTGTTGGCAGGAGGGCAGAGATCGACCTTGAGACCTCTCATTTGTGGAGTTCCTCAGGGATTGGTTCTCTCGCCTCTCCTGTTCAACATCTATATGAAGCCGCTGGGTGAGATCATTCGTGGCTTTGGAGTTGGGTATCATCAATATGCTGATGATACCCAGCTTTTTATTTCGACCCCAAACCACCCCAGTGATGCCCTCGACGTGATGTCCCGCTGCCTGGAGGCGGTCCGGGTCTGGATGGGGAGGAACAGGCTTTGACTCAACCCTGACAAGACTGAGTGGCTGTTCGTGCCGGCATCCCGGGAAATTCCGGTTATTCCATCTCTGGCCATGGGGGGTGAGCTATTACCCCCTGTAGGTAGGGCTCACAACTTGGGGGTCCTTCTAGATTCACAGCTCTCTTTGGAAGAGCATATTGGAGCTGTGACTAGGGGGGCCTTTGCCCAGGTTCGCCTGGTGCGCCAGTTGCGGCCCTATCTAGACCGGGATGCCTTGCGTACAGTCACTCATGCGCTCGTGACTTCTCGTCTAGACTACTGTAATGCTGTCTACATGGGGCTGCCCTTGAGGTCCACCCGGAGACTTCAACTGGTGCAGAATGCAGCCGCGCGAGTTGTCTTGGGGGTTTCCCGATACTCCCATGTTACACCTTTGCTCCGCGAGCTGCATTGGCTACCGGTTGCTCTCCGGGTGAGGTTCAAGGTGTTAGTGATGACTTACAAAGCCGTTCATGGCATGGGTCCGGATTACCTATGGCAACACCTGCGGCCGGCGTCAACTTCCCTCCGTCCAGTGCGCTCCCACAGAGAGGGCCTCCTCAGGGTGCCTCCGATCAAAGAATGCCGATTGGTGGCCCCCAGGGGGAGAGCGTTCTCTGTGGGTACGCCAGACCTATGGAACCGCTTACCGGTCGAGCTCCAGATGGCCCCCGACCTTCGCTCCTTCCGGTGCGATCTCAAAACCTTCTTTTTTGAACAAGCTGGCCTGGTCTGACGGGATGGGGTTGGGTTTTTTATAATTAGTTTTAATTTTTAATATGTATCAATTACTACGGGCATAGTTGTTTAATAACTTTTTAATTTTTGTATCCTGTTTTTTATTATTGCCCTGTTCACCGCCCTGAGTCCTTCGGGAGAAGGGCGGTATATAAATTAAATTATTAAATTATTAAATTAAATTAAATTAAATTTCTGCTGCTTAGTAAAGTATTAATTTCCTTTACAAGCAGTCATTGTGAAAAGACTATTACACAGCACTTTTCATAATGCCTGTCATATATTTTCCTGTTCATCTAGATTGTATGCATATGTATGCATACACACACACACACACACACACACAAAACACACACTCATATATACAAGCTGTTTTAGTGATACTGCTACATTTTATCTTTCTATGTGTTAATTATACTGTGATTAAAATAGATTAATAAATGGTACCTTAGCTCATCCTCTTCACATTCACATGGTAAAGAACTGGCATATAGTTCAATGGAGAGTAAACAACATATCAGGTAAATTAATAGATAACTAATACAGTCTGCAAGAGAATGTCCAACAAAAAATAGTTCAAATCAGGCCTCTTTAAAGAATTTATTTGATGGCAGAGGATCTCCCAAAATGAAATTAAAAATTCAAGGGAGGTGGGCAGAGGTTGTTATGTTTAGGGGCTGGAGAGCCTCGGCAAGGTTTAAGGTAAACCCTTGTCACTAAAAGCCATGCATCAGACACCCTCCCAAAATTGATAAATTTGTCTTTGTCCACTCCTGGAAGACTCTGTAGGGAAAGTTGTCACTCACAGACTGCCATACCCAGACTAAGGTGCCCTATTCCATCACAATGTTAGGCCTCTGTTCTACATACTTCTGTAAGTAATATTGCTTTAAATTACAGGATTATTGTAGGAATGCACTGGATAATAAAGCAATGTGAAGTGCTTTGCTTCAACAAAGTTTACAGGTTATCCTGAAAACAGCTTCACAAGCAACATGTTCCCTTACTGTTAATAATGAAGCCACGAGAACATGTGTGTTTTGGAGTCTCTTTTAATTTTCTCTTCCTTGAGCTATAGCACAAGACTGAGAAGTGCCTTCTTTGATAACTGGTATGAAGGGGAAAAAATGAAGAAAGGAGCTGTGAAACTTAACAAAAGTTTCCTGCTTTCCTAGTCTCAGTTGCAGCAAGCAATTTATTTATATGGCTCTCCTTTTGCCTACTGGTGAGTGATTGAAATGTCAGCAATGCACAAAAGACACTTTCATGTCACTCATCTATTCCAGTTACTTTCCAGTTGGGGGGCTTGCATTAAATCCATCTAGCCAGAAGCTTCTTCACTAAGACCTCATGCAGAAAGCTGAAGAAATTCCTGTTAGCCACCTTTTGATAAGGTGACAGTAGAGGGGGTGTCCCAGGTTGTGTAGCTGGGACAATATGCTGGGCAACTCCAACATGGAAATGAGCTGCATCTCTGTCCTCATCAAAGTTAGACATCCTGAAACCCACTTGATCAGCTAATAGTGCCACACAATCTGAGACGTCCTTTAGCACGTACCAATGTCAGTCTGGAGAGATTCAGCATTTCCTTCTGAACTCCCCCAAACATGGTTGAAGCCTTTTGCATACTTCTGGCTTCTCTCAGTGCTTCTTGTCTGTGGTTAGTAGAATGCAAGTGGTGCAAAAGAATTGCCCACTGTCCTAGTCAGAGATGGTCTGCCTGAAAAGTTTTTCCATGTACTGAAGGATTTTTGGGCTCATTGCCTCCAGAATGTGCTACAAAATGCTTGCTATCTGTGTTGCAGCTGCTCAGCCTGGGAAAAACTCTGGCCTTGCCAAGGTTGCTTTGGCTGGTGGCTATGACATGTGTCATTGGACTCCGAACAATTCATCAATATGGTTGGAAGAACCAAGTGGCATGAAAAGATGTTTTGTGCATTACTACTGTCTTGTCTACAGAAGAAGACAAGTAGATCAAAGATTGTTCACTATTTGTGCTGCAGCCATTCAACCTGGCACAGGCGAAGGGATAATCAGGATTGGGTAGCTAGGTTGTGAACAGTGGGTTGTGTTGCTATACACATCATAAGTATTGGGCCTCAACTCCTTTGGCACATGCTATAGAGTCTTTCCAGTTGAGTGGATTCAGTGTGGATGGAGGGTAATTTTCTTAAGACTGAAAGCAATACAAGTTAGCAGTCATGTCATGACAATCAGAATCCTCCAAATGGTTGTCGGCTCACAAGAATTTGACAAAGACCATTAGGATGGCATTAGAAGGAAAAGAGCAGCCTGTAGGGGCAGAAAGTGTTTATTCATAAAACAACTCATAAGAAAACTGAGAAGACAAGACAAATGATTGTTTCTCCTACACCCATCCAAGTGCTTCCAGGCTCTTCAGGAAATCTTGCAGAAATGTCTCTTCAGTATGGGAACACTTTGGATAGCAGTGGGGAAGAGATTTGCACCTTGAAAGCCATATACAGTATGTGAGTAGACAATTTTAACTAATATAAGAATTGTTGTCCTAACATAAATTTATATATAAAGCCAGGTTATTTATGGGATCATCTACTAATTCTGCCCCAAATATTAGATCTGACAGTGTTGACATGCTCCAAGTATCCTGACAGTGTTGACATGCTCCAAGAAATGTTTACTATAGGGACCCAAGAAACCTGTCTTTCATGTTGTTTCCTTGTCCTGTGGAACAGCTTACACACACACACACACACACACACACACAGAGAGAGAGAGAGAGAGAGAGAGAGAGAGAGAGAGAGAGAGAGAGAGAGAGAGAGAGAGAGAGAGAGAGAGAGAGAGTTTCAAAGACAGAGATTTATGAAGGATACTGAAGAATTAGCTGTTTCTTCAACAGTGTTGAGTGACTACAATTCTGAGAGATATTTTATGGGTCCTCCATGCCTATAAGTTCTACACTATTTAGATAAGCACAAACACATTGTAGCAACCCCAAATATCAGAAAAAGCAAACAGATCATCTATACAACATCTTCCAACAAAATAGATATCCATGCAACTTCATCAAAAAGTACCTGATAACCCAACACAGCACAACTAAACTAATACAAACTGTTAAAAGGATAACAGTGCCATATATGAAGAACATCTTAGAAACCACCAGCAGACTAGTACAACCTTATGGCATCACTGTAGCATACAAATCAACTAAACCCCTCCTAAAGATCCTAAAACATCCTAAGACCTAGCAGCCCCAGGGAAAAAAAACCAAGAGTCATCTACAACATACAGTGTTAGGACTACAACAGCCATTATGTAAAACAAACAGGCAGAAGATTAGCAGAATGTATCTATTCTAATAATAGTCAGAAAACATATGAAAACTGCTTAATTTCACAACACATAGGCAGATTTAACCATAGTTTCAACTGGAAATGGTGAGCATCTTAAACAAACCAAGTCCAAACACCAGAGAATTCCTGGAAGCCTGGCACATCAGTAGGCACATACACATAAACAATGGCTATATATCTCTCAAAAGAGACAATTAACAATACAAAAAAGGAACAAAAAGACCAAAACCCCTCACCAGCAATCAACACCAAGATGAGCAGAATTAACACCAAGTACTGTTAGCTTATTGGGAAATTATTTGCTTCTTGATTGTTGGAATCAAGAAGCAAGCAATATCCCAATAAGCTAACAGTAAACAGCACAACCAAGAAATCTCCAAGACCACTCCCACCCATACTTAGGGAAAGCCATCAAAATATAAAATGAGAGCAAACCCCACTTTTTATTAGCACTGATGATGTTACCGAGTTTGGTAATGAAACATCTGCAAGAAAACAACCAAGCTGAGACAGCACCAAGGACCCCGCATTTCAACCCTGAGTTGCAAGCATTCTTCTCTATTGCTGCAAATTCTATTTGGAGATTGATGTTTTTAATCTTGGTTTTTAAATTTGTTGTATGCTACCCAAAGTTCATTGAATTGGGTGTCAGGAAGGAAGGAAGGAAGGAAGGAAGGAAGGAAGGAAGGAAGGAAGGAAGGGAGGGAGGGAGGGAGGGAGGGAGGGAGGGAGGAAGGAAGGAAGAAAGGAAGGAAGAAATAAAGGAAGGAAGGAAGGAGAGGGAGGGACAGGAAGAAAGGGACAAAAGGAAAGAAGGAAAGAAAGGAAAGGAGGAAGGAAGGTGAAGGGACATAAAATAGGATTAGGATTCCATGAAGCATATCCTCTCCAGGCCTCATGCTACTATCTAATTAAGCAATATCAATTTGATGATGGAAGCCCTATGGCTAGATTTGTATTCTCAAAGCAAGGTCCAAACCATAACAATTCCAGAACTTGCTATGAATTTTAAATGTTAATGTGACTTCGAGGTAAAAATGATTAAATACATGGAGAGTATTACTTGTAGCATTTAATTAACTGATATTTCATTGTACTTAAATCAAATTTAACTTTTGTTTGGACCTTTCTACTTTCTGCAGTACAGCTTCCCTCATGCCACTCAAAGGCCCAATGCAGGGTGTGGCTTTAAAAAAAACCTGTATGTCTCTAACCTAATGCTATGTAAGTTTGTGGCTAGAGCTACAACTGAATTGTGGACTGGCCATCACATAGTTTTATTGCGTTATACTAGTTCTCAGTCTAGTAAATTTGGACATTCAAGATAATTTTTAGGCAGATTCTTGCTGAGAGTTTGCTCATTTCAGTATCCTGTTTAGACACAGTCCAGGTTAAAACTCAAAGCACCTCCCAGACTTTCCTACCTTTGAAACCAAGAGCAAGTTCCTACAAGTTACATACCCTAGTGTAACATTTTCTATATCTCTTTGCTCTTTTAATCTTTAGTAAACTTGACTGCACACATCAACTGCAAGAGGAATTTTTCCTGGGAAAGAATGTTACATTTCTTTTTCCAGAGCATGAAGCAAGGTTACATCAGCTTCACATCTATATAGTAACTTTCCACAAGCAAAACTGCAATGAAATTCAACCAAGTGTTTAGTATCTTCTCCCTATGGAGCAATTATATCTGTCAATTATTTTGGCAATAGCAGAATCTAAAAATACTATTTTCCATTTCTATTATATTTCCAGAAAGTAAAAAATGGGTTTAGATTGTACTGAATAGTGCTTGTAATTCATGCTTCCCCATCCCAAATTTGATCCTTTTTCCCAGGACCCAGTCACAGAATGGTCATCGCCATTACATTTTGTAATTGCTTTAGTGATCATTTTTAAAAACTAAAATGAGCTAGTGGATAAAGTTTCTGAATGCCCCACAAATTTCCTCCCTTGCTCATCTGCTTTGCTGAAATGTTGAACTCCTATTTTTCACCTGTTCCCAGTATCACAATTTGCTGCCATCACTCAGTTTGAACACCAGGCAAAATTTAGTATTTGGCCTTTGATACAGCTAAATCAATCCTGAAATCAGCTCTCCTGTGTAAACTTATCCTGTGTAAACTTTAGCCTCTTTTGCTCCTCAACTCTCTTCATTTGTTCTTCATTGCTTTTGACCTTAATGTCAATGTCCACTGCTGTGATTCCTGGAGGACCTGCCATTGGTCTGAATCACTCTGCTCATCAACCATTGTTCTCTGCTTCATTGCTCCTTTGAGACTGCAGTCTTCTAGTTTAGCTTTCCAGGGATTTGCTGACAGTGTAGCCACTGACACAGCCAATAGAAGAGGAGGCTACAGCTCAGTTTTTGAGCACTAATTCTGCATTTAAGAGCTGTCAAGTACAAACCATAGAATCTAAACTAGAAAAACTGTAACTTGGAGACTGGCTGTGATTTGGAAATAACAATGCTAGTGTTCTGACTCACGTTCCTAACCCCTAATACTTATTTGTCAGTAGACAGTAGTTAATCAATACTATCTTGTTAAAAGTCCCCAGCAGAATATGCCTCTACCAGATTTTGTTCAAAATTTTGGGAATCATTGGTTGGAAGACTATAGAAGTGATAGAAGAAAATATTTGTATCTCATAGTTGAACTGTGGGCTCCTTGGTGCTCTCTGAGCTTGGTAGTTTTATTTCAAATATTTCATTACCACTGAAGATGCATTGATGATGTTACCTAACTTGATAATGAAATGTCTGCAAGAAAACTGCTAAGGTCATAGAGCACCAAGGCGTATAAAAAGGAAATAATAATTTGTCTCTTCTTTACTGTTCTAGAAAGCCTTAGACTGGTAGAAAGAAAGAAAGAAAGAAAGAAAGAAAGAAAGAAAGAAAGAAAGAAAGAAAGAAAGAAAGAAAGAAAGAAAGAAAGAAAGAAAGAAAGAAAGAACTTGAGTGTTTCTTAGTTGAAGGCAATAACTACTGCATATTGTGATCAACCCACCAGTCCAGAGGTGATAGTTATAGGATAGGGATCAGATTCCAGCAATTCGAGCAATTGCAAGAAGCACCAGAGATAAAATTTGAGAAAATCTATTCCAGCAATAGATGAATAGAAGGGACCATCAAGGTTCTATTCCACCTAACTCTCATGTAATATAATTTTGAGGGAGATGGGTGGTTCAGAAATGTGAATTACAAATAAACAATCAAACAAATTAGCTTACTTCATTATGTACTTGCTTGTATTTTAATTCTATTTGATTCTTGTAGGAAGAGTTCATGTTCTTGTAGTATGCCTACAGTGTTACAAAATTATCTTTTTGTTGCATAGGATTGAATAAAAAGTGGTGATTCTGCCCTTTAACTTTAATTTAAAAACAATCATTTAATAAATAAAGGAAGAAAATATCCTTTAAATGAGCTCTTTTGTTAGCTTTATTTACTCCATCTTATAATCATCACCATTTGTTACACACTTCTGTGAATGATGGACAAGCTTTTTAAAGCCATGACAAAAGAACTGTGTCCCTTGTTTCTTCAACCATGTCCTAACAGTTGTTTCCATAACTTCATGTGAATCAAACAGATGCTCATGAAGATATTTCTTCAATTCAGAAAAAGGAGAGAGTTGAATGGCATCCCATCTTGACTGTATGGAGGATGGGAAATGTGATGAGATCCCAGTTTGCAATTGTCCACTGGATGGCTTGTGAGCTATAAAGTCTAGAATTGCCACGATGCAGTGAAATTTCCTGCTTGTATTTCTAAATTCTGCTTAATTGTTGTTTCAGAATTTTAGGTGTTGCTGTGTATTGCTCTGAGTTGATAATGATTCCAGGTTCAAGGAAATCCATGTGAATATCACAATGGTATCTGCCAAAACTGCAATTCTAATTTTTTTCTGCTAAAGCCTGGGTTTTGAAGCCCAGAAGAAGCTTTGTGATGATATTCTATAAATCAGCACTTGTTTTCTGCATCATAATGATAATCAGCTATCACAATGCTGTGAAAAAATTCTCATTTTTATTCTTATAGTGTAACAACAATTACAGGCAAATTTCAACCTTGGACTCATAAACGTTCATCCCTGCCAATAGCAAATGCAAGGAACCTATCTTGCACAAAAAGTCCAGGACTAAAGAATATCAATAATGTAACACATTTCTGCAAATTCCTAGATTAGACGACAATTTCTCTTAAAGTGATCTGTCAATTGTTCTTAATCAGCTCATCAACCTTTCTCATCTGAAACTCATTGTGTTGATATCACTGGTCATCAACTTTGTTCTTGATCACACAAATCAGCTCTTCCCACTTCAGAGTTTTAATATTTCTTGGCCTAATGATACATAGCCATCACTAAAAGCAGCCTGTGTTTGGTGGTGAATTTCAATTAGAAGGATTCCTTCAGCAGTTAAAAATTCCTCTGTGACACACTGCTTAATGCACACTAATAAGTAATCACTGGAAACTTCCATATTACAAACAATAACAACAAAACCATTTTACACAGCAACTGTGTATCATTATAGTAACTAATGCTAGAAAATATCACAGCGTAAGTATTTCCATCTATTGGCAACTTAAAACATTGAATACATTACTTTTAATTCAACCCTTGTATGTATAACTATACTGCCATTACATTATCAGAGTGTGAACAACCTGATCTTAGAATAAAAGGATTTGTTTGTTCTTGCAAAGTGTTATTTCTTAGCTTTTCAGATAACCACTAAAGATATGTATTTTATTCTTTCTGCTTGTTTGATTTTTCAAACTATTGTATACCAGAGAACTGTAAGAAGGAAAAGATCCAGGGCTAAACAGACCAGATGAGGATTAATGCAGTGGTGGGAATCAGCCAGTTTACACCGTTTCGGCAGAACCAGTAGCTAATTTTTTGTTGCTGAGGCCCAGAATGGACTTCCGGAAGTGGCATCCACACAGAGAAATGGTTGTTCACATATTTGAATCCCACCACTGGGTTAATGTCTTTGTTTCATAGGTGATATATTTCAATTCTTGGTTAAATTGCCTTAAGCATCAATGTCCTGCAATAGAGGAATGATCTTTGGGCTCAATAATCCATTTTCCACAAGAGCAATGTTTCAGAATAAGACACACAATGACTGTAATGTGCACAATTGTTCAACATTATGTCCTGAAGGAACAGAAGATGCAGTAACCAAGCCTTTGTTCTAAATTGTGCAGACTGACAATCCTTTTAATTTCTTCTTGGCAAATGCAGCATCTTTTGCAGGATCAGTGAACTGTCACTTCCTCAAAATTCTGTTTCATTAAGGTACATTTCTCAAACATCCCCATTATTCTATTCCCTTTTGGAATAAACAGTGTTTTGCGATGAGAGCAAGAAGCCATAAATCAAACAAGTAAGGCATGAAGTAATAATAAACAACAAAATATAGTTAAATACTGGGACAGCCAGCAGCTGAAATTGAGGGAAGTATAGACAAAATCTTTCGTGTGAATTCAAGGCAGAGGAAGCTACCTAGAGATGTGGTGGTTTACTTTACAAAGAGAGCAATTAGGAATGAAGTTATCCAAGTTGCTTATGATAAAAAGCTTGTGGTTGCTGAGCAAGAAGTTTTGGTTTTAAAAGAGATTCCTCCAAGAATTTTAAGGAGAAGGAAAGATTTTGCTTTTCTGGCACAGGAACTTAAGAAACGCGACATCAAGTTCAGATGGGAGATACCAGTGGGCATGGTGGTGATGCATGAAGGTACGAGACACCGTTTGCTCACAGTGATCCAGGCACGTGATTTTTATAGCAAAGTTTTAAAAGCAACCCCTCTACCACTTTTGGAATCTGCAAAGAAAAATGGCGAGGGAAAGCCTCAAGATGCTGAAGGAACACAGACAGATGAGAAAGTTACTGGAGGGGATCAAATTACAGTTTCATCGGAAGACGCTAGAGAGCAGAGGATGACGCGTGCCGCCTCGAGACGAGTGAGACAAGAGCAAGAGCAAGACCAGCAGAAAGTTATGGAACCTTCAAAGCGTACCTATAGCAAAGTTGTGGGAGGGGCGCAGCCTAAGGAAGTTAAGGGGATCCTGTCAGGCGTGCTCCAGAAGCTTCGGGACGCCAAGGATGGCGACTAAGTTCCTAACTTGGAATGTCAATGGTTTAAACTCACCACAGAAGAGAAAGAAAGTTTTTCAATACTTAAAACAATTTAAGACTGATGTTATTTGCTTGCAAGAAACACATATTAGGGTTATGGACCAAAAGTACCTATTGAACTTAAGGTTGGGTACGCAATTTATTGCTTCTGCAATGAATAAGAAAAATGGAGTGGTTATTTATGTCAAGAATACTCTGACAGCGGAACTAATAGAAGCAGATAAACAAGGAAGATACGTTATGATAGATCTGCTGTTAGAAGGCAAAAAAACGCATTTGGTTGGACTGTATGCTCCTAATCAACAACAAGCTGACTTTTATAGATCACTACACAGTAAGATTACCCAGATGGATTATAAATCTTTTATTTTTATGGGAGATTGGAATGGTGTCTTGGACGTACAACTGGACAAGTGTGGTTCTTTTTTTTTATTTAAAAAGTTTTACAATACATTTTGACTTTAATCCCCCCTCCCCCACCCCTATCCAACCCTCCCTATCCCTCTCCCCCACTCCCTCCTCCCCCCCCCGGACTTCCCAGAGCTAAATACAGGGCATAAAATCGAAAAACAAACATAAACACCCCTATGTTATCAACAATAAACTATAAATTCTATCTCTCTCTAGCTCATATAAAATGAGTACAAACAATATTAATATTACAAATAAAGTAGAAAAGAAAAAGAGGAAAACAGAAAAAGAGCTTTACTCAAAATAAATTTTCTTAATCCCAGTCCTTATTCATATTAATTTAAAAAAAAAGGGAAAGAAAAAAAAAACTTTCACCTGCTATTTGCATTCTCCCACCTTTCTCTAATTTCCAAACAAATTCTCAGTTACGCGCCAAAAGCGCCTATCTCTGTTAATCTTAATAATGTCCGACCAAACTAAACTATGATCAAAAATAGTTCTTGCATATATCACGCCAAATGTCTCGCAGTTCCAAATCATCCTTAAGTTCAAATAAAAGTTCAGATAAAAAGAGTATATAAAAAAAAGATTTAGGCAATCTCTAAGACAACTTGTTGTTAATTAAGAGCTTACATACCCATTCTTAGTTCAACACATACTTTAAGTCCATAACCCTAATATACTTTTCTAGCAAGCAAATAACATCAGTCTTAAATTGTGTAAAATATTAAAAAAAAAACTTTCTTTCTCCTCTATAATAATTTTACTCCATTGACATTCTAATCTAAAAATTTAATCAGCAATCTTAACGCCCCAAAACTTTTGGAGCACCTCTGTCATGACCCCCAAAACTTCTTTAGACCGCTCTCCTCCCATATCTTCACTGTAAGCACACTTTGAAGATTCCATAACTTTCTGCTGGTCTTGCTCTTGCTCTCGTCTTGCTCTTCTTAGGGCGGCACGAGTCATCTTCTGGCCTCCTGCAGCAACCGATGAGACTGTGACTTGATCCCCTCCAACACCATTGTCCTCTGTCTGTCTATCTGCAACATCTTGAAGCTTTCCCACACCGTATCCTTTTGCAGCTTCCAAAAATGATAGGGGGGTTGCTTTTAACACATTACTATAAAAATCACGTGCCTGAGCCATAGTAACCAAACGATGTCTTTTACCTTCGTGCGTCGCCACCAATCCAACTGGAATCTCCCATCTAAACTTAATATCACGTTTCTTAAGTTCCTGTACTAGAAATGCAAAATCTTTCCTTCTCCTTAGGATCTTCGGAGGGATCTCTTTTAAAACCAAAACTTCTTCCTCAGCCACTACCAAATTAGTATCATAAGCAGCTTGAAGTGTGGTTCTTTTAAACATGCCCCAAGCCATGCTAGATTGCCTAAATCTTTTTTTGAAATGAAGGATGATTTGGAATTGCGAGACATCTGGAGAGAAACACATCTACATGAAAAGGATTATACTTTTTTTTCTGATAGACACCAATCTTTTTCCAGGATTGATTTTATATTACTGACTAATGATTTTATTTCTAGGATTAAGAAGATAAAGATTTGTCCAAGAACTATATCTGACCATAGTCCAGTCTGGTTAGAGATTAATAAGGATAATAGAGATAGGCGCTCTTGGCGCTTAAATGAGAACTTGTTTAGAAATCAGAGTAATGTGGAAGAATGTAAAAAACAGATGAAGGACTTTTTTGAAATTAATATGAACAAGGATACTTCTATGGACATGGTTTGGGACACTAGTAAAGCTTATATGAGAGGGGTGTTAATATATATGAATAATAAATACAGACGTAACTTGGAAGTCAGGAGAAAAGAATTGGAGAATGAAATTAGGGAAAAAGAAAAGGCCCTAATTTTGAATCCATCGGATGTGAAGATCAAAGAGGTTATTAATTTGTTAAGAGGACAATTTGATAAGTTGATGGCTGATCAGGTGGCAACTAACTTACGGTTTGCTAGGCATAACACTTTTTGCAATGCCAATAAACCAGGTAGATGGTTAGCCTACAGGTTAAGGAAAAAGCAAAGGGCTTCTAACATAGATAAAATAGAACATAAAGGTAAGGTTGTGTATCAACAGGACCTTATTAAGGAAGCCTTTGTGGACTTTTATTCCAAATTATATGCTAAAGATAAGACTAATGAAACAGATATTGACGTATATCTGAAGAATGCCAACATCCCAGTTCTTACACAAGAACAAAAGGAAGAGATTAATCAATTGATAACAGAAGAAGAAATTCTTTTAGCAATTAAGCAACTGAAGGTGGATAAAGCGCCAGGCACGGATGGACTGACTGCGGTGTATTACAAAAATTTACAATCGGAGGTGATAAAGCCATTAAGGGAATTGTTTCAGATAATTCAAAGGGGAGGAAGGGTGCCTCCGTCTTGGAGAACTGCTTTTATTTCCCTGATTCCGAAGGAAGATCAGGATGATACTCAAGTAAGAAATTACAGACCAATATCACTTTTGAATACGGACTACAAGATATTTGCTAAGGTTTTAGCTAATAGATTGATGAGGGTTTTGCAACAGATGATTCATGGGGACCAAACTGGGTTTATTAGTGGTAGACAAATGAAAAATAATGTGAGGCATATAGTTGACTTGGTGGAGTTTTTGGAAAGAAACAACCAGATCTCTGCGGCGTTGATCTTTTTAGATGCTGAAAAAGCTTTTGATCAACTGGATTGGCAATTTTTGATGAAAGTTTTACATAAAATGAATTTTGGGGATAAATTCTTACAACCAATTAGGGCATTATATCAAAAACACACTGCCCGAATAATAGTAAATAATAGTTTGACTGAGGTATGCAATATTGAAAAGGGCACAAGACAAGGGTGTCCGTTATCACCTTTATTATTTGTTTTAACATTGGAGATATTATTGATTAAAATACAGAATTCGGAAAAAAATAAGGGTATTCAAATTAGAGATCAGGATTATAGACTGAGGGCGTTTGCAGATGATCTGGTTGTTACGGTGACCCAGCCAGAAAACTCTGTTGTGGACCTGATGGAGATAATAATGCAATATGGGAAGGTTTCTGGATTTAAGGTTAATGTACAAAAAACTAAAATATTAGCCAAAAATATGACAGCATCGCAAAAGGCCCTTTTAGAAGGGTTAACTGGATTCGAGATTGTTAAAAGGGTTAAATATTTGGGGGTGTATTTGTCACCCTCAAATGCAAAGTTATATAAAAATAATTATGAAAAGCTATGGGGAAAAATTCAAATAGAATTGGAGAGTTGGGAAAAATTGAAATTGTCTCTACTGGGAAGAATTGCAGCAATGAAAATGAATGTCTTGCCTAAATTTCTATTTTTATTTCAAATGATACCGGTTCTTAAGAAAGATTCTAATTTGGAAGAATGGCAACGGGGTATCAATAAATTTGTTTGGGCAGGGAAAAGGCCACGAGTTAAACTTAAGATTATGCAGGATACGCGTGAAAGAGGTGGTCTTAAAATGCCCAACTTTAAATTATATTATGAAGCTGCTGCGTTGTCAGGGATAAGTGATTGGATTAATTTGACACAAGGGAGATTATTAAATCTTGAGGGCCACGACTTGTTATTTGGCTGGCATGCATATTTATTGTATGATAAGAAGGTAGATAATGTGTTTAAAGTGCATATTTTAAGACAGGCATTGCTGAGAGTTTGGAAAAAGTATAGACATAAGTTAGACTACAAGATACCGTTGTGGGCAATTCCGAAACATGCAATAGAAAACATAAATGTTGGCTTCAAACATGATGTGACTACGTACAAGGAGATCTTAAGTTTGGAGAGGAACGTATGGTGTTTGAAGCCGTATAATCTTTTGCGAGATGAGAAGATTGTTCAAACTTGGTTTCAATATGGTCAATTACGGGCCAGGTGGAAAGAAGACCAGAAAATTGGTTTCTCAATGACTGATGAAAATTTGGTAAAGCAAATTAGAAATCAGGGTCCGGCACATATCAAACGGATATATCTTGCATTGATAGAAATTGACTCAGAAACAGAACTTGTTAAAGATTGTATGATAAAGTGGGCTCAGACTATTCAAGAAGTTATCACAATGGACACTTGGGAAAAGATCTGGGTGAGGAACGTAAAATTTACACAAGCTCAAAACCTAAGAGAAAACTTTTACAAAATGTTTTATAGGTGGCATTTAGATCCTAAAAAGCTTGCAAGTATGTATCCGAACTATCAACCTAAATGTTGGAGATGTGGTGGCGAAGATGCAACGTATTTTCATATATGTTGGACCTGTAAAAAGGTTAAGGCTTTTTGGATTAAAATCTGGTGGAATATGCAGAAGATATTTAGGCAAAGGATAAAGTTTTGTCCGCAATTGTTCTTATTGGGCATAATTACAGATACTACTGTTGTGGACACTAAGTTGATGTTGAACTTAATTACAGCAGCAAGACTTTTAGTAGGTCAATATTGGAAGAAGGAGGAACTCACGACTATAGAAGAATGGACTCTAAAAGTTTCTGACCTGGTGGAAATGGCAAAGATTTCAGCTTATTTGAAAGATCATTCGCAACAACGTTATATTATGGAGTGGAAAAAGTGGATTGATTATATCCAGAACAAATATGGGACTAAAATGTTTCACTTAGCATTTGAATAAGTTTTTTTTTCTTTCTTTTTTTATGTGATATTAGTATTGCTTGTAGTCATTTCATATGAGCTAGAGTGCGATAGACTTAATAGTTTATTGTTGTTAGCATATGGTTGTTTATGATTGCTTCTTGCTTTTATACCTTGTATTTAGCTCTGGGAAGTCGGGGAGGGGGGAGAGGGGAAGGGGGGGAGGGTTAGGGAGGGTTAGGAAGGGGTGGGCGGAGGGAGGGGGGAGGGATTGTTAAAGATAAAATGTATTGTAAAACTTTTCAATAAAAAAACAAAAAAAAAACAAAATATAGTTAAATATAGCAACAGTATACTATTTGCATGCACTACACTTCTCTATTTTTCTATCTCTGACTACCATCTTTGCTTCCATCATATTCATACCTCACTTCACCCATTGTTCTCTAATCTTTAAATTTTAAGCTTCTTTCACTTTTTAGGATCTCTGTCAGCTCCAACATTGTCAATCTCACTCACCCACTCAACCTCTTCATATTTCCTTCTTATATTTGTTTTGCAATTCAGTTCTCATTCATTCTTCCTGTATGATCAACCTGTCTCTGGGTACTGTACTTCTTCTGTCTTAGTCACATACATTTGTATTAAATTATCATTCACCCAGCACTTATTCATTCTTTATCCTGTTTCTTCTTGTTTGATCAATACGTTTTAAAGTATTCCATCCCTGTTGCATTCAATTTACTTTTCATTTTTCCTGACATACCCAACTTCCATAGAACAAAGTGAGCATAAATGACTTTTCTTTTATACAATATTTATTTCTTGCCACAGACCAAATGCTACCTACAACCATTTTAATGCAATTTGAAGTTTCTTAATTTTTTTCCATTTTTTATTTTTAAGTAAATCACATTTATATTTTTGCACAGTAAGACCAGTTTTACTATTTGTACCCTCAACTTTATCATTTGCATTATTCTTATGAAATGTATTACTTTATTTTTTTATCGTGGGGGGCCACTAACATTTGTTATTTTCAATGTCTATATTAGTGCATTATATAAAAAGGAATCAGGGGAAAAAGAAAAACTACAACATATAAATCTATATTTTTTTCTTATTGTCTCTTTCTCCAAACAAGCAAAAGTAAATAGAAAAGACAATCAGAATATGAACATGCACATCTACTGTATATACAAACACACCAGTGAATTAAAGTTAGCATGGAATTAAATGAATTAGGTTTTTTATTATGTCAACAAAGAACTATTTCAGGCCTGAGAACAAGATATTTCTTAAATCGAGGATTTTAAAGCTGGAATGGTAATTTCTTTTCAACAATGCAAAATTACCTTTTGAGCTGAAATTCAGATCTTGATAAGTCCAGAATTCTTTATAAACCAATAAATTACAATTTTTCAGTATAAAATTGAATATCACATTACCATTTTATTACTTATGTATTTATTAAATTTATTTGTTGCCCATATCCCTGATAAGGCATCTCTAGGTGACTTACAGATCATAAAAAGATATATAGAAAAGCCATTAAAAATGTAAAACTATACAAAAAATCAACCAAGAGGTAGACAGCATAAGGATGAGGTCTTCTTATCCTATCAACCACCTCCAACCACAAGCCAACCAGCAAAACCAACTTTTAATACCCTACTAGAAGGCTGAAAGGGTGGGAGCAATTCTCACATCCAGTGGTTGTTTTTCACAGGTCAGCACCACAGAAGAAAAGTAATATCCATTACTTTTTATCAAACTCTTTTATAATATCCATTATATTAATGAAGAACTCAGGTTATGTGGCCTAGATATTCAACACATAAAAATTAATCACTATAAATAGATCTGGCAATTGGATGAACTTCTCAATGTGATTTTTTTTGTTGTGGAGAAGGGGGATAACTGCTGTCCTATGGATTAAGTTAGATAGTTTGCTATTTTGTTGCTACCAAGAGTCACAAGTGTGATGAGAGGCTATAGAAAATAATAATATAATGTTAGGTAAAGGTAAAGGTTCCCCCGCACATGCGTGCTAGTCGTTTCCAGCTCTAGGGGCTCGTGCTCATCTCTGTTTCAAAGCTGAAGAGCCAGCGCTTGTCCGAGGACGACTCCGTGGTCATGTGGCTGGCATGACTAGATGCCAAAGGCACACGGAACACTGTTACCTTCCCACCGTAGTGGTCCCTCTTTTTCTACTTGCATTTTTACGTGCTTTCGAACTGCTAGGTTGGCAGAAGCTGGGACAAGTAACAGGTGCTCACTCTGTTACGCGGCACTCGGGATTCGACCCGCCAAACTGCCGACCATCTGATCAACAAGCTCAGCATCCTAACCCACTGAGCCACCGCGTCCCTTAATATAATGTTATAATATAATAAATATCATATAATAAATATATCATATAATTTTCATTGTATTTATATAGCTGTCTATTTTCCAAAATGACTCTGGTGGTGAACATAATTTAAAGACATCCATACAAATAACAACAACAATTATTAAGGACTGTAATCACAAAAACAATTAAGCAGAGGATTTTTTTAAAAAAAATACTCTTATTATGATGAATTTTGATGTCACTATTTGCCCAACAAACTACATTCTACAAATAATCTAAAGAGTATTTTATATATGTGACTGAAAATTAATTGAAATAGTATTATGATCCACCAAAGGGTTCAAATATTGATTAATATCACCAGCAATAATTACTTGTTCTACGTTTAAGGTAAGAAAATGAAAATTCTTTAAAACTTCTAGTAAAAGGCGAAAGATTTATACGATCTGAAGAGAAACCAGAGTATGGTGGACTTGTAAAAGGTTAAGGCTTTTTGGATAAAAATTTGGTGGAATATGCAGAAGATTTTCAAGCAAAGGATAAAGTTTTGTCCGCAACTCTTCTTGCTGGGAATAATTACAGATGCTACGGTTGTGGACACTAAGTTGATGTTGAATTTAATCACGGCAGCAAGACTTTTAATAGGCCAGTATTGGAAGAAAGAGGAACTGCCGACTATAGAAGAATGGACTTTAAAGGTTTCCGACCTGGCAGAGATGGCAAAGATTTCGGCTTACTTGAAAGATCACTCGCAAGAACGTTATATTATGGAATGGAGAAAATGGGTTGAGTACATTCAGAACAAATATAGGGTTAAGAAGTTTTATGTAGCATTTGAATAAGTCTTCCTTCGTTTTTTCTTTTTTTATTTCCTTTTTTTCCTTTCTTTTTTCTTTTCTATATATATTTGATATTATTAAGATTTGTATTATCCTGTATAAGCTAGAGAGTGATGGATTTTAGAGTTTATGGTTGTTAGTATATGGTTGCTTATGATTGGTTTTTTTTTCTATACCTTGTATTTAGCTCTGGGAAGTCGGGGGGGAGGGGGGGAGGGGTAGGGAGGGAGGGAGAGGGGAGGGGGAGGGGGGACTGTTAAAGATAAACTGTATGTTAAAACTTTTCAATAAAAAAAACTTCTAGTTCAAGGGTCCCCAACCCCCAGGCCACAGCCCACTACTGGGCCATGGCCTATTTGGAACTGAGCCACGTGAGTGGCAGGCCAGCAAGCCAGTGTGCATGAATGGTGGCGTAGCATGTGCACACACATGTGCGTACCTCAACTTGCACAAGTTGAGCTGCATGTGTGCACACATATGATGGCCCAACTCTCACACAAGTTAAGCTGCATGCACATGTAGCAGCATGTAGCAACAAAGATGATTAGGGGACGGGAGACTGGAGGTTGCTGGAATTGGGTATGACTAGTCTAATGAAGAGAAGGACGAGCAGGGGACATGATAGCAGTTTTCCAATATCTCAGGGGCTGCCACAAAGAAGAGGGAGTCAAGTTATTCTCCAAAGCGCCTGAAGGCAGGACAAGAAGCAGCGGATGGAAACTAACCAAAGAGAGAAGCAACCTAGAACTAAGGAGAAACTTCCTGACAGTTAGAACAATTAACCAGTGGAACAACCTGCCTCCAGAAGCAGTGCTCCAACCCTGGAAGTTTTTAAAAAGAGACTGGACAGCCATTTGTCTGAAATGGTATAGGGTTTCCTGCCTGAGCTGGGGGTTAGACTAGATGACCTCCAAGGTCCCTTCCAACTTTATTATTATAAAACTTTTATTCATTAAACATGAAACTCAGTCAACTGAACACTCAAACTGACTGGCACTAATGGTTGACACGGGTTGCTGCCAGCATCCTAGGTATCAACCAGGTATCTCCTTAAAATGTAAGATGTTCCAAGTAGCGTGGGCCTTCCTGTCCTCTACCATCTTCTGGAGTCCATTTAAGCTCACGCCTACTGCTTCAGTGACTCCATCCAGCCACCTCATTCTCTGTCATCCTCAATCTTTCCCAGCATTAGGCTCTTCTCAGTGAGTCCTTTCTTCTCATTAGGTGGCCAAAGTATTTGAGCTTCAACTTCATGATCTGTCCTTCTAAAGAACAGTCAGGGTTGATCTCCTGTAGGACTGACTGGTTTGATCACCTTGCAGTCCAAGGGACTTGCAGGAGTCTTCTCCAACACCATAGTTCAAAGGCCTCAATTCTTTGGTGCTCAGCCTTTCTTATGGTCCAACTTTCACTGCCATACATTGCAACTGGGAAGACCATAGCCTTGACTATACACACTTTTGTTGACAGGGTGATGTCTCTGCTTTTTAGTGTGCTGTCTAGATTTGCCATGGCTTTCCTCCCCAGGAGCAAGTGTCTTTTAATTTCTTGGCTACAGTCCCCGTCTGAAGTGATCTTGGAGCCCAGGAAAATAAAAATCTGTCACTACCTCCATTTCTTCCCCATCTATTTGCCAGGAATTGAGAGGGCCGGATGCCTTGATCTTGGTTTTCTTAATGTTAAGTTTCAACCCAACTTTTGCACTCTCCTTCTTCACCTGCAACAAGAGGCTTTTTAGTTCTTCTTTACTTTCTGCCATTAGAGTGGTATCATCTGCATATCTTAGGTTGTTAATATTTCTCCCAGAAATCTTAATTCCAATTTTTGATTCATCTAGCTCTGCCTTTCTCATGATGTGCTCTGCATATAAGTTAAATAGGCAGGGTGACAGTATACAGCCTTGCTGGACTCCTTTCCCAATTTTAAATCAATCGGTGGTTCCATGTCCAGTTCTCACTGTTGCTTCTTGACCTGCATATAGATTTCTCAAGAGACAAATAAGATGCTCTGGTACTCCCATCTCTTTAAGAACTTGCCACAGTTTGTTGTGATCCACACAATCAAAGGCTTTAGCATAGTCAATGAAGCAGAAGTAGATGTTTTTCTGGAACTCCCTATCTTTCTCCATGATCCAGCATATGTTCGAAATCCTACCTGTACTTCTGGTAGTTCTTGATCCACAATATACATATATACATATACATATACATATAAATATACATATACATATACATATAAATATACATATACATATACATACATACATACATACACACACACATGTGTGTGTGTGTATATATATATATATATATATATATATATATATATATATATATATATATATATATATATATATATATATATATATATATATATATATGTTAAGTATTTGTCAAGGCTTTTTGAAAGCACCTTGCTAATTAACTCTTTCATTCCTGTTTTGGCCTATCTTCAAGGCTTATCCACAGGATATAGTCAACTATGACAGCTCATTATTTGTGCAAATTATTCAAGTTGCTAATAAAGAATTTTGGGAGGCTGAGATGGCCATTTCGAACTCTTTATGTTCTCATCAGTCAGTTAAAAACAACTGCCTAAGATACAATCAGCCCAGGTTCGAATCTCAAATAAAGGGTATGACTGACTGATGAGAACATAAAGAGTTCGAAATGGCCATCTCAGCCTCCCAAAATTCTTTATTAGCAACTTGAATAATTTTTATATATATATACACACAGTCATGGCCGAAATTGTTGGCACCCCAGAAACTTTTCCAGAAAATCAAGTATTTCTCACAGAAAAGTATTGCAGGAACACATGTTTTGCTCTACACAAGTTTATTCCCTTTGTGTGTATTGGAACACAACAAAAAAGGGAGGAAAAAAAGCAAATTGGACATAATGTCAAACAAAACTCCAAAAATGGGCCGGACAAAATTATTGGCACCCTTTCAAAATTGTGGGTAAACAAAATTGTTTCAACCATGTGATGCTCCTTTAAACTCACCTTGGGCAAGTAAAAGGTGTGGGCAATATAAAAATCACACCTGAAAGCAGATAAAAAGGAGAGAAGTTCACTTAGTCTTTGCATTGTGTGTCTGTGTGTGCCACACTAAGCATGGACAACAGAAAGAGGAGAAGAGAACTGTCTGAGGACTTGAGAACCAAAATTGTGGACAAATATCAACAATCTCAAGGTTACAAGTCCATCTCCAGAGATCTAGATTTGCCTTTGTCCACAGTGCGCAACATTATCAAGAAGCTTGCAACCCATGGCACTGTAGTGAATCTCCCTGATCGTGGACAGAAGAGAAAAATTGATGAAAGGTTGCAACGCAGGATAGTCCGGATGGTGGATAAGCAGCCCCAAACAAGTTCCAAAGGAATGCAAGCTGTCCTGCAGGCTCAGGGAGCATCAGTGTCAGCGCAAACTATCCATCGACATTTAAATGAAATGAAACGCTATGGCAGGAGACCCAGGAGGACCCCACTGCTGACACAGAGACATAAAAAAGCAAGATTACAGTTTGCTAAAATGTACTTGAGTAAGCCAAAATCCTTCTGGGAAAACGTCTTGTGGACAGATGAGACCAAGATAGAGCTTTTTGGGAAAGCACATCATTCTATTGTTTACCGAAAATGAAATGAGGCCTACAAAGAAAAGAACACAGTACCTACAGTGAAATGTGGTGGAGGTTCAATGATGTTTTGGGGTTGTTTTGCTGCCTCTGGCACTGGGTGCCTTGAATGTGTGCAAGGCATCATGAAATCTGAGGATTACCAAAGGATTTTGGGTCGCACTGTAGAGCCCAGTGTCAGAAAGCTGGGTTTGCGTCCGAGATCTTGGGTCTTCCAGCAGGACAATGACCCCAAACATACGTCAAAAAGCACCCAGAAATGGATGGCAAGAAAGCGCTGGAGAGTTCTGAAGTGGCCAGCAATGAGTCCAGATCTGAATCCCATTGAACACCTGTGGAGAGATCTTAAAATTGCTGTTGGGAAAAGGCAACCTTCCAATAAGAGAGACCTGGAGCAGTTTGCAAAGGAAGAGTGGTCCAAAATTCCAGGTGAGAGGTGTAAGAAGCTTATTGATGGTTATAGGAAGCAACTGATTTCAGTTATTTTTTCCAAAGGGTGTGCAACCAAATATTACGTTAAGGGTGCCAATAATTTTGTCCAGCCCATTTTTGGAGTTTTGTTTGATATTATGTCCAATTTGCTTTTTTTCCTCCCTTTTTTTGTTGTGTTCCATTACACACAAAGGGAATAAACCTGTGTATAGCAAAACATGTGTTCCTGCAAAACTTTTATGTGAGAAATACTTGATTTTCTGGAAAAATTTCTGGGGTGCCAACAATTTCGAGCATGACTGTATATATATATATATAAAGGTGCTAGTCGTTTCCAACTCTACGATCCGGTGCTCATCTCTGTTTCAAAGCCGAAAAGCCAGCGCTTGTCCGAGGACGTCTCCATGGTCATGTGGCTGGCATGACTAGACACCAAAGGTGCACGGAACGCTGTTACCTTCCCACCGTAGTGGTCCCTATTTTTCTACTTGCATTTTTACCTGCTTTCGAACTGCTAGGTTGGCAGAAGCTGGGACGAGTAACAGGCGCTCACTCTGTTACGTGGTACTCGGGATTCGACCCACCAAACTGCCAACCTTCTGATCGACAAGCTCAGCGTCCTAACCCACTGAGCCACTGCGTCCTTATATATATATTATTCGGGTTTTTCCCCGCGTAGAACTAAAGGTGTAGGCGCAACGTTTCGACGGAATCCCATCCGTCATCATCAGGCTGGTGGCTTTAGCTTCCTTCTTCTGGGAGAAGCATGTGGCTGTTTGTTCCTCTTTTTTAAACTGCCAGAGGGGGTGTGTTCTGTGGGTGGAGGTGTGCTCTGATTGGGTGGGGGACCAAGTGTGTTCTGATTGGGTGGGAGTGTGTTTTGAATGGTGGGTGTGTTCTGATTGGGTGGGGGTGTGTTCTGAGTGGATGGGCTGGTCTCAGCTGCCAGCTCCAGACCTGAGCTGGTGAGTTGTGCTGCTTTTGTTCGGCTTCGTGTTTGTGGTGGTGCCATGTTTTTATAGTGGGTGTCAGTTTGCTTATTGTGTGGTTTGGAGGGGTTTAAAGTGGCTGATGTTGCAGCTGTAGTTAGGTTTCTGTTTTGTGGTTGTGCCTCGTTATCATTGTGGGTTCGGATTTGCTTTTTGAATGGTTGTGTGGTGGTGATGTCATGTGATGTTATCATGAGTTTGGGTCTGGTATCATTCTTGGTGGTTGGGCCTCGTCTGTCAATCAAGGCGGGTTTCCAAATGGCTGGTAGGCGAGAGGTATCATCTCGTTTGTTCATGCTGTGGGGGCGTTTTTCTATCTCAATGGCTTCTCTGATTATTCTGTTGTTAAAATGTTCAATTTTGGCGATAGTTTTGGTTTTTTTTAAAATCAATTTCATGTCCCGTGGCTTCAAAGTGTTGGACCAGGGATGAAGTTTGTTCTCCCTTTCTGAGTGAGTTTTTGTGCTCTTCAATGCGTGCACTTATTCTTCTGTTGGTCTGTCCGATGTATATGGTGGGGCAGGTGGTGCATGGGATTTCGTATACTCCTTGGTTTTCTAACCCAATTATGTCCTTGGGGTTTCTTAGGATGGTGGATATTTTTCTGTCTGTGTAGAATGCTGTTTTGATGTTGTGTTTTTGGAGGACCTTGCTGATTCTGTCTGTGGTCCCTTTTAAGTATGGGAGGAGGGCTTTGCCATTTTCTTGTTCTCTGTCTTGGGTTTTTGTGGGTGTCTCTCTTCGGATTAAGTTGGTAATCGTGTTTCTTTGGAATCCATTGGCTGTTAGTACATTAGTGAGAGTGTGTAGTTCGGTTTTTAGGTGTTGTTCGTCAGCTAGGTGTTTTGTTCTGGAGATGAGTGTCTTGGCTACGGAGTTGATCTGTGCTGGGTGGTGGTGTGAGAGTGCGTTCAGATAGAGGTTTGTGTGTGTTTTTTTATGGTAGATAGTGTGTCCTAGGGAGCCGTTGGATTTCTTGTAGACTAAGACATCAAGGAAGGGAAGCACAAAAACTCACTCAGAAAGGGAGAACAAACTTCATCCCTGGTCCAACACTTTGAAGCCATGGGACATGAAATTGATTTTAAAAAAAACCAAAACTATCGCCAAAATTGAACATTTTAACAACAGAATAATCAGAGAAGCCATTGAGATAGAAAAACGCCCCCACAGCATGAACAAACGAGATGATACCTCACGCCTACCAGCCATTTGGAAACCTGCCTTGATTGACAGACGAGGCCCAACCACCAAGAATGATACCAGACCCAAACTCATGATAACATCACATGACATCACCACCACACAACCATTCAAAAAGCAAATCCGAACCCACAATGATAACGAGGCACAACCACAAAACAGAAACCTAACTACAGCTGCAACATCAGCCACTTTAAACCCCTCCAAACCACACAATAAGCAAACTGACACCCACTATAAAAACATGGCACCACCACAAACACGAAGCCGAACAAAAGCAGCACAACTCACCAGCTCAGGTCTGGAGCTGGCAGCTGAGACCAGCCCATCCACTCAGAACACACCCCCACCCAATCAGAACACACCCACCATTCAAAACACACTCCCACCCAATCAGAACACACTTGGTCCCCCACCCAATCAGAGCACACCTCCACCCACAGAACACACCCCCTCTGGCAGTTTAAAAAAGAGGAACAAACAGCCACATGCTTCTCCCAGAAGAAGGAAGTTAAAGCCACCAGCCTGATGATGACGGATGGGATTCCGTCGAAACGTTGCACCTACACCTTTAGTTCTACGCGGGGAAAAACCCGAATAACCAAAGATCCATATATATATATATATATATATATATATATATATATATATATATATATATATATATATATATAATTTGTTTTTGTTTCAATTCCACTCTTAACTTCTGCTTTCAGAACAGAATATGAAGTGACAATCTGATTCTTTATTGTAATGACCAGCGTTTAAGCCAATTTTTATTTTTGATTGTGAAAGTTATGAACGCATGGTTTCAAAAATTAGAATAGAAATATTGAAGGTCAGGGGTCGTGAAGAAGGAAGCCAGAAGGGAATCAAAGATTATTTTCTAGGCACAAAGCCAAATAAAATACAATGCATGGTTTGTTTTACACTAAAATTCTTGGTATAATTTTGGAAAAGAGACATTTGATTATTAACAGTGCTCTAGGAAGTGAAAACTAATGCAAAACTGTGGGATAGATCAAGTCATGAAGGGAACGTTATGTTATGCAGCACATATAAGTACTGTTCATCTTCTTTCCAGCTCTAACTACTTGCTTTTAGTCTCCCCAGAAACATCATTTCTATTACTCAGCCTGCATCTAGCCTTTAGGAAAACAGCTACACTTGCTGTCAGATTGAAATAAGTTCCATTAAAACAGGAATAAATTGTAGCAATCTACTTCTAACTATTTCTTCTAAGAAGGGAAATGACATCTTGAATTTCTTACTTGCGTAAGGAAAATGATTCACTTTCCCATTTATAATACTAAAAATCAATGTATGACATTAATGAGGCATTCATTTCATTTAGGTTTAGGTTTCTTGTTTGCTGTTTTTCAAAGTAAGACCAGTTTATAATGTTGATGGTTCTCTTAGTTACTTTTATCCTTGCATTAAAATATGACTGTAAGTCTTAAACTTGTTAATGAAGTATATTCAACACAAGCATAAAAATGGCTAGAGGACATTGCAATTAGACTATTTCAGGGAAAGATGGGGCTTAGTTAAGTTTGTTTGTTGTCATTAAACTACTCAAATCTTTCAAACTAGCAGGATATGGGTGGTAGATTGTTCCTCTTATCTGCCTGGAAAAGTTGGTTGTAATGTGTGCAGCACACGGGTACATAGGAATGTGCTTTCCATCAAATCAGATCATTGGTTGCTTTACTCAACATTATTATTAAGCACCTTGTAGCATATTTCCACTTTTTCAAAGAGAAGTTTGAATTTAGTTCTACCACTAATATTGGACGTCAAACCTTGGGCTTTTCACTTGCAAGCCATTTTTTGTTACCTTGAGCACTTAAAAGATAAAAACGATATACATCCTCAGAATTTCTAGTGATAGAGAAATTAAAGTAGGTGATAGGCTGCACCTTTATGATTGAAAGGACCTCTAAGAGAATGATTAACCAGCCAAGGGGAATTCTGGGAATTGAAGTCCACACATCTTAGAGTTGCCAAGGTTGAGAAACGCTGCCTTAGACATATACCATCTTGCAGTGAGCCTTTTGTTTCAGTCAGCTTGGTCACACCATTTAACCAGAGCAATTTAGGATGTACCAAAAATAAAAAATAAAAATTGAAGAAGTGACAGTCTCCCTTAACCATCACCCCCAGCTATGGGCCTGGCTTGTTCCGCAGTATGCCCAAATTATTTTAAAAACTAAAGGAAAGAGAAGGAATTGCTCATAAAGGAGCAAAATAAACAAGGAACATGGAAGAGGGAAAGAGACAGCATTGTAGGGCAGACAAGCAAAATAAGACTTTTAAAGCAGTGGCATCACTTCCTTGGTCTGGTCTTAGCAGATGCCATTGTAAATCAGGATCTGTCCTTCCTTTATCAATCATTTTTTTATTATTTCAAGAAAGCTAAGAACACATTTCTTCTTCTCCAGCAATTATGGCTGCTGTAAAAGAGGAGAGCTCTTTTCAATCATGAAAGAGTAGCCCTTCCCCCTTCCAAACTCTTTAGCTGTTACCAGTGAAGATATGGCATTATAGGGGATATTGAATTTATAAAATCAGTACTTAGATCTAATCTTAGAAGTTCTCAGAGTTACAGCATAAAAGCTTCAAGTACAGAGGGCAATCTTTTCCTTCATACAATCTCAGTATCCATTTAAAACAGGAACCCAAACTTTCCTTCTCAATGTTACCATAGATCCCAAAGTTCCCACCACAGGGCACTTTTGGACGACAACCTGAAAATGTCCAAATCCAGGTTCTGTCTTTAAGGCCAGAGCTTTCATCCTTATACTGAACTGATCATGCAAGGCTTTCAAATAATAATAATAATAAAAAATACTTACATTATTCTCCAAAGCACCAGAAAGCAGGACAAGAAACAATGGTTGGAAACTGATCAAAGAGAGAAGCAACCTGGAATTAAGGAGAAACTTCCTAACAGTGAGGACAATTAACCAGCTTGCTCCCAGAAATTGTGGGCGCTTCATCACTGGAGATTTTTAAAAAGAGGCTAGACAGTCCCTTGTCTGAGATGGTATAAGGCAGACATGTCAAACACAAGGCCCGGGGGCCGGATCCGGCCCGCAAAGTGGTTTCATGTGGCCCGTGAAGCCATCCTGGAAACAGTGAGGGAACGGCCCCCACTGCCTTGGCCCTGGCCCAGAGACCCTCCTTCTGCCAGACACCCTCAGATCTGTCCCACTCCTGCCCAGGCACCCATAGGCACCCTTGATGCGAATGATGTAGAGCTGGCCACGCCCACCCAGTAGGCCATACGCACTCTAGACACGCCCACTCAGTAGGCCATGCCCACACAGGACATACGGACCCGGCCCCCTGAGGGCAACCGCAATGCTGATGCAGCCCTCAATGAAATTGAGTTTGATACCCCTGGTATAAGGTTTTCCTGCTTGAGCGGGGGCTGGACTAGAAGACCTCCAAGGTCCCTTCCAACTATATTCTATTCTATTCTATTCTATTCTATTCTATTCTATTCTATTCTATTCTATTCTATTCTATTCTATTCTATTCTATTCTATTCTATTCTATTCTATTCTATTCTGTTCTGTTCTGTTCTATTCTATTCTATTCTATTCTATTCTATTCTATTCTATTCTATTCTCATTACTAGTCAATTTTAAGCTTAATATAACAGATCTTTCCTCTATTAATTATTAGTTTTATTATTGTTATACTGAGTTATATAAATTAGGGATTTTTGTAACTGAATAGCAATGAATGCATTACCTGCAAAATATTGAAATGGAAGAGATTTCCTATAAAAATAAACTGGCACAACCACTGACATTAGAAGAAATTGTAGGAACAATTCAACCTATGAGATCCGGAAACTGCCCTGGATCAGCTGGTCTTCCAGTTGAATGGATAACTTTCCACATACCTGCTGGCATCTATATTGTTTGAGCTTTAAGTTTAATTGTTTACAGCTGTATGTTTCTTTTTCATTTTGTAAGAGTTATATTACATGAATATTAAAGCTTGGGGAATGGTGTACAAGATGTGTACATTACTGTATATTCCAGTATCTTTGCTCAACTATAGATACTGTACGTGATGAAAAAGGTTTTGATATGGTTCAAATAAAAATTATGATTTGATTTCATGCCACTCAGAGTCATTTTATAGCAGAGATCAGTGGCATAAAAATTTAATAAAAATAAATAAATGAATAGAAAAATAAAGTGTATTCTAAGTTTCCACCATCTTTCTAAGTTTCCACCATCTTTTAGTTGCTAGATTTCAACAAGGTATCTTTACCCAGTGGTCTAACCCAGTGGTTTGAGTTATTATAAATAGATTAATCTCTCAATCTATCAGATTATATTATGGCACCCATTGCTTGCTTGCTTTCATGTCACCTTGTGAACTCTCAAGTTTCCTCTTTCTGCTATGTATTCAAATTGGACAGTGATTAATATATACCTTACCTTACCTTACCTTACCTTACCTTACCTTACCTTACCTTACCTTACCTTACCTTACCTTACCTTACCTTACCTTATCTTATCTTATCTTATCTTATCTTATCTTATCTTATCTTATCTTATCATCTTATCTTATGCTGGAAGCACAAGGCACTTCCAGGGTGAAAGGATTAGCCAGTGACATCATCATTGTCCAGGGGATGCCTGATTGGAGGATATTTTCATGTCCCTGTTAAGTTGCCCACTGAAGTAGTAATTGTGGTCGCCCACTTTTGAACTGCTGGTTTGGCAGGGGCTAGAATGACAGACAGGAGGTTACCCCATCACATAGTAGCACTCGGATCTCAAATGCAGGCTTGCTGATTATCAACCCAGCTTTCCAGCCATGTAAACCACCATGCTCCTCATGGCACATTAGGCATCTTAGTTCCATTAATCTTTGATTTGTTTCTTGGACAATTGGCTTCTATTTGATAGCCTCAAGATATCACAGGTGTAAGGCACTTAGTATTCCATATAATTTGATCTTATTTGCTGATAGATATTTTGGATAATTATGCAGTATCATTACCAAAACGTATTGAAGTTGTGCAGCAATATGGTTCGTGCAAGTAGTTCTCATTTAGCGATTAGAATTGGGATTGATAATTCAGTTGTTAAGTGAAGTGGTTGTTGAATGAAACTGTGTGCTTAGGTTCTTGCTTCAGCTTTCCTTTGCAAAAGGTTAGAGTTATGCAGGGACTGAGATTAAGATTTACAATTTATATGGCCTCAGTAAAAGATCGGTTTTATATCTTTCTCAACATATATCAGAATATGTTGAATTAAATATGTCTAAATGCATAGATGCAATTTCAGTTGACATAACTCAATGGTTAAAATTTTCATTAAGGCTCTGGGGTAAGATTAATGTTATTAACATGAATATTACATCAAGATTAATGCATATTTTAAGAGGGATGCCAGTGTTAATCCTTATTAGATACACTTTATACAGACAGATAAGTTAATGAGAACATTTTAATGGCAGGTTAAAGGCCCTCAAATATCATTGTCCAAACTGATGTTACCTTATGATGATGGCAGTTTTAACCTTACTAGATTTTCAATTATATAATTGGGCTTTTCCTTTAGCATCTATGGCTTCTGAGAATGAGACCTTCTATGAAATTACTCTTTGGGGGAACAGTATGAGTAATAAAACAACTTTGAAATTACTGCAAGTTTTAGAGTATATTAAACAGGGATCTTTGTTTCCAATCTTGAAATCTGCCAGGCTCATTTGGTTATATGTGAATTCCAAGAGAAACTGTATAATAACCAGTGCTTTTTTTGTAAAAGAAAAAGGTGCCGGAACTCACACATGTCATACAACCCGCCTTGCCTACCCTACAAGGTTCCATCCAAAAAAAGTGCCGGAACTCCGTTCTGAGCGTTCTATGAGAAAAAAAGCCCTGATAATAACCCACATTTGAAAATAGCAGAAAGAAATGGCAAAAGGATCCACGATCCTCTGAATCACTTGATTTCTCATGGTTGTTTACAAGACTTCTTGATATTAAATTTTGAATATGACTTACATAGGTTTGTTTGGCAACATTTGTTCATATAATGGAAACTATATATTGACTTATGGAGGGGGAAAAAAACAACTTGACTTGAAAGGTAGCTTCTGCTTGCTAAAGAGCACTGACCTATTGCAAAGAAGCACAAATATAATTTACGCAGCTTGGTAAAGCAGAAATGAATCCTCAAGGAAGAGTTGTGAAAACAGGGAAATCAACCTTCAACCTGCAAATGCTTGCTGGATTAAGGCTATTAATAAAAAAGGGAAATTGGGTTGCTAGGAAATGGGATTTAGTTGCTATGAGGTGCTGCTCGTATAAACAGGATCATTGTATAAGCTTTTGCCTTCCACTTAATTATTGGACAGTACTTTGCATTCTCCCAAGCACAGTTCCAATGCACTTGGCTCAAAGCAGTAAAGTTATATATTTGCTGCATTTGTGAGTGACTGACTGTCACCCTTTGGCAAAACCAGTCCTTGAATAGCTCTAACCCTTCATAAAGGAAAGGTTGTGTGAAGCAAGGTGGTGTGTTGTCTCCTTAGCCTCCCAGCCTATTTTTCCTTGTTTTGTGCTGGAATTGTAAGAAAATTGGAGGTTCTTTAATTAACAAAATCTGGCCTGGTGAAATTATAGACTCACGTTGGGTTCAGATCATTACCTAAGTTAATACACTTTGCAAAAAATATTTACTTATTTATATGATTTTTATGGCCACCCATCTTTGAACACAATCCTATTTTAGCTAGGGGCCTATGTGATTTAGTTAGGGATCCATCTGATATCAAACTACCTTCCTCAAATGTGGACTTCTAATTTATAAGGAAAAGATTCAGAATATGATTCTGTTAATCTGTTTTTGAAAAGCATCTGTTTTTTTTTTAAAAAAAAACAAGATAAAGCAAAATGTTTCTGTATGTTCAATATGGAATGATGAGTTTATGGATTTAATGAATATTAAATGAATATTATTTTTCTTCTTTTGCCACCTGATGTTTAGTCTTCTTTAATCACCATCCTGTAAATTTTTCTCTATTGATATTGCAAGCTTTTTTGTACTTCACTATTAAATAAGAAAATAATAATTACATGAAAAATAATTTTCTCCCTATCCTGCTCTCTCTGTCTCTCTCTGTCTCTCTGTCTCTCTGTCTCTCTCTCTCTGTCTCTCTCTCTCTCACACACACACACTCCATCTAAAAATATATCTTTGCAAATGGACAAGAGAAATTATCCTGGGGTTTGGACTTGGGGTGGTAAATTCTGAGATCTACATCCAATATTTTTTTCAGAACTGCTTCCAAAATGTAATACTCCATATATGTGCATTTAATTTCTGTTTATAAATGAAGAACTTTTCATTTGTCTGTATTACATTTCAGTTTGCTTCCCCGCCCCCCTCCCCAAGCTCATCTACCCAAGGGGTGGAGGCAGGAATGTTCCAGTTTTTCAGATGGAAAGAACTGGAGTTATATTTTGTTTTTTTTAAATACATTCATATTTCATGCTTATCTGAGGTCTTACACTACAGTTTTTGTTTTTTCATACTCTTAAATACTTTTAAAGCCACCAACTGTCAAGTGCCAGGGAGATCAGGAGATTCAGGCAGTTCAAATGAGTATAAAGATTTATTGCTAGATTAACCTCTTTACAAGAATCTGACCAACTAATGGTCAAAGGAAATGAGAGGGAGATAAGAAAGAAATTCAGGAGGGCTGGACTTAGATCTCTTGTGGACACACAGGCACATGTGATTTATTATGCATCTGACCCTCCATCGGGCTCAGCCTGGTCATCTCCTACACCGACTTTTAATAAACCTGCTACTAAAATTAAGTGGCAACATCAGAGACCAATCTGCAAAATTGCTCAAAGCAAACTAATATTGCCTATATTATTTCTATTTTGTGGTTACCTCTTCTTCCTAATTTTCATGCTAAAAAGTAGGCATGAATGATGACAGCCAGGGATGTCACCTCCCTGTCATCCTGCTAGGAATCCAAATCATGCAAGCCTCTTTGATGGCAGACCGGTCTGTGTCACACAGCATGTTTAACACCCTCTAAGTTAGCTTTATGCTCTCAAATGCAGCAGGAAATGCTGTTGAAAAAGCTGGTTGGTAATTGCAAGTGGAACAGAAGATGCCATTTTGTTCCTTGGGTCATTCCAAGCTGGAAGAACCCACAGGAAGTTCTCTTGCTGAAGGCCTCAAAGCAAACTCTGTATATGAAGACTCTAGGTTCAGTTCCTAGGATCTGCAAGTTGTGTAGGAAAGACCACAATATTAGACCTTGATGCTAGTCCATGTAGCAATTGTCTGTAGACCCAATGGCTTAGTGGTTTATAAAGCTTCACTTGGTATAACATAGCTTCTGAGTTTCCCTAAACATCTCTCCACTTTTGTTGTTGTTGTGAGAAAGAATATATATGCTCTTGTTGTACATGCCTGAATGTGACATTGCTAGTCATGGAGCATTTCCCATGCAAATCAAAAGAAAAATGTTTGCTGCAGAAACCAGTATGTGCATCACTGGTATGATGTTCCTCGTGTAACAGCTTGTGTTGTTCTTATTAAAGGTATAACAACACCAAGCATTATGATGGGGCGGTGAAGTAGAAACTAATTATCTCTTAACAATTCCGCCTACCTATTTCTCGCATGGACAGTCAGCATCTTGAGCAGGGCTGCCTTCAGAACCAGGTTCAGGCTGAAGGAACTTCAATTGGCTCAGGGATGTTTTGTTATAGGCTATATAAATAAAGATACAAAAAATAAGAGCACTTCCACATTTTATATTGCTGCATCTGCATTTTAGAGTTAATTACTTAGTAGATAACTTCTAGGTAAAGAGACTGGAAAATATAAACCTCAGCTAACCCAAAGGGTAAGCAACACAATGTAGTTGCTTCTTACTAGCAACTCATAAAATTGTCAATCTGGCATATTTTTATTTTTTCTGATCAAGGATTCATTCTGTCCTATTTCCTTACATCTGAAAAATCTGCATTAACATTCATGTGAATTTTCCCACACATTTATCTTAATAGTCATGTCTGAATAAATTTCATGAGCTATTTTACATCATTATAATATATTTTATGTTTATATATATAAATGTAGTTTAGTTTAACTGTAGTTTAACTGTAGTTTAGTAAAATAAGTGTATATCTATTTTATTGCTTAGCTGATATAAAAGTAGATTTCTAAATTTCTATTGTATTTGGATAGTTCTGTGGACTGGATTTGGCAAATTCTTTAGGTTCTTTGTGATTTTGTTTTATTTTCTATATTGTTCCCTAAATATTCTGGATTTAGAGGTCAAATATGGTAGGTTATATTAGAAGTCCAAGAAGATTGTTTAGACTTTGCTGTATTTGTTACTGTAATGATGATCTACATCAGAAGCTTGCAACCTTTTTGGTTTGGTGGACATATTTAAGCTTTTGAGTGAATAAAAATAATTTATCAAACTTGTATACCTCCCAGGTCTCAATGATGCTGGCCATCTCGCAGCAATCAAACAAGTAATGTACAATAAAATCAATAAACCACAGTCATTCTCACAAGGTGGTTGCTTTGGGGCTATAACCACTGAGGTTGTTTCTTACTGGCTCTTTTTTAAACTCTTCAGTTGTAATATGTACTTATATCCTTGATTTTTCCTGCCTAAATGTAAAACTTTGCTTTTCTCCACATTAGAACTCATTTTGTTGGATAGTGCCCATTGTTCAAGTTTGTAAAGATCCCGAGCTTGTCTTCTGGGGTGTTGGCTACTCCTGCCAGTTTAGTGTCGTCTGCAAATTTGATGAGTTCCCCTTCTACTCCCTCATCTAAGTCATTGATTAAGATATTAAAGAGTACTGGGACTAAGATGGAGCCTTATGGTACCCCACTGCTTACTTCTCTCCATGTGGATGTAGTACCATTGAGGACTACTCATTGAGTACAGTTTGTCAGCCAGCTACAAATCCACCAGGTGGTGATGTTGTCTATTCCACCTTTTTCTAGCTTACCAACCAGTAGGTTGTAGTCTAATATGTCGAATGCCATACTGAATTCTAAGTTTACTATGTCCACAGTGTTTTGCTGGTCTACTAATTTGGTCACTTTATCAAAGAATGAAATAAGATTTGTTTGGCATGATCTGTTTTTAACAAACCCATTCTGGCTACCATTTATAACTTTGTTTGCTTCTAGTTGTTTGCAGATCTGTTTGTTTGATTATTTTTTCCATGATCTTGATGTTAGACTGATTGGTCTGTAGTTTCCTGGGTCTGTTTTTTTTTCCTGAACCACATCAGCCCTTTTCCAATCCTCAGGTACTTCCCTGGTGCTCTGAGATTTTTGAAAGATATGGTGCAATGGTTCTGAGATAACATCTATCACCTCCTTCAGAACTCTGAGATGTAATCTGTCGGGTCCTGATGATTTATATTTGTCAAGATCAGATAGGTGTTGTCTTACCATTTTCTTTCTTATTTTAATTTTTGTTTCTAGTTTGTCTTTTGCAGTATTTTTTTGGTAAGTTGTGCTATAATTCTTTTTGTGTGAAGACTGTTCCAAAGAATGAGTTAAGCAGCTCTGCTTTCTCCCTATTAGATAAAATAACCATAGACTAGTATAAGAAATTAAAAGCCAGGATATATTGCTATTAATATACTTAGGACTCTATGAAACAGAGATCCTGCCAGCTTCATACATTTAAAGCTGTTTTCTAACCTGGCAAGGATTCTGCAAAATATCTTACTTATTAAGTGTTGTTAAATGTGGATGTTAAAATTTTAAAAGCTACTTGGTAAGAAATTACAAATATATTTCCTTTAATAATTCAACTTTCATAATTGTTTTTCATGAAACATTGTCAGATACTATTAGACTTTTAATGAGTTTATTAGGTTTATATACTGATATACATAATACAATTGTCTGTGGCATCATAAGGTGCACATGAAGAAGCCCTCCATAAGGTATTTCTGGGACAAGTGATAAAATAGTTTGGATTGCTTGCAGAATATATTTTTCTGAGAAAAAAAAATCTTGTGTACTAAGAATGGGATTATTTTTCTTGCAATAAAAATATATAGAATGTCCTAATATTTATCTTTGTGCTGGGTATGCTGAATCTGACAAATTTATTACATCTAAAGTTAGAGTACCAAATAAAAATACTGTCGTGAGCTATGGTGAAAGTGTTACCATATCATACATTTGGATAATTTTACTTAATAATGATGATCAAAGATCTTTATCTTAATTAATTGAAATTGTACTGTGAGATGGGAAATATTTCAGATAGATAATGAACTGGAAGGTCTAATTTTATGTTTATTGGCAATAAAGTCCCTGAGGATCAAAATAAAGATTTCTGGTTTGTCCATAATCTATTAAATACTGAAGGTTGGAATTCCTAGGAATATATTTTACTTAATGAATAGAAATATTTTATATTTATATAAACAAGAATAAATATGTCTAAATTTATGATCAGAGAGAGAGAGAGAGAGAGAGAGAGAGAGAGAAGAGAGAGAGAGTGAAAGAGAGAGAGATGTATTATATGAATCACAAAGTTTACACTTTTTATCATCTTATTATTATCCTCTAATTTGTTCAAAAGTAGGAAATAGATGCTTAAAACTACCAGTTTAGGGCTTCAGTAATTTGGACAACCATCTAATGGGAACCAAGAAACAGATTTTATCTCATTAGGATTTTTGCACCCCAGATCAGATAATAGATGTTATAATATCAGAAGACACATGTAAAGGAATGTTGCTGAGAATTCAAATGCACTGTATGTTCAAACTGTCTATCTCAGCAGACTGTTACTGGGAGAGCTGTTACCCACTGGACAAATATTCCATGTGCTGGTGTGTTGTTCGTTTTTAGTAAGTCTTGGTCCCCCAAAAATGCAGGATTAGCAGCTGTCATGTCTACTTATTTCACCACTCTACTTTGATTCCACATTGTTACACTGATTAACACCCCCCCCCCCTTTTTGCATACTTGCTGGATAGTAAACCATTAAACTCAATAGGTTTATTCCTGAGAAAGATAAAATTTACAGCACTAAGAATATGAAAGATCTACTGCTTGACTGCATCCAATTGCTTCTTCCTGACATCTCCTTTCCCTATGCTGACTAGCTTATGTGTATCACATATCTGAATGCTTTCCTTGGGAGAATGAAAATAATCCCTGGTAAAACTTTCATTATTTTATTCATAATGTGCATACGGTGAATAGTAAATGGGTAGGCAGAAACTGTAATAAAACTTGATGCGATAATTTGTGTGTGTGTGGTGAGCCATATTTAATAAAGAACAGAGTGACAAAGATCCAGGAAAAAAGACTGTATGAGACTGCTTTTCTTAGTCTCTGCAGGATGCAGAGATGAAGCCAAGAGATGTTGACCTAAAGAACAGCAGAGACAATAGGAAGAAAGTGCTATTAACATTGGTGCCAGTTTGCACAGCCATCTCAACATGCTTTGTTTCTTGAAGAAGATGGAAATTTAATTCAGATCACCATAATGCATTTAGCTATTGGCAGCAAAAATGCTTATGACATTTTAAAGATTGAAAGATTGAAAAGACATCATTTAATCTATGAGAGATTTGGAGGGCATCCAACCACATGTATTACTTAGGCATTAACCAAGGCAAGGCTGTGTGTTCCATACCCAGCAACTGTTTTATGAATGAATAAACTCATTCAGGTTGATGTTTTTTTTTTGCATTTCATTTCTGTCTCACTGTACAGTTTACCTATCTAACCGGAAAGGTTTATTTATAATCCTATTTCAGGATAATACTCTTCTAATGAACCAGCGCAGTTCATAACGTGTATGCCAGAATGAATGCCAGAATGCTTTTGAGATGTCACTAGTTATTTTGCTGGGTTCCCCCCCCTTCTGCAGAAGCTTAATATAGTTGCAGTACAATTTTGTCCCTCACAAAACCAGTTATTTAACAATAGCCTCTTTTAAAAGCAGAATGAACAGTAGTCAAAATAGACTTGACATTGTGAGAGACTGTCCACAAACAATAGTTCTATACACCATTGTGATGGTATACACTATAGAGTTAATAGAATAGAATAGAGCTGGAAGGGACCTTGGAGGTCTTCTAGTTCAGTCCCCTGCTCAAGCAGGAGAACCTACACCATTTCAGACAAGTGACTGTCTACTCTCTTCTTAAAAACCTCCAATAATGGAGTGCCCATGATATCTGAAGGCAAATTGTTCCACTGGTTAATTGTCCTCACTGTTAGGAAGTTTCTCCTTTATTCCAGGTTGCTTCTCTCTTTGGTCAGTTTCCAACCATTGTTTCTTGTCCTGCCCTCTGGTACTTTGGAGAATAATTTGACCCCCTTTCTTTGTGTCAGCCACTCAAGTACTGGAATACTGCTATCATGTCACCCTTGTTTTGTCTTTTCCTTAAACTAGCCAAACCCAAGTCCTGAAGCCATTCTTCATATGTTTTACTCTCCAGGCCTCCAATCATTTTAGTTGGTCTTCTCTGAACTTTTTCCAAAGTCTCAACATCTTTTTGTACTATGGTGATCAAAACTGGTTGCAGTGTTCCAGGTGTGGTCTTACTAGGGTTTTATAAAGTGGTACTAATATTTTGTGTGATCTTGATTCTATGTCTCTGTTTATACAACCCAGGATTGTATTAGTTTTTTGGCTTCTGCTGCACACTGCTGGCTCATGGTTAAGTGATCATCCACTAGGACTCCAAGGTCCCTCTCACAATTACTGTTTTTAAGCCAGGTTTCACCCAGTCTGTTCTTGTACCTTTGATGTTTCCTGCCTAAATGTAAAACTTTGCTTTTCTCCACATTGAAACTCATTTTGTTGGATAGGGCCCATTGTCCAAGGTTGTCAAGATATTTTTGGATCCTGAGCTTGTCTTCTGGGGTGTTGGCTACTCCTGCCTGTTTAGTGTCATCTGCAAATTTGATGAGTTCCCCATCTATTCCCTCATCTGACTGAGGGGGTTTTTAGTTTCAAGTTTTTAACATTGTATTATTGTTGGGCTATTAATTAATTTAATTCTTTAATTCTATTTTTTATCTTAATTTTATATTGTCTTTTAAATATTGCCCTGTAAACCACCCTGAGTCCTTCGGGAATAGGGCGGTATAGAAAACTAAATAAAAAAAATAAAAAAATAAATAACCCCTGCAACAGATTTTGTCGAATTCTGCCGGCTGGGGCCTTGTGTCAGACTGTGTGATGCTGGCTTTTGCAGTTGTTTTAAAATCAGCTTTGGAACCAGAGTTTGCCATCTTCAAAAGACTGCTGGGATTAAATCGCTAGCTGTTCAGACCTGCCTGTACAATCTCTCCTGCACATGCTATGACACGTCCTTGAGCCTAGCGCCTGTCCAGAATCATGGGGTATGACATGCCCGGGTATGTCCTGACAAGGCCTAACCCCCTTTTTTACTAGCAGACACAAACACGATTTGCAGCCCTGACATGTCTGAACAAGTCTACTTGCCACCTGGCTGGTTGCCTTTTGTGAGCATTTTAATTCCTGTTAATATTCCATATCATTTTGCGGAAGGAGGGCAGAATAAATTTTATTAAATACCTTTTAGAAAAAAAGGGGTTAAATGCAAGCCCTTGCCTTTTAGGGGGCTCCTTTTTCCCAGCTTTTGAGGCGCTGATTTTTAAAACTCCACAAAAATTAAAAGCAAAATGATTAGAAATAAAAAGCATTTTTTTTATTTCACAGCTCCCCAAAGTAGGGCTTGTTTCCCCAAAACACAGGCCTCTGTTAATTATTTACTTTATTTAGCTTATTCTGTTTGTTTTGAATGTCCATAGAAGTAGTCTAAAAGGTAAAGATAAAGGTTCCCCCACACATGCATGCTAGTTGTTTACAACTCTAGGGGTCAGTGCTCATCTCCATTTCAAAGCCGAAGAGCCAGTGCTTGTCCAAGGACGTCTCTGTGATCATGTGGCCAGCATAAGTAGACACCAGAGGTGCACGGAACACTGTTACCTTCCCACTGTAGTGGTCCCTATTTGTCTACTTGCATTTTTACGTGCTTTCAAACTGCTAGGTGAGCAGAAGCTGGGATGAGTAACAGGCGCTCACTCTGTTACGCGGCACTCAGGATTCGACCTGCCAAACTGCCGATCTTCTGATCGACAAGCTCAGCGTCCTAACACACTGAGCCACCACGTCCCTATTAGAATTAGTCTAGGGTTAAGCTAATCATGTATCCAGAGGCTTGACTGCCTTGACTTATTGATGGGGTTTAGGTTCAAAACGTCTTATCTGAAAATAGGGCTGCTAGGGTTATTCTTGCTTATCTTGATGGGCTTAGGCCAACACATCACTTGCCTTATCTGAAAATAGGGCGGTTACTTCCGCATAGGGCCATGATCCGCTGATGTAATCACCACCACGTGGGTTTGTTTACTTTGATGATGTCACTGATCAAAAGTGCTGATAATTTTCATTAAAAAAAGGTATACGCTATTACTACTCACTTTCAAATACAACTAAATATACACTTTTGGACTAAGACTTCATTTTTATAATTTTAGATTGAAGTTGATGTTTTAGCTCTGACACACCAAGAGAATGAGATAATTCCAGGTAATCCACAAGGCCATTTAATTTTGTTGGTGATTTGGACTTCCTAAATACAAGTATTCTGACTGGACTTTTCTTGAAAGTCAGTATTTCAAAAACATATTTAATAAATAGCAACTTAAATTCTTCTGTGTTCAGTGAATATATTCTACCTAGAGTAAGCATAGATCCAATTGTAAGATACAGCAACCATTTGTTCTACTTCATGCTGGATACTAGATCTCAGTCAAAATATATTTTTAAAAAATCCCTAGGATGAGAAGCCTCTGGTCAAATCTGCTCCAACTATAAGAAACTCTCACCACTACAGTTTAAACAAAAAAAATCTAAACTCATGTCTATATACAGTATTTAATTGGACTAGGCAAATGTAAACCTGTGCTGGGCTTTGATGAGGCATTCCTTTCTTTCTGTGGTTCGAAAATGGACCTTCTAAGTTAAAGTCTATTTTTTTTAAAAAAAATTCAAATAGTTTCATGGAACATAATTTCTAGCACTCTGAGGCAGCATATTAATTTGACAAATCCTCCTGGGTGAGAATAAATAATGGATATTTACCTAGCCCCTTTTCAGCATTCTGCATTCTTTGCTGGCCTCCAAGGCCTGCAGCAAGTCTCTTCAAATGTTTGAACAAAAACATCTCTGCTTATTTTCCCCTGACATGACCCCTGTGGATGCAGTGAATGGCACTGATAGATTAGGTTCCTTGCCCTCCCTGCTGGAGGAGATGTAATGATGGAATAGCAGGAAAAAGGGGACTGCTGATGAAGCCAACACTTTAGAAGTCAGAATGAAGAGGAAAACAGCAGGGATTTTTTTTAAATCCCATTTATATCCCACCCTTCTCCGAAGACTCAGGGCGGCTTACAATCTAAAGCACAAATCAATGTGCTTAGCAATAGCCTTCATTCTATGTATATGCCTGCTTATTAGGGCTTTCGCCACCCCCACCCCCCCCAAGCGGCATTATTACAAAGTCAGCTTATTGCCCCCAACAATCTGGGTCCTCATTTTACCTACCTCGGAAGGATGGAAGGCTGAGTCAACCTTTTTTTTCCTCCAGATAAAGATGGACTCCAAAATAATAATAATAATTCTGATTTCCCAGTGTCCTCACCATCATTATCCTAGTCAGAAGGATAGCATTTCACAAATAAACAGCCACTAGCAAGAACAAGATCTCCAGTTTACTTTCAGTTTAAATTAGAATTCCTGACTTGTCCAGAATTAGCCCTCTGAGCAAGCAGGAATTTTAATTTAAACTTTGTCTAGTTAGTAATGCTAGTTCTTGTACCAGTCCTATATCCATGGTAAATATGTTATATAATTACTGGAACTGTATGTACACCCATTTTCAGACAATAATGTGGATTATTTGAATTATTTTAAAAGCTGGCAAACCAACCTTAGTAAGGTTGAATGTGAGAAGGCTCACCAAAAAACTGAATTTCTCCCCTGCAATTTGGCCTGATGGCCTGACTCTTGAGATCTTGTTCTTTGCTGTTCATTTGTGGTACATTCATTTAATTGATCAAGTTTTCCTTTCTGGTTTTTGTTTTTAAATAAATCAGCTACTACTGTTTACTCTGGCTGGTAATTTCTCTCTGGCAGATGTCTTTCCTAACCTTGCTGCTATTGAGAGTGCTTTAGTTAGAGATGTTGGCTTTCAGACCTGGGGCTCTGAGAAAGAGATACTCTGCCACTGAGCAGAGTACCCTTTCCAGCAGAGAAGGGGGACTGCTGAAATGACAATAGTAGTAATGATCTACGAATCCAAATACACAGACAGATCTTTGAAGCCACATCTAGCAACAGGAGCCATCTGTTTTTGTATGTCTCCAATGCACTTGGCTACATCTATCCTTCAATGCTGCATGCACAGAATTGTTTCCAAAGCAATAGCATCATTCCTATGTCATATTTATATGGATCATGGAGGGTGTTCAATATGCTGTGCAGATACCCCAAAGAGGAAATTGCTCTAATCAACAAAATCCTAGAGCGTTAGTCAGCTCACAACAATTCTAGGCACACACAGAGTTAAAGTAGCTTCATATGGTAGACATACTAACTTCTTTCTCACCTGCTATGGGAAATAAAAACGCCAGGGGAAAAAAGCTGCAGAGAATCCCAATTATCATTTTAAAATGTGCTGATGAAATCCTGGCATTTCCTAAAATTGAACACAAGAGGCTGCATGCAGACATGTCTCTGCCAAGCGTTGGCTATGAGCAATCAAAGCAAAGATGGTAGGTGGCAGGGAGGGGGGGAAGGAAGCCTTATTTAAGTTAGTGAAACAATCTTACATCGTATCATGTGCTCCCAAAGGTACCACATCTCCAGAAGCATCCCTGGAAAGCTTGCTTCATCTTTATTGCCACAACCTCTCCTATTGGCTCCAAATGTGTGAGGTAATAGCAATAACAATAGCACTTAGACTTATATACCACTTCACAGTGCTATACAGCATTCTCTAAACAGTTTATAGAGTCAGCATCTTGCCCCCAACAATCTGGCTCCTTATTTTACTGAGCTCAGAAGGATGGAAGGCTGAGTCAACCTTGAGCCAGTGGCAATCAAACAACTGAACTGCTGGCAGCCAACAGCAGAATTAGCCTGCAATCTCCTGTGGGAAGTCAGCCCTAATAGCCCCAAGTCTCCCTCCCCTAAGCAGAAACCAGCTTTGTAGAAATGCAGATGTAAATAATCAGGAAGGTTGGAGGCCCCCAGCTAGAAGCTTAGGAAGACAAAGACACCTAAAATGTACATACCCCACCCAAAGTCTAAGACAGGACATAATAGGATTAACTCACAGATGCCAAAGGGCACACTCACTCAGGTCCAAATACATGACACAGGAAATACAAAGCCTCAGACAGGAACAGGAAACAACCTCAAGAGCCCCAGAAGGTATAAAAACCCACTCCCTATATGTGCTCATTTTCTTTTCTTTCAGAGCCATCTTTCTGTCTGGCTGTCCTCTTCAATAAACTGCAACTTTCTTTCTAAAGCAGTCGCCATGTTGTTTATTCCCGGCTTGGACTGAACCATGATGAAGACTTTTCCTTCTACACTCCATTCTAACCACTGTGCCATGATAAGGAGGGCAAGTCATTATTCCTATCTCTACAAGCACTCCCCATTCATCCAACTACATCTAACACTAGGGCATAACTATACCTGTCCCATCAACCAGAAAGGAAGCATGGCCTGCAACAAATTTTTCCTGCATGAGAATCAGAGCAATGATGCACCATTGGAGCTCACCCTGTAGGTTTGTAGCACAAAAAGCCAAGAATGCTAGCTTCCCAATGCTTGCTAGAAATGGGAAATACATCTGCTTTCAGAAGACAATTTATTTTGAGCAGCAAGCCACCAAAGGCTATAAAAGGCAGATGAAAGCTGATGCATCTGCTTGAAAGCCTTACTGAGGACAAAATGGAGAAGTTGTGAAAGCCACATATCTTAACATTCCCAGCGCAAGTCAGAGAAAGAAGTGGCAAAAAAGGAAGATGGTTCAGCAAAGTCTGTGAGCATGAGAGCAGTGAAAAGCTGCTGGAATGGATTAGGGATTGAACCTCAGGGAATGATAGGATTTGTGGGATACTGGCAGGAAATGCTGACAGCACAGGAGTGGAAGCTGTAATAAAGAGCTGGTATTTCCAGGTGTTAGAAAAATATATTGCCAGATGGGTCAGCTGTGTTACTCTTTTGTAGAAAAACAAGTAAAGATCTTCTGGCATTTTAGAACTATCTTAAGTAATTTAAGTATTACAGTATCTCCAAAGGGGATGACAGCCCGTTTCATCAGATGTATAGATAGTGGGTTCCTGAGACAGGGATCTTTCCCCTCTTTCTGAACAGAAGGAGGAAGGGGGAATGTTGGCAATCAGGTGCTTAGTTCCCATGTCTGCATTACTGGTAGATATATAGGGAAAACACCTATCAGAAGCATACTGAGATGCACAAATTATGAGCCCAAACCATGCAATACTCAGTATGAAGTTGCTAGAGCTATATAATGCCAAAAAACAAAAAAGGTGTACCAAGCATTATTCAGTTAATACATACAAGGTTCAAATCAAGGGGACATCTTTTACTTTAGATCATTCCTCCTGTTGTTGTAAGTCTATTGTATTTATTTATAAGTTGGGCTTTATTTGGAATAGGCCTCTATGTGATGGTTTTTTTATTTTAAATTAGAATATTAAAGGCATCAATGTGACATCCCCTTGGAGGCACTTAGGAGTCTTTTTTAGTTTCTTTAGTACTATATATCTTATCTTAGGAAATGGAAAAGTTGGAACTGCAATTCAGTTTCTTGTGGTTTTTCTCTTTGGGCCCAGTACATCATATCCAATATATCCGGTTGAGTTCTGGATGGCGCCCGACCTTCGCTCCTTCCGGCGTGATCTAAAGACCTACTTGTTTGAACAAGCCGGCCTGGCCTGATGGGTTTGGGTTTTATTATTGCTTTTAACGTACTGTATTTATTGTTGTTTTGTATTGGGCATTATGTTTAATCTTTTCTTAATTTTTGTATCTTTGCATTTTAGTATTTATTGCCCTGTTCACCACCCTGAGCCCTTCGGGAGAAGGGCGGTATACAAATAAAATTATTATTATTATTATTATTATTATTATTATTATTATTATTATTATTATTATTATTATTATTATTATTATTATTATTATTAGCAAATTTTCTAACTTACACTGGAGCAGTCAGCAATAACACAAGTTACTGGCACAAGAAAGCATGACTTACGGAAAATATTATGCAGAAAGTCACGTAGAATGTTTTCATCTTTGCTACACTTTTAGATTTTTTTGACTTTATGCTTTAAATGTCTAAGGGCACTAAGCTCTCCAAGGAAAAGTGGGACATAATTTAATTATTATCAGTAGTAGTATTAAATAGTATTATTAATTTTCTTTATTTGTATCCCACCTTTATTATTTTTACAAGTATATCACGGTGGAGAGCATCTGCAACACACTTTCCTCTTCCTCTTTTCTCCACAATAACATCCCTAAGGCAGAACTAGAACTCACAGTCTGCCATTATCTAGACTGGTGTCTTAACCACTAGACAAAATTGTCTCTAATAGTATTATTAATAATAATGTTATTTTGGACTCAGTTCACAAGGCAAATAAACAATTTCAGAGTAAATATCCACACATGCATTTAAACAAGATGTCTAAAGTCCCTAATGATAAAGTATGTATGCATGAGTATGTGCACATATGTGCATGCCTTGAGTCTATTTTAATTTTTGGCAAGTGCCTGGACAAGTTCTTGCACTTTTCTTTTTTTAGAGAGATAGCTTTGTGCCTAAGGTGGGACTAGAACTCACAGTTACCCGGTTTTTAGCCCTGTGCCTTAATCATTCCACCAAACTGGTTCTCAATGATAGAAGTAACATTAAAAAAAAATGATGCTTGGGCTTAGTAGTGTGCAGGACTGTGGAGACTGTGGAGTTTAGGAAATAGAAATAACATGAGATCATTGCAAGGGCTAAGGGCCAATGACACAATGACTGTACTAACTGGGTGGTGATATTACAGATACTGATTAAAATAGCTTTGCTCTGCAAGAGAATGGGGACAAATTATTGGCTTGTCTTGGGATCTGCATCATATCATTTATATGCCAGGATGAAATCATGGATATCAATTTTGGAATGATGGTTCTTATGGAGGAATTTGGTCTTCATTCAATCTGACATTCATACCACATCTTCATCCTGGGCTGAGCAAAAACTGTAGTGGAAATCCTGATCTGGTGCCTAAAGGTGTGAGAGATTGAATGAGATGGAAGCTGTACTGGATGAATCTTGTCAATAAAGAGTTACTGTTTGTTTAGAAACCTTTTCATTCCAGTTGATGTCCACAGGTCATAAAGTTGCCATAGTTGTCCACCCCTGTATCTCCTTCTCCTTCTCCTCTTTTGCAGTTTCAGGTATTGAGGGAGATACAAAATTCTGGTTCTTGTACTTCTAGTGGCCTGAACTATTGTTATTTAATGCTGTTGTAGTATGTCTTTGATGTTGTCTCTCCATCTTCTTCTGGGTCTGCCTCATGTTCTTTGACCTTCTCCTCTTTTTCTATATGCCTCATATGGTAGTATTTAAATTTAGTTTCCAAATACTGCTTTTTCCTGTGGTTGATTTCTTCTTTCTCTTATCAATAAACAATCATAGTCTGGTAGCTGGTGTGTGTAATGGTGAACTGTAATCCTAATTCTTCTTTCCTGCCACATGTTCCTCTAAATAAGTTTTATTTTTGCTTTCATTTTGGGGGGGCATTCTTTCATATGGCAAAATATTTTAATAAACTAATCAACCAGCCCATAAAGTATAGATTGTAATTGAAATGGATATGGTTAGCCTTGATGCAAATGGTTACTTTTGGTCAATTCTGGGCAAGTAACTCTGATCCACTATGAAACTGGACAGTTGAAACTGCCATTGAACAGGAGCACCATGTTAAGCATGAACATCCATTAGAAACCAGCAGGACATCATTGACATTATAATATCATTCCTCAAATGATGCCAAATATATAATTTGCTTCATTTGCAGAATGATTTTATGATGTGAGTGACATCATTTACACCATTTCTCTCCTTTTAATGCTGCTGGTCCTAACCCAAACAAAAAGACAAAAATTTACCGTAATGCATGGTTAGGTTTAAATATGCCTGTCTATGGCATAGAGAGAGATTCATTGGATCTGACTACAATTTTGTTGTGTAATTGATTTGGTAAAATCACTATAATAGGTGCTTGTCTTCCAGCTGACAAGTTTGAAAAGGTTAAACATCAAGAACACACCACTTAACATTTGTATATCACATCTAAACTAAAGGTAAAGGTTTCCCCTGTCCAGTCGTATCTGACTCTAGAGGGTAGCGTTCATCTCCATTTCTTAGTTGAGGGAGCCAGTGTTTTCTGAAGACATTTTCCATGGTCATGTCACCACAGGAGTATGCGCCAAGGTGCATGGAACACTGTTACCTCCCCACTGAAGTGATACCTATTTATCTACTCACATTTTCATGCTTTTGAACTGCTAGGTGGCTGGGCAGGAGCTGAGGCAGGGAATGTGAGCTCACCCCATGATGTGGTGCTTGGGTCTTGAACTTGAGTTGTCACTTTTCCAGCTGATAAACTAAGCATATTTAACCACTGAACAATCACACCCCCTTATATCTAAATTACTTGGATTGGATTGGACTGTATTTAACTTGAGGAGGTGGCTGAACATTTTGCTTCTTTAACTGTTTTTTTAAAGTTACTTATTTTTTTTAAAAAAGAAGCCTTTTATGGTCTCATCTCATGGTGAGCTGTTGCTTAAATTCTTTCTCCAAAAGAAGGAAGACACAAAACATAAAATCCATGCTAGATCAAGGCATTGCATTATTCCCTGGCAGTGTGGTGGGATTTAATTCTTTCCTGCAATCCTTTCACAGTTAATGTCACCTGGAGTTGAGTGGTTGTTTTTAGTGATGCAGAATAGTTAATGAATCCAATTGGTTTTGATGTATTTTAATCCATTTCAATATAGTAATAGACCCTGAAGTCATGCTTGGTGTCAGAGGGAGGAAATCAGAACCAATCCTACCAGTAAGTTGAAGTAGTTGGGTGCCTTGGATGATAGACTTCAGGCGATGGCAACAAAGATGGCGGAGGAAAGAACTAAATATGGTTCAGCCTGTCTAGGATCTCTGCACTTACCTGCTGCTTTCAGTGCAATAGAGAAGTTAATCCCATCAGAAAGGATTCCACTGCCACTTTGTTTCACTCTTAGACATGAGAGGTGATGGGCAGAATCTTGTTCTTTGTCTCAAAGTGGAAAATGTTGTGGCTGGCCATAGAATAATTCATTCGAGACACAGTCTCATTTTAGGTATTTGATAACTCCAGCTGGACTACATGTTGACAGTTGTGCTAGATCTGGGCTGCTCCATATGTGGCATGCATATGCTCATGGCCCTGTGTACACACGCGTGCATGCACACGTGTAAAATGCTTTCCCCTCCCTTTTCCTTCGGTCCGCCAACCGAGAAAGGTTGGTGACCTCTGCTCTAAACAGTTATCTTTATTTAAATAGATTATAGATATCATTTTATTGCTAGAATGGAACCCAGTTGGCTTGACAAGTTTTTCCTACTGATTAATCTGCTGTGTATTGAAAAATATAAATAGAGACCAGTCTTTTCTCATTCTAGAAATGGCCATTAAGCATGTAATTTGCAGTTGGTACATGAAGAAGACTGAGGAAGAAAGCATGAGAAAAGAGAGACTGTGCGTATGGGGAGATATTATACATGCAGAAAGAGTTACTGAGTGGAAAGTGGAATGCCCACAGAAGTAAGCTAAATTCTGCATTTTAATGTGAATGAGTAAACAGTCAGTGCTACAATAAATCTCCAAGGTATTTGATCCCTATAAACTATTTTAATCCCTAGGGCAATTCTGGCAAAGAGAGATAACTGTTCTAAAGCAGAAATGTTCTTAACATAAAACCCACACTGTATTTACTCTCTGTGTGTCAATTTTTCTCTCTTCTTAAAATATTAATAAATAGAGGGTTTTAAATGCCTACCCTTTCTTAGCCCAGAGGCTGCTCTTGAGAGCTTTGTCTATTATGTCTGTCAGCCCTTTGCTTCACTAATGAGAATGTTTTAATTTATGGCTTATGGTTGCCAGTCAAGGTTCAGGCAAAATTGGAGCTACAAAAGAACACTGGGGTGGCAGGAGGTGTTTACTTCATACAGTACCTCTGAAATAAGGGGGGAAAAACCCTACACACTACAACATGATACTTGTATGGCATGGAGAAAATTGGCTGATCCATGTGGTGAATTTGATAGATGCTAAATCTGGCTTGTATCTGAGGATGTAAGCTATTTATAGATGGGGCTCCTTAGAAGGCAATTTATATATTTCTACTATATATCTTAGGAAAAATGATCTTGTGAATTCCAAAAAAAGACCTAATTTGTTTTAAATTTTTATTATTATTGTTGTTTTTAATGCTTTCATTTGTAATGCTGGTCTGCGATTGTAATAAAAACATAATTGATTGACATAATTTGCACTTTTTGGATTTTGAACATGGAGAACTTTTGAACTTTTTTGTAATTTTGAAATTTATTGTGACAGTTTTAAATAGATTGCATAAATGTATGCTTAATATTCTTGTTAAAAGGAATTAAAACATCTTCACCCCATTTGCTTTTGAGTGTGATAGGAAAATGCATACTAGAGGATATTGTAGTGTTGTGTATTTGCATGTAACTGATATTCATAAATGGTTTTGAATTAACCTGAAGGGAAGGACTAAGTGGGAAGCTCTATGGTGCTGCTTCAATCCAGTGCTGTTCAGCATCTTTATAAAGAACAAATCAAATGGAAATGGTGCTGAGGAAATTTACAGATGACACCCAGTTGTGTAGACTGGAGCATTGTGTTCCTTTCAGGGTACCAAACAAGGAGAAGTTGACAGGATTCAGGGAGACCTAGCATGATAGTAAAGGATAAATCAAACCCTATGAAGAATGGTTAATGAAGCTGGATGGAAATATTATTGTACTTCTACAAATATCTAAGCAGATTTCTATAAATATCTAAAAATATATCATGTGGAAAAAGGGAAGAGCTGTTCTTTATTGAACCAAGGAGAGGACAAAAACAAAAGGATTTTTAAAAAAGCAGGTCCAGGATGAATAACAGGACAACTTTCCTGATGGGAATTGCTGTTCAGAAGTGAAACAGTCTGCCTACAAGAAGAGTAGTTTCCTCCTCCACCCAGATTTCACATAGGAGCTTGGAGCTTCTGCAATGAAAAGGCAGCTGGAATAAATAAATAAATAAATAAATAAATAAATAAATAAATAAATAAATAAATAAATAAATAAATAAATAAGAGCCCTTCCATCTTTTTCAGGTAGTCCTCAACTTATGACTGGTCTCTTAGCAACCATTCAAAATTACAAAAGACCTCCTTAGGGCTACTTATGACTCGTTTCGAAGTTCCAATGGCTGCCCTGCTCCGTCAGGGTTACATGATTGCATTTGGGATACTTGGCAACCAGCCTGCATTTATAGCTGTTTGCAGCATCCTGTGTTCACATGACTACAATTTATGATGTCTTTTTGCTGGAAATCACTGTTTACTTTTGATTTAGCCATTTTGGCTAAAATGGTTTCACTTAACAACCACCATGTTTGCTTATGGCAACCAGCCTGCATTTATAGCTGTTTGCAGCATCCTGTGTTCACATGACTACAATTTATGATGTCTTTTTGCTGGAAATCACTGTTTACTTTTGATTTAGCCATTTTGGCTAAAATGGTTTCACTTAACAACCACCATGTTTGCTTAGTGACTGTGACTTTGCTTAGAGACCACTGCAAAAAAGGTTGTAAAATTGGGCTTGGTCATATGGTGACTGCTCAATGACTGGCATGATTTATGATAGTAGCTCAATTCCTGTCATAAATAGAAGACTAAGGACAAAGATTCTAAGATTCCACAAATTTTCATCAGTCAGGTGGACACTTATTTAATCTTGCAAAAATGATGACATCTGTAGAAAACTTTTAGCACATATGTTACCTGAATCATCACTTAGCTGCTCTTTATTCACTGCTGTATGTATCTTCTTATGCCACTGACTAAGACTTTCAAGCAACAGGAAGCAATGTAGAAGTTCCCCTTTTGACGTGACCTATGACAGACAGTTCATTGCTTGATACTGCAAACCACTTTCCCATTCTGGTGACATGCAATTACCAAAATTCCTCGATTTCATGCTTTTGTTGTCCCAACCTGCCTGAAAACCACCATATTGGCAAAAGCAGGCACAGATTCCTGATGTTAACAGTGCTACAACCAGTAGATATTGGGGTGAGCTTCCAAATCATTTGAGGCTCAATGTAGAAAGCTGATGGGATGAAGAAAACAAGATGATCTGATTGATTCTTTTTTTTTTTTTACAAAACACAAGCTGTGACTAGAAAGGAAGACAGTCTTAGACATTAATGCTACTTCCCAAATGTATCGGTTTCTTGAACATTTAATTTAATTTATTTGATTTAGGCGGCCATCTGACTCCAAACTACTCTGGTTGGTTCCTACATGCATTCTTAGATTTCTCTCTAGTGCAGTGCCCTCATTGTTGTAATCCTTTCTGATTATAGTGTCATGCAGGAAGATGAATTAAGAAAGGTTTAAACAAGAAGCAGTTCACTTGTCTGGAAAACTAAAACATATGGTTTCTAGTAAAGTAAGATTAAATTATTCTTACCTCATCATGTTGCCTATGGTGAGGGAAGCTTACACTAAAGCAAAGACAGCCAGCACATCTTACACTTTAAGATGCTTGGCAACTTCAAGCTATCTTTCAGAGTGTTGACCTGAATACTAGCATCTCATATTTAGGAAGATTATCTCAACAGTGACTTTTTGCAGTTACTACCATATGGTTCATGCTTTTGTCCTGAGATTAGGTCATAGGAATGTGATGTAAATTGTAAATGTGTGTGTGTGTGTCTATTGTACAATGAAGCCTTCTCTTATTGCCTCTTCTCTTCTAATTATGCCTTGTAGAAATACATTGTATGATTCAGGTAACATACATAAGCTACTGAACAAATGAAATCAGTAAAAGAAGGAAGGCAGGGAGAGTGAGATGAGATATTCAAAACTGAACTCCTTACTAGCACTGATGATATTATCTAGTTTGGGTACTGAAACATCTGCAAGAAAACAAGCAAGCTCAGAGAGCACCAAGGACCCCTCATGAAGAGATATTTGCTTCTTTATTTTAAGCATCACTCTCTATAAAAATGTCCTTGATAATACAGGGTACTGTATGGGTATCCTGCTTCTTTTGATACAAATGAATCACAATGAAACGGTTATAATTCAAGTAAGACCATCTTTTCCCTATATTGGACTTTCAAGATGTGGAATCTTTTAATGCATTATTAATAATAACTGTTCCTCACCATACCTCTTGTGTCTGCTGAATTATTTACTGTGAGAACTTTTTCACATTTTGTAGATTTCTGTTAGAATATCAGTAGATAAATAAATATGCACATGCACATTTACATGAACTAACTAAATAAGATTTAATAGCAATATTATGCAGAAATGGCCTACACGTATGGCCTACTATACCATTGATTTATTGTTTATTTATACCATTTATTTCTCATCCTACCTTTATTATTATTATTATTTAATCCCATTTATATCCCACCCTTCTCCGAAGACTCAGGGCGGCTTACAATCTAAAGCACAAATCAATGTGCTTAGCAATAGCCTTCATTCTATGTATATGCCTGCTTATTAGGGCTTTCGCCCCCCCCCCCCGCAGCATTATTACAAAGTCAGCTTATTGCCCCCAACAATCTGGGTCCTCATTTTACCTACCTCGGAAGGATGGAAGGCTGAGTCAACTTTGAGCCTGGTGGGACTCGAACCTGCACTAATTTCAGGCAGCTGGTGTTACTTAAGGAGGCATTAGCCCACTGCTCCACCAATGACTCAAAATGGTGAACATCCCCAGTACAGCTTCCTCTTCCTATTTTCCCCACAACAACAACCCTATTGAGGAGAGGTAAGAAAGAGTGACTGGCCCAGTCAGCTAGCCGGTTTTCATGCCTACAGAGGAATTAGAATTTATCTCCTGGTGTCTAGCCTGATGTTTCAACCTCTGTAAGAAGAATATCCCTACTAAGATTGTATCACACACACACACACACACAATCCAAAAGCCTAAAACTACATATTTCATTTAAAAATATTTTACTTTTATATTGGTGAATGTAAATATAACTAATTCATGATGTAAGGTTAAGTTAAGTTAACTGCTTCAAATAACTTTAGTTAACTGCTTCAAATAACTGTTGATATATTTCTTGGCATTTGTAGCATAAAATAAATTCATAGCTTGAATTGCCAGAATTAAATCTAATTGATTTGACTTATAGGAGGAATTACATATGGGAGTCTCACTTTGGAAATTTATGGAGACTTCGGCTCCACTTGCATACAAACAGAATGAGAAAACAAAGGTTTGCATCTGGTAAATTCACCTTTTAGAATTAGGGTTTTTCTATTGGCAAGACCTGAGACTGAGTCTCTTTGGTAAATGATAACTTGTTGGAGGTAGGTAGGAATAGTTTTATTTGAAAGTGCAAACCTCTTTTATATTAATTGATTCACATTGATGCTGTAATTTGAAGACATGTCTGGCTGGAATAATATGGAAAGTGAAATCCAACATAACTGGGAAAACCACAGCCTTTCATATATCTATGGAGATTCTCAGTCATCCAGGTCATGGTTGTCCCAAGGGTGCTTTTTCAAGAGGCAACTGGACTTTCTTGTTTTTCTTTGAAGACGTTTTGCTTCTCATCCAAGAGTTTCTTCAGCTCTGACTGGTTGGTGGGGAATGGAAGGATATATATTCCTTGTAGACAGCTGGTCATTTCCATTCTTTTAGAGAGTCATTGAGGCCACTTGGAGGTTTTTCTGTGTCCTCAGGGTCACCTGAGTAGTGCAATTGAGGGTGGAGCTTTTTTGGAATTGCTGAAAGGACTGTGTTGTGGAGCTGTGCTTTCTGCAGGATGTTTTCTGCCCTTCATTGTTGAACATTGTTTAATCTGTTTTTAATTTTGGTATTTTGGTATTTATTGCCCTGTTCACCACCCTGAGTCCTTCGGGAGAAGGGCGGTATACAAATAAAATAAAATAAATAAATAAATAAACATATGAGCAATTTTTCTTCAAAGAAAAGCAAGAAAGTCCAGTTGCCTCTTCAAAAAGCACTTTTGGGACAACCATGACCTGGATGACTAAGAATCTCCATAGACATTTATCTATGCACTTTGGGATGAACACCTTTGAATGGTACAGGAGTATGAACAGATTTCCAGAAAAATTACAGACTACAGGAACTATTTGTACTTCAGTTTGAGATGCAGGCAACACAGATTCATACCCAACAGCCTGTGCCTGTGTTCAACAGTGAAGGGACAGGGGGCAGAAAATGTCCTGCAGAAAGCACAGCTTCACCACACAGTCCTTTCAGCAGTTCCAAGAAGGCTCCACACCCAGTTACACTACTCAGGTGGATTCTGAGGACACAAACAAACCCCCAAGTGGCCTCAAAGACTCTCTTTTGTTGTTGTTAGCTGCGAAGTCATGTCCGACCCATCGCGACCCTATAGACAACGTTCCTCCAGGCCTTCCTGTCCTCTACCATCTTCTGGAGTCCATTTAAGCTCACGCCTACTGCTTCAGTGACTCCATCCAGCCACCTCATTCTCTGTCGGCCCCTTCTTCTACTGCCCTCAATCTTTCCCAGCATTAGGCTCTTCTCCATTGAGTCCTTCCTTCTCATTAGGTGGCCAAAGTATTTGAGTTTTAGCTGTCTGCAAGGAATATAAATCCTTTCATTCCCACCAACCAGTTAGAGATGAAGAAGCTTCTTGAATGAGAAGTGAAACATCTTCAAAGAAAAACAAGAAAGTCCAGTTGCCTCTTGAAAAAGCACCTATGGGACAGCCTTTCAGATATATTGCCACTATGGAAATTAATTCTATATACTTTCTCCAACTTTTGCTGGGTTCCAAATGCTTTCACTAGACTACATTAATAGTGAAAGCAAAGTGCTTATGAACTGCAGTGTTTTTCACATCTTGGTGTGTGTGTGTGTTGTTGTTTTTTTGGGGGGGGAGGAAGGAACAAAAACAGTCAGAATTCCTGTTCTATCTGTGCTAACAGATTTGGACTGCAAAACTCCAGACAGCCACAAGGTGGCAGCAAAGAATTAGAATTTTATGTATGTCTTTACTGCTATCTGGTGGTGATCCAGCTTTTGCAACTCAGATATGATAGCCCTAGTTCAATTCATGGTGTTTTCAAAATTGTTTGAGACCAATTCAACATACACATTGAGTGCGAAAGGAAGACAGTGTATGGTCTTCTTCCAATATTTGTATGTACAACACACTCTGTTTTTCTGTTTGTATCTTTAGCTTGATGAAATCAAGCAGAAATCCATCTTCTACTTTTCTGAAAATGTTCTTCTACTCAAAACAGCTGTCTATTTTTTATTTTTTTTGCCATAGGATTTTGCTTCTTTAGGTTTAAAATTTTTATGGTGGTTTTGACCAGTTCTGCTCCTATAAAATGCAAGCAGCCAAGGTCCTTATTGTTATTCTTGTTCTTGTTGTCATTATTTTGATAGGGCTCGCAACTTGGGCGTCCTCCTGGATTCACGGCTCAATTTTGAAGACCATATAGGTGCCGTGACCAGGGGGGCTTTTGCCCAGGTTCGCCTGGTGCGCCAGTTGCATGTCCAGCTTAACTTGCCCATGTGCACATCGGTCCAATGCTCATGGGGCCCGGTAATGGGCCGTGGCATGGGGGTTAAGGACCCCTGGTTTAGACCGTAGAGTTTAGAAATGGGAATAAAGATTGAAGTTCATTAAACCAGGAAACTCACCGACTATTTTATTCCAAGGTTTGTTGTGAGGTTAAAAATGTGACAATCCTGCATCTTTTTTTCCCTAAGCTTTCTTGCAGAACAAACTTGTTAAATTAGCTGAACTGTTCTTATATCCAAATCTCTTAAGAAAAAGGAAAATCCCTTATATCTTTGGACAGAAAGTCACAGCAACAAGAGGGCTTTGGGAAGAACATTTTATTGCTAAGCATATTCTTGAACAAAAAGGCAATTATGAAAAGAAAAGAACTGGGGGAAAAGGAAAGAATGGAGAGAAGAAAGGAAACAAAAGTGAGAGATAACGGCACAATAATGTTAACAAAAATCTTCACAGTTCTGTTCAGAAAATAATAGTGAAATGGGAGAAGCTTCCAGACAGAAATGCATGTGTTCCCCAAAATCTGTCCCAAACAAACAGATAGAAGAAAAGAAAAGTGGGTTTTCCTAAAGAAAAAGAAAAAAGCAGAAAATCATTTCACAAGACTCCAAGAACAGCAGCAATCTTTTACAGACATCAAGATATAATCAACTCCATATATGTTTGGCCAGTGAGGCTGTTGAAAATCATTCTTTCATATCTTTTAAAAACCAATCTTTCTCTTTCTTTCTTTCTTTCTTTCTTTCTTTCTTTCTTTCTTTCTTTCTTTCTTTCTTTCTTTCTTTCTTTCTTTCTTTCTCTTTCTTTCTCTCTCTCTCTTTCTTTCTCTGTTGTAGTGTAAAAAAATTAAAAAATAAACCAAAGAAAACAAAACAAACCTCACACACACCAAAAAGATTTGTTAGCCAGGTAAGCCTCTTCTCAAAGCATATGAGAAGGCTGCCTTCTTTTTATTGTTCCCATGTGCGCGTGTGCATTAGATAACACGTCTTCAAAGATTCATGCGACTTATAAACACCAGCAAGAGTAGATTTCTAAACCTAAACAGCTGATTAGATTTCATCTGTACACAGGAAAATTGTACATTTTTTTAATTTGCCAGAATCC